>NC_138237.1:33189024-33501524 GCF_964197995.2 Scardinius erythrophthalmus | reverse complement strand
GATTCCTGTCTGCCAGAGGAGTGGAGAAAGAGAATCACTCAGAAACTGCGCACCATGCCCGAAGTCTTTGCGTCACATGACATGGATGTTGGCCAAACAGATAAAGTGAAGCACAATATCAAGTTACACAACGAAACTCCTTTCAAGCATAAAGCCAGACCAATTCATCCTAACGATCTTGAAGCTGTCCGTCGACACCTAGAAGAATTGCTTGAAGCAGGTATCATTCGTGAGTCAGAATACCCTTTCTCTTCTCCTATCGTGGTAGTAAGGAAGAAGAATGGCGATATAAGACTTTGCATTGATTACCGCAAGTTGAACATTCAGACCAGTGGTTCTCAATTCCAGTCCTCGTGACCCACTGCTCTGCACATTTTGTATGTCTCTCTTATCTGACACACTCAGTTCAGTTCATGGAGTCTCTCCTAACGAGCTGATGATCTGGTTCAGGTGTGTTGAATAAGGGAGACATACAAAATGTGCAGAGCAGTGGGTCACGAGGACTGGAATTGAGAACCACTGATTCAGACCATCAAGGATGCATATGCCTTACCCAACTTGGAGGAAACCTTTTCAGCACTTCGAGGTTCAAAGTGGTTCTCAGTGCTCGATCTCAAATCTGGGTATTACCAGATCGAAGTAGAAGAGAAAGACAAACCCAAGACTGCCTTCGTATGCCCATTGGGCTTTTGGGAGTTTAATAGGATGCCTCAGGGCATCACTAACGCTCCCAGCACATTCCAAAGGCTGATGGAGAAGTGCATGGGTGACATCAACCTTTCAGAAGTCTTGGTGTTCTTGGACGATTTAATTGTCTTCTCAGATACTTTAGAAGAGCATGAGACGTCTTCTTCATGTTTTGGGATGCTTGAAAGACTATGGTTTAAAGCTTTCATTGGAGAAATGCAAGTTTTTCCAGACGTCAGTGAAATATCTCGGTCACATCGTCTCAGAAAATGGTGTGGAGACGGATCCCCAAAATATGGAAGCCATTAAAACCTGGCCAAGTCCAAGGAACCTGAAAGAGTTGCGTTCCTTTCTGGGTTTCTCCGGTTATTACCGACGATTTATTAAGGACTATGCGAAGATAGTGAAACCATTGAATGAACTAACCATAGGATATCCTCCTCTTCAGAAGAGTTGCAAGATGAAAGGTAAGGAGAAAACCTACCTTGATCCCAAAGTACCTTTTGGAGGGCGATGGAAAACTGACTGTCAGCAAGCATTCGAAACACTCATTGCAAAACTCACCGAAGCACCAGTGTTAGGATTTGCCGACCCTGGGTTGCCGTATGTGCTACATACAGATGCGAGCACTACCGGACAAGGTGCAGCGCTCTATCAAGAGCAAGAGGGCGTGCTACGAGTAATTGCATATGCCAGTCGAGGATTGTCAAAGAGCGAGGCCCGGTATCCTGCCCACAAGCTGGAATTCCTAGCTCTGAAATGGGCAGTTACCGAGAAGTTTTGCGACTATCTGTATGGGAGTAGTTTCAAGGTGATCACAGACAGCAACCCCCTCACTTATGTTTTAACTTCAGCGAAGTTGGATGCAACTAGCTATAGGTGGTTGTCTGCCTTGTCCACTTTCTCCTTTACCCTCCAGTATCGTCCTGGGAAGAGCAATCTTGACGCAGATGCACTCTCAAGACGGCCTCATGGTGATCTGGTGAATGATTTAACATCTCAGAAAGAACAAGATCGAATACGTCAGTTTACCTTTTATCACTCACCTGAAGCAGCCAATTCCAGCCTTGTTCCCACTGACGTAATACAAGCCATCTGTGACAAACATTCGTTATGTCAAGCTGGTGACAACAGTTGCATCACTCTTGTTGAGTCACTCTCTATGTGCCCGGAAGCAATTTCAGAAGATTATGAGCAGATGGAAGGATCTTCAGTTGTTCCCTGTATGTCAGAACAGGAGTTAAAAGAAAAACAGAGAAATGACCCAGCTTTGCGAGAAGTGATTCTTCAATTAGAATCAGGAGACGCTATATTACCTGCATTGAGACGTGAGCTTCCAGAACTTCCTTTCCTGTTAAGAGAATGGAGAAAACTTGAGATAAGGGATGGTGTTCTCTATCGCAAAAGAACTGTTGGAGACTGCACAACTTACCAACTTGTCCTTCCACCTGACTTAAGAGCCATGACCATGGAGAGTCTGCATGACGACATGGGTCACATGGGAATAGAACGGACTCTTGATCTCATCCGGTCCCGATTCTATTGGCCCAGGATGGCTACTGATGTTGAAAACAAAGTCAAAACCTGCAGCCGCTGTGTGTGTAGAAAGACTTTGCCAGAGAGAGCAGCACCTCTAGTGAACATCCAAGTCACCCGGCCACTAGAGTTGGTGTGCATGGACTTTTTGTCATTGGAACCCGACCGTAGCAACACCAAAGATATCTTGGTGATAACAGACTTCTTCACCAAGTATGCGGTCGCAGTTCCCACCCCAAACCAAAAAGCCAGAACAGTCGCTAAGAGTCTGTGGGAGAATTTTATTGTTCATTATGGTGTGCCTGAAAAGCTCCACAGTGACCAAGGACCTGATTTTGAGTCCAGGACAATAAAAGAACTCTGTGAAATCGCTGGCATCAAAAAGGTTAGAACTACACCGTACCATCCTAGAGGGAACCCGGTCGAGCGTTTCAACCGCAGGCTGCTAGGAATGCTCGGTACCTTGAAAACTCAAGAGAAAACCCGATGGAGAGACTTTGTGAAACCACTTGTACATGCCTACAATTGTACAAAGCACGAGACTACAGGATTCACGCCGTACGAACTTATGTTCGGGCGACAACCAAGATTGCCAGTAGACTTGGTTTATAACACCTCAGTGAATCGTGAAAGTCCCAAGTTTCATTCACAGTATGTGCAGACTTTGAAAACTCACCTTCAGGAAAGCTACAAGCTAGCTCAGAAGAATGCAGCCAAAACTGCAGAAAGGAACAAAGTCCGTTTCGACCGCAGAGTGACAGAGTCGTCTCTTGAGGAAGGTGACCGTGTGCTGGTCAGAAACGTTAGGATACGTGGGAAACATAAACTGGCCGACAGGTGGAATCCTGTGGTACACGTTGTAGTGGGACGTGCTGGCGAACTACCTGTCTACACAGTGAAACCTGAGAGACAAGAAGGTCCCCTACGAACACTGCATAGAGATTTATTACTACCTTGTGGGTTTTTGTCTTCACTTGCTGAGGATGAAGTTGATGTGGCAAAACCTCAGAAAAAACGGGCAACCAGACAAAGCAGAGATGAGGAAGCTGAGGAATGTCCTGAGAACTATCAAAGTTCGGATGAGGATGACTATGTACACCAGATCTCTGAAGTGCCAGCTATTACCTCAGAAAGGTTCATCCGGGAATACCATGTCATAAGGAAGCCTGTAGAGGTTCCTCTTAACTCTAATCCAGCAAACAAAATCTCATCTGACATACCATCAGTCCCAAATGATGATTCAGAGATGATTTCGCCTGAAGCAGAATACTTACTTGGTACTGAAAACTCAACTGATACACAGTACTTACCTGAAGCGGAATCTTCATCTGGTCATGCAGAACCGGTAAGGGAAACCCTGAAAGAAAGAAACAACTCACCTCAAGTAGAAGAGCAGACAGTGGATGTACCTGGTGGAAAGAAAAAGGGAAAAAACAATGAAACGCCTTCAGTGCAAATTGAGGAAACCGTACCTGATGTTCCGTTGAAGAAAAGCAGGCTGGAGTCAGCTGAATCTGATGAACCTGAGGAAGAAACAGATCAAGATGAAAGTGAGGATGAAAGTCATCTAAGAAATTCTAAAAGAGTGAAGCATAAGTCAAAAAGATTGACTTACCCAGAGTTGGGAAACCAAATGATATCCATAATTCAATCCTTGCTTCAGGGTTTGAACACTGCCTTTGTCGAGTCACTTGCAGAACAACCTAGATCAATTAGACATTCTAAAGCCTAATACATTAGGTTACAGCCATGCAAAGGGACTTGCATAGACTTAAGAGGGGAGGGTGTAACCCAGGTCAAAATTGAGCTGATAAGAAAAATAAATAAAATTTATAATAATTATATTCTCACTCAAAATGTTTAAACAAGTAACAAAATGTGTTGCCAAAGTCGTTCTGCTGTATCTTGAACATTAAAATAATTAATTTAACTATAATAATTAAAGCGTGACGTTTGTCATAAGACGGGCGCTGTGTATGACGTCACTGTAATGAGACGCATAATTGCAGAGAGAGCACGAGTTTCACAGATCGCGAGTGAATTCAAACTGGATCAAAAGGCAAATATAACAATCACCCTTATATTAATCTGATTTGGGCCATTTTAGTGTGATGATTGATTGATTTTGGAGTGGATGATAGCTGATTGCGAGCCCTGTAGAATCCGATGTGACTGATTAATTGTGTATTGAAATCCCTGGATTTGGTGAGTTTCATGATAATATAATATCAAATTATCTGAAATGAAGTGTTAATGAGTTAATTCACGTTCTGAAGTGTTTTATATGGGTTTATATGCATTTAGTGTTCAGATGGTATGTGTAATGTGATGTAACTGAATGTATTGTATTGCTGAAGACCTTACAAATGTTAAATAAGCAGAGTAATATCATTTATGAGAATGATTTGTTATGCTTTGAGTAACAAAAGTGCTCAAATAGTATTTTCCACTTAGTTTAGTTAATATATGAAATATATATTAAGTTTAAAAGTCATACTAATTGTCTACGATGTTTATGGCGCTGTTTGTATAAACAGGTCAGGTTTTTTTTTTAGATTCCGAGATAAGCTGTGATCCTGAGATGGCGAGCCACCCAGCTGAAGAGTCCTAAAAAGAGACAAGAAATCCTGTGATTCGTTGAGTGATCAGTGCCTTATCTGACGTCACAAGTGGAATTCATCCTAAGTGGTATTTTTCAGCAATTACCTCAACACTGAGTATCGTAAAGAGACAATTGCTGCACTACAGACAGTTTTGCACACAAACGCACGATTGTTCCATCGACTGAGAACTGTTATCTACTGAATTACTGTCAAGTATTGTATTATTTTCAGTTAAGTTGTTATTTTGTTTTCTTGAAGTGATCTGTTGTTTGAATTGTATTTCCTTTGTTTTGGGTAAAGGTTATAATTCAACCCAACTAATAAGAAACAAAGCTCCAAAAACAAAAACGATAATAAATTAGAACACGAAAAATTACACAAACAGTAAAATTTAATCTAAGTCTATAACAAATTGAAAAAAAAACACGATTAAAATACCAAAGTAAATATATATATATATAATTAGATCAAGTAACTACCAAGGAGTTCAAACCATACATTTCTTAAAGGGAAAGAGAAAGACAATTTCATTGTTTATACAATTGTATTGGTGATTGTTATTTCATTTTATTCTACAATAATTTTCAATTTTGCTGCAAAGTAAAAGGAAACAATTTAGTACAAGTCATTTTCCTGGTCTGTCTGCTTTTTTGTGTTAATGTGTTTTAACTCATTTTGCCCTCTGTAGCGAATCTAGAGTTCTGGTCCGTAGTGTGTATTCTGATATACAGTTTATACACACAGAGAAGGAGTAGGGTCCGTGTAACGCTTTGCAGTTCTTTGTTCAATTTGAAATTTAATAATCAGAAATGAGAAAACGGCCCCTTTATTCGTTTTTTCGTTTTTTCAAAAAAACGAAAATACGAGATTTCGGCTTGATTTTTCGTTTTTTGGTTCACAGGCAGAAAAACGAATAAATGACTTCAAAATTCGTTTTCCACATCTGGGCGGCCTGACACGCCCCCTTCCGCCGATTGGTCAAGCAAATCTGAGCATGTGACGTCATCAGTTGTCGCTCAGGTCTGTTCAACAAAATAATAGTCCTCTACCATGGCTACAGATTCTTAAACTGTACAGGGCAGGTCAGGTCCTATTGGGCTTTCTTCTGTGCAACTTTACACGTTTCACAGAAATCATTACATCAGAGATATTAATTATTAGTCTGCCACCAGCCTGTTTTATTTAGCTGTGTGTGGTGAAGCTGCGCATTGCAGCGCCGAGCGGGAGAGGCTCACTGACCAATGTCCAGTCAGCAGTCAGAACTTTTCTTTTAGACGCTCCGTTTTGCCACGGGATGGTGATTGCAAATACTGTAATGCCAATCGGCTGAGGGTGGGTACCGATGATGGTGAAATAGGCTACATTTTTACTGAAACTGTAATCATAGCCGCGACCCGCGAGAATGAGACAGATGATTGACAGGACGATTGCGGAGGCAATTAAAGGCGCAAGAGAACTTCTGTTAACAAAAACATAAATAAAAAACTGTTTAATATAAGTGACTTTGTCTTTGTTTTATTGTTTTTGTTGTTTTTAATCAAATAATCGTGAACCACAAACTGAGCCTTCGTTTTAAAGGGCAATTTCCAAATATATTTTATTTATTTGTTATAATATGGGTATTTTATAATACAGCATAAATAAAAACAAGCACACGTAATATGTATGCCTATAGGCAAAACACCAGTTTTTTGGTTTTGTTTGTGAAAACTTTCATCATCCCCAACCATATTTCTTCATGCTCCACGCTCAGCACCCCTACTTCGCATGGTAGGCCTATAATTAACATGTAAAATCTTTGGTATATGTAATCTATATGTAATATTTAAAAACACTTTACAGTGTGATGGAAAAAAACTTTTCTTAAAGCGTGTTGTATACTGTAATAGACAATTGTCCTGCAGAATGATGAGGTTTTTTGAAAGAAAAACATTGCAAATGTCGAATTGTTGTTTAAAATATAAATCAACAAGAGGCTGTCTGATGAACAAACACACAGGTTTGCAGTATAGGTGGCACAGAAGCAGCATCTGACCCTGCATTTTTAGATGTACATTACACACTGTCTAATGCAGCTCAAAGGAGGCACTGTGAATTTGCATAGCAATTTCATTCTAAGCGGCCATTAAATGTGAAGTGACAACATGAAACACTACTTTCAATATATAAAAAAGCAAGTCATGCAGCCTGATAATGATTGAATACCAATTTACTCATTTAGGCTCACAATAAGCAGATTACATAATTATACCATGAAAAAAAAATATATAGGCTATATATGTGTATGTGTGTGTGTGTGTGTGTGTGTGTGTGTGTGTGTGTGTGTGTGTGTATGTGTGTAAAGGTATGCCACTTACTGGTGGAACCCAAACAGAAGTCCAGTTCTGGCTGCATGTATAATCAAACAATAAAAACGAGAAACAATGCATGCCATCAAGAACATTTATTGATTCCACAGGAACTTGATCCAGTTTTCCCCATTTTTACTAATAACTACTTTGTGTAAATTCAGAGGACAGTAAGGCAAACTATTAAGCATGAACTCGAACAGGATCAATTAACATTTTCAAAGCATTTTGGAACTCTTCTTGGTGAAATTGATAGCACGTTCAAAAAGAGATGAAATGTCAGGATACTGCATAGAAAACGTATGGAGTTCAATTGCCTTTGCAATATTTTGCATTTATATATTTTTGTATATATTTTATAGTTTTCAGATGATTTGATATAATTTAATTGATTAGTTTGTTAAATACACATACTTTATCTGTTTGATTATTGTATTATATTTAATACAATATCTCTTCAGTTTAAACCTTCAAGTGGACATCTGAAAATCTCTTTGAAAAATCTGTAAAATGAAAAATAAAAAATAAAATCTTGTTTTCCATGCCCTAAGAGCAATAAAAACACATAGGAAAAAAATCCTGACTGAGGTTATCACAATTCATGCATGAAATGGTTAAACACTTTTTTTATTTATGTTTTTGTTAACAGAAGTTCTCTTGCGCCTTTAATTGCCTCCGCAATCGTCCTGTCAATCATCTGCCTCATTCTCGCGGGTCGCGGCTATGATTACAGTTTCAGTAAAAATGTATTTCACCATCATCGGTACCCACCCTCAGCCGATTGGCATTACAGTATTTGCAATCACCATCCCGTGGCAAAACGGAGCGTCTAAAAGAAAAGTTCTGACTGCTGACTGGACATTGGTCAGTGAGCCTCTCCCGCTCGGCGCTGCAAGCGCAGCTTCACCACACACAGCTAGATAAAACAGGCTGGTGGCAGACTAATAATTAATATTTCTGATGTAAAGATTTCTGTGAAACGTGTAAAGTTGCACAGAAGAAAGCCCAATAGGACCTGACCTGCCCTGTACAGTTTAAGAATTTGTAGCCATAGTAGAGGACTATTATTTTGTTGAACAGACCTGAGCGACAACTGATGACGTCACATGCTCAGATTTGCTTGACCAATCGGCGGAAAGGGGCGTGTCAGGCCGCCCAGATGTGGAAAACGAATTTTGAAGTCATTTATTCGTATTTTTGCCAGTGAACCAAAAAACGAAAAATCAAGCCGAAATCTCGTTTTTTCGTTTTTTTGAAAAACGAAAAAACGAATAAAGGGGCCGTTTTCTCATTTCTGATTATTAAATTTCAAATTGAACAAAGAACTGCAAAGCGTTACACGGACCGAGTAGCTACGGTGCACTACATAGCACTACCTGTTACAATGTCAACAAACTTTTTCGTCTTCAGGTAAACTGTTTTGTTTGTACGCTTCAACCTGAAAATTCAAAAAGGTAATCATGGCTTGTGAAAAACGCTTCAGCAAGTGTGTGCATCCGTATTGCACTTGATGACACACAACTTGTGTGTTTATTGTTTGGGCTCAGAGCATGCATGATCAGTTTTTTCCCTTGAGAAAACTCCACTCTCGTCTGCTGTCTTCTCGAGGGAAGATGGACAGACATCTGTACAAGGCGATTCAGGTCTCGCTTGCGCTAAGGCAGAGCAGAAACTGGAATCGTGGGGTATTTCAGAGGGAGCTCGCTGAGGAGGTTGAGAGAGTTGTTAGTCTCTCACGCCCTTCAGAAACTTGCGAGAGTGAGCTGCAGGATGAGGACGTGTTGTCACTAACATCCTCTGATCCAGCAGCGAGTGCTCTGCTGTGTATAAAAACAACCAGCCCAAGAGAGCAGGAGATGGCTGATGAGGGTGAAGAGGATATACAACCCAAACCCTCACATCCACCCTGCACCACATATGTTAAGCTGTTGAGTGTTATGGAACGCGCTTCAATGAGGCTTCTGCTGTCGTTGGAGCGCGTGAGGGAAGAGAACGCTCGTGACAGACTTCACGAATGGTTTCTTTCTAGCCACAAATCTCCAGCTGTCGTGAGCCTTCCATTCCTACCGGATCTACACAATGAGATCAGAAAGGCCTGGAAGAACCCGTATTCAGTGCGCATTTATCGCCATTAGCAAACTACGCTGATGTTGAGGAACTATCTCGCGGCTGGAGAGGCACCGACACTAAGTGCTCCGGCCGTGCCTCTTAAGCCACTAAAATATGACAGCACGCTTAAATGGCACGGCATACGCGGTGGCGGGTCTGGCAGGTGATGACTAACACACAATGATGGTTTTGCAAGCATACCAGGCTGATCTGTTGACAGATTTGAAGCATTTAAATATCTCATCTTCTTGCATCAGCCTGAGGCTGGACCTATTATGAGTTATTCCTTCAATTTGGAACCCTCCTGTTGGTCTGGCGTCGAGTTTGGTAGTAAGTGCGCTCTTTCGTGCTCTTATGGTGATAGGCCTCCATTTTGTGAATGACATTTAGGCCATCGCTCTATGGGCAGCAGGTTGAGCTCTGTAGGTCTTCTCCCTTTACGTGAGTTTTTAGTAAGGTTGAATGATAGGCCACGGTTCCCTGTTAGGAAGTATTAAGGGGGTGTTAAATATGGTTTTCATAGGATGGTGAAATTAGGGCCCTGAAGTTCCCATATTTAGGTAGGCTATGCATACCCTTCCCATAGGCCTCCTCTTATGTTAGAGTCGTCAGGCTTATATAACGGGTAGTGCCAATCTGTAATAGTGAACAGGTTGGCTGTATGGAAAATTCTCTAGTGAGGCCACCGTTCATCCGAGCACCTAATAGACATTTTTTGTGTGAGATGGCTTCCTCCCTATCGGGAGTTCTACTTCGGGCCACCTTGATAGCCACCTTATACTAGAGCAGCAGTTCTCCTCTCACTTTAGAGAGTCGTTGAGATTATTGCTCTGAACTTCAGTCACTTTATATTCGTGTGTCGGGCCTCGATTTTTGGCCTAGGCTTAGTAACTAGGAAATTGGTGTTGTCTTACTACAAGAGTTGTCTAGCCAAGGCCCGGCTTTTGCACTAGGTAGCAGGCTATCTTTAAAAAGCCTCTTATGCAGATATGTTATGGGCGTTGTCAGGCCTTCTCTCTCTAGAAAGTAAGAAGCATTATGCTCAGGCTTCCGCCCTTTAGAGCTGAGTATTGTAGCTAGTTTATCCAGCTAGGCCTTAAAATTGAGCCCCTTGATTATAATAATTCAAGGCATAAGGTTGAATGTCGTTGGCCGCTTATTGTGGCCTCCATTTCCTTGGGTTTAGTAGAGAATGTAAAATCTGTCTTGTAAAAATACAAGATAATAGGCCTCGACCCTGATACATTCCTCAAGGTCATGCTGATAGTAGTACTCCCCTTGTAAGGGTCATTATTTAGAGTACTTTGCTACCCATAGCTCGTATGATATCACCCTTCACCACCCAGGCTCAGGTAGAGACAGATTAGTTACTCCCTCCCACTCGGGATGGTTGAGTATGCTCCCTCAGAGTCCCTGACATCCATTAAAGTCGAAGCTGTAGGCCTTACAGTAGGCCTCCTCTATAATCCGGTAACGTAAGATTGTACTCCCGTTGCAACCTGGTCTCACAGAATTCTGTGAAATGAACACGGCCCCTTAACTCAAAATCTGTGGTAGTTTCACGGAATCGCCGAAAATTCTGTGATGGGCCCATGGAAGTGATGCCTTTGTAAGTCAATGACAGGCAGCATACGTGGTCCACACACGGATTCCCTGTACCAAAACCTGTGCTCCCCCAATTGACGTTGTTTTACAATTTGGAAACGTATCACTTTATTCTGGGTTTACTTTAAAAAGTACTTCACTTTAAATATTTTTTTTTACCATTGCTGAGTGATTTTAACTTGATATTGCATTGTTCTGTCGTCGTTTGATCGATAGGATAACTTCTGGTCACCCTGTTCCATGACAGTACCACATAATATTCAGTGGTCGCCAAAGATTGTTTCACCTTCACTGTCAAGTCAAGTCAAGTCAAGGTTTATTTATATAGCACAAGTTTAACACAACCGTAGTTGATTCAAAGTGCTTTACAGTATAATACAAAAAAATAGAATAAAAACAAAATAAGAGAAAAAGTAGTAGTAGAAAAAAAAAGAAAAAAAGAGAGAGAGATAAAATCAAGTATCAAAACCATTCAGTGTATATTCATACAGTACATACATAACGTAGAACATCGAGTTATTTTAAAATACATACACAATATTACTCAAATGCAAGAGAATAAACATGGGCCTTTAAGCTGGATTTAAAAGCAACCAGAGATGGAGAGGTCCTAATATTTAAAGGTAAATTGTTCCAGAGCTTTGGGGCAACTACAGAGAAAGCTCGATCACCTTTTGATTAACACCAAGAGCGTGGGACAGATAAAAGTGACTGATCACAAGTTCTTAGTGACCTAGAGGCTGTATATGGCCTAATAAGATCACAAATATAATCTGGGGTCGAACTATGTAGGGCCTTGTATGCAAAAATAAGGATCTTAAAGTCAACTCTAAATTTTATTGGTAGCCAATGCAATGAGGCAAGAACAGGGGAGATGTGATCCCTTTTCTTAGTTCCTGTTAGCAATCTGGCTGCTGAATTTTGAACCATTTGTAACCGAGACAGTGTAGTTTGAGATAGGCCAACGTACAGAGAATTGCAGTAGTCCAATCGAGAGGAAATTAGCGCATGAATCACAATTTCAAGGTCTTTACTAGATAAAAAGTTTTTCACTTTTGCTATAGATCGTAGTTGAAAAAAGCTATTCTTTACAACTGCATTTACATGCTTGTCAAATTGGAGAAGAGGGACAAAGTAGACTCCAAGATTTTTTGCATGATTGTGTAAGTTGTTAAGGGACCTAACTGTGTTTTAATGGAGTTGTTGGTAGCAGCAGGACCCAGTAGAAGTACTTCAGTTTTATTTTCATTCAGTTGCAGTGAGTTATTTGTCATCCAGGTCTTGACTTCGTAAAGGCATGTAAAGAGGTTGTCTAATGAAAAATCATTTCCTGGTTTGATTGGGAGATATAATTGGAGGTTGTCAGCGTACCAGTGATAATTTATGTTATATTTCTTGAATATTGAGCCTAAAGGTAACATGAGGGAAAACAAAAGAGGGCCAAGAATGGATCCCTGTGGAACGCCACAATGGATCGACGCAGAGGATGAAGTGAATGACCCGATATTTACAGAGAAGGTCCTCCCCTGCAAATATGAGGCGAACCACTGTAGAGCAAGACCCTCTACCCCCACAATATACTAAAGTCGTCTCAGTAGAATATTATGATCAATGGTGTCAAATGCAGCACTCAGATTTAAAAGTATCAGGATAACGGAAGACCCAGAATCGAGAGACAATAGAATGTCATTTGTAACCTTCAGCAGTGCTGACTCAGTGCTATGCAGCACTCTAAAATCAGATTGAAATGGGTCTAAAATATTAAAAGTATTCAGATAAGAGGTAAACTGTAACAGTGCAGCTTTTTCCAAAATCTTTGAAATAAAAGGTAGTTTAGAGATAAACCGGTAGTTGTTATGCACAGTGTGGTCAAGGTGATGTCCTTTCAATAGGGGCTGTACGATAGCATGTTTAAAACTTTCTGGGAAAACCCCGTTTATTAAAGAGCTATTTATTATAGCTAAGAGGATGGGGCAGATTGTGTCTAAAACTTCTCTAAACAGACGTCCAGGCAATACATCTGATTGACAGAATGTGAATTTCATCTGAGAGATAATATTAAGTAATTGAGATGAAGACACTGGTTGAAAGTTTGTAAAACGACTGGATGTAAGGACCATTTCAGAGTGATCTATGTAAAGAGGAGAGAGGCGTAATCTAATATCCTGTATTTTCTGAACAAAAAATTCAGAAAATTGTGTGCACATCTCAAGATTCACATCAGGAACTGAACAAACCACAGGATTAAGAACCGAATGTATGGTTTTGAACAGAACTTTTGGCCTATAGGCATTTTTTGCAATTAGGTTTGAGAAATATTTGGATTTTTCCTCACTAACATAGTGTTGATAGACTGTTAAGCGATCTTTCAAAATTTGGTAGGACACTTGAAGCCCATCCCTTTTCCACCTGCGCTCGGCCCTCCTGCAGTCTTGTCTGAGAGTACGAGTAGATGCATTTAACCAGGGCTGAGGATTAGATCTGACCTTACACTTCTTGCGCTTAAATGGAGCAACTGTGTTTAGAGCAGTACAACAGACGGATTTGAAAGTTTCGACCAGTTTTTCAGTATCCATACAAGGTGACAGATAAGCATTGGAGTTTGAAAGTAGTTTGGAATAAGATTCAGAAAACTCGAAAGCAGTAGTTGCATGAAAAACACGAGAATAGTGTACAGGACGAGAGAGGATTGGCTGAGTATATGAAATAACAGGCTCAAACACCACAGGGAAATGATCAGAAATGCCAGTATCAAATACTTCACAGACTTGTACAGAGAAACCGCAAGACAAAACAAGGTCCAGTGTATGGCCTAAAATATGTGTCGGCCTGGAGACAGACTGTACAAAATTAAGTGAGTCCATAAGGTTCAGAAAGTTTTCAACCATCGGTTTAGATGGGCAGCAGACATGGATGTTGAAATCCCCCAATACCAACAGCCTGTCACAGCCAGACACTTGATTTGACAGAAACTCAGAAAACTCGTGAATAAAGTTTGTATTGACTTTGGGAGGTCTATACACTAAAACACAAAGTAGGGGGCCATTTAGCTCAATTTTTAGGAGATGTGCCTCAAAACTAGAAGAGGCATCTATAGGCATAAGTCTGCATTTGAATGGGTTTCTAAAGATCGTGGCTAAGCCACCACCGTGACCACTTGGCCTAGGGGTGCTATAGAAAGAACAGTCAGATGGGGATAGCTCACTAAGAGACGACTGGTCACCATTTTTTAAACCATGTTTCGGTCACAAATAAAACGTCAAGTGCATGAGAAGTAAGAAGTAGTTTTATTTGACAATGACCTGGCATTGACTAGAGCCATTTTAAGTGTCGTTGATGATGTGGTAGTGTCCAGTGGAGCCCTTGATGAAACATATTCCAGACGACGGAGATGCGCAAAGTTCCCATTTCCATTCTCATGACATGTTTTAGTATGCAGTCGGCGAGAGGAAGACCAAACGACGGGAATAGTACATCCATCAGCCGAGATTGTAGAAGTGTTTATTGCACACTGTTTGCGACAGGAACCCCAATGTATATAGCGAGGCCGGTGAGCAATTCCAAGAGCAACACAGTGATTGTAGAGTCTGGTAGGCAGTTTTGGCCGGGCTTTTAGGTTTAAATGACACAAAGCCAGAGACGAATAAAAAAAAAGCCATATTATAAATCCACAAGCCAGGAGCTCTGCAGCAAGGAGACCTGGGACACCGAGTAAAAATCAGTAAAAGCAGAAAAAAGACCCACGACGAGCATCAGAAGAAGAAGCATCCTACAGCGTATAACGTTACTCGCTGAAAAACTAGCCAGATTTTAAAAACCGCGTTAGCCAGCACACCAAGCAACTAAGCCAATTCAAAGCGCAAGTATATGAAAAAGGCAACCCTTTCTAAGACCACCTCAGCCAAGACTTACGTATGAACCAGCCACCGATAAACTGAAAGAAAGTATTAACTTACTCACAGAAGACGGAAGGAGCCCGTTGCACGGTGGCGAAAGCTCGCGTTAGACAGTTAATCCAGCTTGAAGGGATCATCCAAAACAATATATGGGTCGTCGTATTGGAGCATTCAAAACATGAGACAAAGAAGAGAAAAGGTCCAAAGTCCAGATCGCAACAAACATGTACCGGAGAACAGCGGTAGTCAAGCACGCCAGCGTTCGCTCAACCGGAACTCAACTCAATGAAGTCTGGTAACATGAAAAGGTGTAACCTGGACGATAATGCCTATCACTGATTTTGACACTTTAAGTAGGCTATTCAAGTCGTCTGTGTTTGCGATGCAATGTAGCCTAATAAACCTGTCAACCTCTTATCTCCCCTGATCAGTTTGTAGCCTTTTGCTTATTGTAAAATTCTGTGATGGCATTCGCGTTTTTTCCAGTCATTGCGAGGATTACCGTCTACAGATCGGTATGTATCTCAAGCTTGTGTTATTTATGTCTTTACATTATGTTTCTTGTTTATTCCCACACTGCACCAAAGCACAATGCAACCCAACTATGTTTGTATCAGTGTCGCGTTCATCCTGGGGATTAGTTTGTGTCTGTTGTGTTGCTATAGAGCTCAACAGTGTGGTTCCGGAAGTAAAAATCCCATTGATTTTCTCTATAAGGATTAAAATTATAATGTCTAAACCATTAGATGTAGACTGACTACTGGCTACTTGGAAGTCCGTATGAAATTGGAAATCCACACCCGTTCTATTTTACCAGCTTTTCTTGCGAATTCTGGTTGGATTGGTCTACATTCTTCAGCAGTTTTATTCAAATGGGAAAGAAATCAACATTCATTCATGGAAAAACTCAGGATTACCAGCTTTAAACCACAACATGGGAGTAACAGGATATGACTGCACATGGCTGATCTTCTGTTTGCTGAACTTTACATCTGCTCTTCGACTCTACCTTCTGTACCAGCTTTGTTTACAACTTTTGGCTGGTTTGGTTTATATTTCTCAACAGTTTTATTCTGAGAAAAAGGAAATCAACAATCTTCTAGTGAAAAATACAGGAATTTCAGCTCTAAACCCCAGTTTTGGTGACAAGGGATATGGTGGCACATGGCTGTCTTGTTTGCCGTTTCTCCGATTGGTTATGGATTGTTCATCTAAATTACTGTATTTCGACTTAAAGGACAGATATAATCAACAGTATCAAGACCAAAGTGAAAAACTAAGTACAATCTTCAGAAACAAAAGGTATGTCTACATATGGCTACTCTGTATGTGGTTTCTTTGTTTCCCATTTGGTCAGCGTCTGAGCCTGACTGATGATGAAACATCAAGTATCTCTGTCCCTGCTTCACCTATGGCTAGTATATCAACACTGAATTTTTATGGATATGGATATCATGTTATTTACTTAACTTGTTGGCAAATTGATCAAGAACATCATACCACAAACAAGGTTAAACAAGTATAAAGGGCAGAAGGAATGGACATGATTTGAAAGTACTGTTCTTTTTGCTCCAGCTAAGTGGCAGGGCCGGAGTGGGGCCACTTTTCAGCCCGGGAGTTTCAGGCCCAAGACCGGCCCACTTTTTCCATGGTGGAATTCCAAATTAGCACTTTTTCTAAATTGGATAAATGAAGCAACAGTTCAGCTCGTACTATTGTGTAGTTTGTATTAATACCATGGGTTAACAAGTAATGTAGCCTAAAGGTTAAATATTAATTCACTTAGACTTTATAAGAAGCAATTGTGACTTTATATCACACAATACTGACTCTATATCTTGCAGTTCTGGCTTTATAAGCAATTGCGACTTTATTTCATGCAGTTCTGACTTTAAATCTTGTAATTCTGACTTTATAAGAAGCAATTGCGACTTTATTTCACACAATTCTGACTTTATATCTCGCAATTCTGACTTTATATCTTGCAATTCTGACTTTATAAGAAGCAATTGCGACTTTATTTCACGCAGTTCTGACTTTATATCTTGCAATTCTGACTATATAAGAAGCAATTGCGACTTTATTTCACACAATTCTGACTTTATATCTCGCAATTCTGACTTTATAACACACAATTGCGACTTTATATCACGCAATTCTGACTCTATATCTCGCAATTCTGACTTAACAACACGCAATTACTACTTTATTTCACGCAGTTCTGACTTTATATCTCGCAATTCTGAGAAATTAAGTCAGAATTGCGAGATGTAAACTCGCAAATTGTGAGATAAAAAGTCGCAATTATCTTTTAAAATGTTTTATTCTGTGGCAGAAAAAAGCTTCCATACCTCCTGGCCTCTTCCTCCCATCCATCCTCCCTGACGCGTACCGTTACTGCAGGGCCGGCCCAGCTATCGGTAGGCGCCGGCGGTGCCGCGGTAGCCTACCTGAGAAAACGTTTTGGAAAAGATGGGCTATGGACCCAGCCAACTCTATAGGAGGGGAGGGGAGAACTCCCTCACATGGTACAACCCATGCAGAGGCTGCGCGCTGCGGTGTCAGAATACAGTACGTGTGTAGCCCATGGTGTAGCCTAATGTAACTAACGTGACATTGAAATGTAAAAAAAAAAAAATTCTCATGCAAAAAATTCCTCGACCGGCCCAAAAGTGAAGCGGCCCACCGGGAATTCTCCCGATTCTCCCGATTACCCACTCCGGGCCTGCTAAGTGGTGTTATACAGTTAAACCCAGGCCCTTGGAGACCCCCAAGCAAAATGGACATGGAGGCCCCTCCACCAAAAAAACATATTATATGTAACCATATTCCGTCCGTTCGAAAAAAAAGATGCACTAACTGTTTGTTACAAGCAGCATGTGCCGTCAGGCAGGTAGCTAACATAAATATATTTTTTCTAGCCTACCTGCTGCAAAATTACACCATTTGTACAAGACAAGTGGAGCTATTTTATCCAGTGTAATTTATCACTTACCACTATCTTTAGGGGTGTAACAAAATTCACGGTTCGGTTCAATACGATACTCATGTGTTACGGTTTGGTATGTTTTCGATACAGCAAAAAGAAAGAAATGCCAATTTCCTTGATTTATTTATTTTTCTTCTTTTTTTTTTAATTAAAACTAGCATCATAAAATATGATTTCTTTTTACTTTGAGCAATTCTGGAGCTATAATTGACTCTTCTTAGGAGCATATAAAACAAAACAGCTTCTTGGAAAAAATTAAATGTAATTGTATTTATGTATTGTAGAAGTTATAAACAAATGTTTATTTTAGTTAAGATTAACATTTGCATTGTATTCATAATGTCAAAATAAAACTGACGTAATGTTACTTGAAGGCATTATAGCCTACTATTCCTGCCAAACTATGTGAATGTTTCTCACTAGATCTCGCAGCGATGTTATTACTTCCGTGGCGAATTCAAATGCTTTCTTTACTGGATCTCTTATTAGCGCTGTGTAGTAACAGTGTCGCATGATCACGATCGGCTCGCGCTGCACTGGTCCAAACTGATAAACAACGGTCCGTCAACCACACAATAATAACGAGTATCTCAGTTTCGTTCCACTTACATTACGTTTGCCATTTGATGTTGGGCAATGTTGTGGTCGCGCCGGTGTCTCTACATTATGAGCGCGCTTGCCACGCGCAACGCGCCTACATTTGAAATAACGAAATTTTGGTCGGCAGGAAAAATGATCCAACGGTTCGTTCGGTTTGAAAATGCGTACCGAACACCGAACCGAAAGCCTCGTACCGAACGGTTCAATACGAATACGTGTATTGTTACACCCCTACTCAGACATGGGCAGTATTTCAATTAATTGTATTTTAAATACGTATTTAATTACTTTAGTGTATTTTGTAATTTGTATTTTGCATGTGTGGAAAAAATAAAATGTAGTTTGTAACAAAATATTTTGAGGGAGTATATTTACAGTATTTCAAATACTTAAATACTTAAGAAAAATCACCATATGCTTATCACCATAGTAAATGATTTTGCCATATTTTTGGTCTGATGTTGGCAATGGCATTGTCCAGGTTAGATGCACGAAAATCACGTGACACCCTCTAGTCTAGACCGTCACCGGGCTCCCTCCAAGAAGAGATGAGTTTTGAACACAGGAGAAGAAGTGGCGCTGCTCCTCTTAAAAACGGCATTAAGGTAAAGTGTTTTGTGATGTGAAAAATATACAGTCTACACACACATATTGCACACTGAACGGCATTATAGAGAAAATAATTGTGCCTTATGAGATCAATGCACTGTGTTGTCATTCATAAAAGGACATCATACCTATTATGAAACAGCGCCAGCGCGACTGTCGTAACTCCACTGAAAGCTCCATGCTAAGCAAGTGTTCACAATATAACACCCATCTGCAGTTTTTACAGGTTTTTAAACGTATTATATATGAGATATACTGATATTCCGTCGGATTTTGTATAAAATAACCATCAATCCTATTGTTTTTCAATAATTGTGCACGCAGCGCAATTCTAATTCGCAATTCTACTATGGAAAAGGCATACGCGGTCAGGGCAGTTAGAGTCTCGTGTGTAAAACAAACCCACACATATTATGATTAATATGATTAATCATATATGATTAAAATGGAATTTTGATTTTGTGATGAAAATTCTCGGCCTGTTATTTTTTTTTTCCTGGAGTACTAGCCTATCCCCAACATTTTCTGCAGTAACGTTAGTTCTCCACTGATCTGAGCTAATGAGCTGATTACCTAGTGAGGTAGGGGTCTCGGGAGAATAATATATATATACCACTCTCAAAATCTATTTTAAAGGTCAGGCTATAGGCCTACTGTAGTAGGCTTAAAGGCATCCATTTAATGTACATTCAGTAAAGCAATATGGTGTGCATTTTCCTGTATTAATTATGAAGAAGTAATTGATTTAAAGTGAATTTCATTTCTGATTTCATTCTGGCTACATGTTTTATTAATAGAGCTTGTTCTTTGGTGTGTAGTAATTTGAGTTATGGCTGTGTAAATTGCAACTGATAATCTAACAATAATATTTTTTACCATTTAGTTTGAAATGCAAGACATCCGAGATGAGTGAAGATCACAACCCATCAGAACTGTGCCAGGCTGCCACAGCAACAGATGAAGGTACCACAGAGATAAAGTGTGCCATATTGGATGGGACATTCTTCAAAATAGTATCTCAAATTCCAAGTGGAAAGATAGAAGCTGAGTGTCAGCTGTGCACAACCAAAAAAGTAATCATATGTGGCTCGCATCAAGCAACATCAAACTTTAAGACACATTTGAGACGGAAGCATCCTGAGAAATTAAGGGAATTTGATGATCACAAAAAGGAATATACCAGTGGACAACAAAAGAGAGCCAAAACATCGTTGACACAGACTACTCTGTTTGGTCACGTTGGCCTATCAGTACCACAAAGTAAAATTGATTCCCTTGTGACATCCTTTATTGTCAAAGGAATGTACCCATTAGCCACGGTTGAACAGAAAGAATTTACAGACTTAGTGCAGGGACTTTGCCCAGGTGCTGGTGTCATGTCCAGAAGAAGTCTCAGACGACGAATTGATGATGAATTTACTGCAAAGACAACAAACCTGAAGGAGACACTTAAAAACTTAAAGCATGTTTGTACAACTGCTGATATCTGGTCAACAAAAAAGACCAGTTAAATGGGTGTAACTGTACACTGGATACATAGAGATACACTTGAAAGAGAATCAGCTGCTCTTGCGTGCAGACGCTTTCCCAGCCCTCATACATACAGCTGTATAGCAGAGCTTTTGGAGGAAATTCACACAGAGTATGGACTGACTACAGAAATGATTGTGGCTACAGTTACTGATAATGCCTCCAATTTTGTAAAGGCGTTTGAAGAGTTCAATATCTGTGTATCGGATGGACAAGATGAAATTGAAGAGCAGGAACGTGATCTGTCCTACGTCATCATAGATCCCGAAGAAGAAGAAACGTCAGGGTGTTCTATCATTTTACCACCTCACATCAGGTGTGCCACACACACACTGAGTTTGGTCTCAACAACTGATGCTAAGAAATCAATCAAAGAGAATCCAACTCTCTCTAGACTGAATCACTCAACCATGGCAAAGTGCTCAGCCCTATGGACTGCATCTGGCAGACCAAAGAGTGCTGAGATGCTAAGCCAACTGATTGACCAGCAACTCAAGACACCCTGCATTTGCAGGTGGAATTCTCTGTATGACTGCTTGAGTCAGTTGGCATGTCTTCGTGAGAAACTTCCTGAGATCATGACTGCCTTGCAACTTCCATTATTCAGAGAAGGAGAACTTGACTTCATTGAGGAATATTGCAGAGTGTTGAAGCCTATTGCCATTTCGATAGATCGCCTTCAAGGGCAAAATGCATGTTTCTATGGTGAGCTTTTACCGACTCTCTTTGCTGTCCAGGCTAAATTACAAGACCTGCAAGCTTCAAACCTGCGGTACTGCTCACACATTTTGCAAGCTACCTTAGCTGGCTTTGAGAGGAGGTTCAGCAACCTCCTGCAGCTGAAGATGGATGTAAACGAAGCCATCCTTGCTACAGTAACACATCCATTTTTCAAGATGAGGTGGTTGCCTTTGAGATTAACATGTGAGAAGAAGAGGATACATCAACTCATTCTGCACGCAGCTGAAGAGCTTGGTCTTCTATCAGAGAGTGATGATGCTGCATCAACAAGCACCACTGAGGAGAATGAAGATGAATTCTTTGTCTTCTCTGATCAAGGTAAGGAGAAAATGTATCCACTTCAGAAGGCTTGTAGCAAACAGCAATTTCAGGTGTTAATCGTTAAATGAGAAGTTATTCATGTCATATTGTTACCTTGTGTATGAAAGTATATGAATAACAATGTTTGTTTTTTTCTGATTTTATTGTCTTCACTCTCAACAGGAATCGACAACCAGATGGACACAGAGGTCTTACCAAGCCACAGCAAAGCAGAGTTAGAGACCCTTCACTTCCTGGAGGACCCCAGAAAGGACCTGGCTTCACTGGACTCGTATCCACTAATCAAGCTGCTCTTCGTGAGATTCAACACCACTCTGCCATCATCAGCACCAGTTGAGCGTCTCTTTTCTTTTGCAGGCATGGTCTACCGCCCTCATAGAAGGGGATTAACTCCTGAATTATTGGAGAAGTTGGTTGTACTTAAAAACAACTAGACTAAATGAGAATGGTTTAGTTTTCTCTTTTGTAGCATAGTTGTGTTATTGCTACTATTTCTGTTATTGACCTTTCAATAAAGTTTTGCTATTAAGGGCAGCCTACCACACCATTGATGTGAACTTAGCTATACATGCCATTTACGTGGCAATAGAGGAAGCTATTTCAGGCCCTGTTGAGATTTAGAGAAATGCCTATGCTTTTTAATTTTGCTTTTTTATTTTTATTTTGAATTTACACATTTCTCATATTTGTGTTATTGACCTATCAGTAATAAAAAAAAAGACTTAAGATTATTGTGGGAGTATTTTTGTATTTTCAAAATACTAATTACTTGTATTTTATTTAAATACATTTTTCACATCAGTATTTTGTATTTTATTTTGTTACATTTCATGAGCCAGTATTTGTAGTTTGTAACAAAATAGTTTTTGATGTATTTGTGCCCACCTCTGCCCCTACTTACCACTATCTTGTTTTTTCTTATCCTCCTCTTATCCACCTTTCTCTTCATTATTTTCTGGCTTCCTGAAGCATAATTCCGCTTCATGATGACTGCCGAGGAGTTTTTGTATTTTGCCGGCAGCAGAGATCACGTGATTGGCTGGCTGCTGTCAGCGACTACTGAGGGGGGCCCCCTTGAGGGGGATCCCGATAACAGTGTCATTGCACTTTACTGCATTCACTATCAAAGGGGCGCTCACACAGTTTGTCGTTGCATTTTATTCTTAACCAGTCGTTGTCTTGGGGCCCCAAGTAATTGCTTGGTTTGCCTGCCTTGTTGCAACGGGCCTGGTCTGAAGGGTGTAGTCAGTGTAGTGCAGTGGGCACTGGTGGACACACATGGTGTTGAAGTGGTGAGGCCTTCTACAGGCCTTGCACAGAACAGTGGCTCCTTCATGGAATTTAAACAGAACTCAGAAATTGCAGAAGTAGAGAACATGGATCTTTTGTTTGTATCCCAACAGGAGACTATGGGAAATGCCTTGCAAAAACTAGCTCCCAACTCTGCGCTTCACATTGAACAAGCAAATATAAACAACATGCCTAAAGTGGAACAATTTGCTAAAAAGTCACCAAAACCACATACTGGTAAAGAGTTTTTTGGTTATGCAGAACGCAAACAAAAATAATTGAAATACTTTCAAACAGTGAATCATGCTAAAGTGATCTGGGACTCAAAGTCAAAACCAAAAGGTATTTTTGGAGGTCATCTTAATATACGTAGTATTTTATCAAAAAGAGAAGAGGTTCAACATTTATTGAGTGAGTCTAATTTGGACTTCTTAGCACTGAGTGAAACGTGGTTAAACACTAATATTCCTACAAATATGATTGATGTCCCTGGTTATACATGTTACAGGAAAGATAGATTGGCCGGTAAAGGAGGTGGGGTATTGGTTTATATTAGAGATATTTTTAATTTTCTGTGGTTGAATTGGAGACTTTTGGGTTAGAATGTTTAATTTTAAATGTAGTGTTATCAGCAAGAATGAATTTTAATATTATGGTGTTATATAACTCTCCTTCTCATAATGTTTTGTTTTATCATGATTTTGATGAACTGCTTAAATTGTTTAATTGTCGTGCTGAAACAATTTTATTGGGAGATTTTAATATAAATTGGTTGGATAACAGTAAGAAAAAAAATAACTTAAAATGATTGCATCTAAACATAAACTGCATCAAATTATAACGAGTCCTACAAGAATCACCCTGTAGCGTTTATACGCCCACGTATAAATATAATTAACTATTATTCATAACGAATTATGAACAATAATTAATAATTTAATTATTTTCATAATTTACTGTAGCAGAATCAATAGTATGATCATTTTATCAGTTCATCCAACGAACAGAAAGCATAACCAATTATTAACTCTAGGAAATATAATATCTTCCTGGCCAATAAAGAATAATCCCCAGCTAACAATAAATTAAGAAATAGGGTAAAAGCATAGGTAACTTAAAATCGAAGTTCAAGACAATAAATTTGATAAGCACATACACAAGCAATCTCTTTTCAAATACAAACAATACTTTATTGATTATATACTAACACATACCGCTAATGCCTAACACAAACAAACACACACACACACACACACACACACACACACACACACACACACACACACACACACACACACACACACACACACACGTTCATACGAGTTTCAGAAAGGAAGAGAGTGAGGGAAGAGTGAGATGATGAGTGAGATGATGAAATCTCACGATTCTATGCACTTATAAGACATGACCGGGAACGAACCATCAATCATTAATTAACCCTTCTATCGTTTCTTAGACAGGTTATTAAATTTATATCAATACACCAGTTGAGTTTTAGTCTGGAGGTACTTGCTTGTCTTTGCGTTCCTTTTTGGGAATTCCCTTCGTTGCGTAACAGAGGGTTTCCCCGGGTTCGTTCCTCGGCTGTGGTCTCCTTGTGCCTGGGTCTGCGGCGTTCCAGTCACGTGTTGTGCTGGCGGATGAATTGAAAGTCTTTGTCTGAAGCTGGCTTTGCAGAAGAAACGTGACTCGAAGTCTTGTCGCAAAACTTAACTTAGAACCGAGACTCACAACGGAAAATAAAGGAAATGATAACTCAGAAAAGAAAAGAAAATTTAGATGAAAGTAGTAAGATGGCTTGAATAAATCTAACCCATCTGATCTTAATTTGGGTTGGTCTGCTCCTCAGTTACATGGTTGCTCTGGTTCAGATCTTCATCTTTGTCTGCCCATCTCTCTTGAGAGTGATAGCAGAGCGTTTCTTGAGGGTGAACCCAGAGAGCGAGAGCACAGAGAGAGCTTCGAGAGCAGCGAGAGAGAGACTTAGAGTCTAAGGGTTTTTACCTAAAAGTTTGTCCCCCCTCTTGAAGAGATCGGACCAATTAGACACTGCCTTTGTTTGCAAAGTCATAAATCCTGTCTTCCCTGGGGGTTTAAAGACCAGATGCACCGTTTAGGCATGATTTCTAATTAAAAGAAGATCAAAACATATTACATAGATATCATTCAAGCCATCTTTTGAATCTCGGGCATACGATCATACTGATATGAAACACAACACACTCTCATTCAAACGTCTATCAGTATAACACTTACATGAATTATATGGGATCAAAACATATTATCTTATTAAAATATGCATATAAGTGGTAGAAAAAACACAGGATTAGGTAGTTGCATGACTGTTTGATCATGAGTCCATTGAAAATTGTTCTTGAATGAGTTTTATGTATACTGTAGGAAAAATCTCAGTTTTCTGGTTTAGAAGAGAAAAGAGCTTCTTAAGAAAGTTTGTCCATTCAGAGATCCTTAAGGAGGAGGGGGTCTGGAATGTTGTGGGCTCGAGTTGTGTCACTCTGAACCAATCATTCTTTTCCAAGCTATCTCACATTGACAAGTTCTTCCTTTAGCTGGGCTCATAAAAGTTCTTAGTTGGGGGTTTTCGTTGGTTAGCGTAGACCAGCTGAAGCCTGATTTTATGGCCCTGGATTGGTGATTTGACCCTGGAATGTGAGGACTCTTGTGTGAGACCTTGGTCTCTGTCTTTCTCTTAAACAGTCAGCGTTTTGTCAACAAAGCTTAGTATTGACCAGCTATTTAGTTAGTGTTGGGGGGCGTAATTAGTCAGGCTGGTCGGCGCCTGGATCCCGTGACAAGATGGATGAGGATAGAAGTCCTGACCAAATCTTGAATTAATATTCTGTTTGAATTAATATTCTGGAAGAAGATTATTTTGTGGTTGGTTTTCTACGCATTGTCGTTACATATCCCCCCTTCGGTCGACGATGTGTTGAGTAGAAGACATCGGTGAACGCTGGAGAAATGGGTAGAGGAAGCAAACACAAACAGCAAACAACAAGACAACACCTCCATGACTGGTCACTTTACTGGTGCAGGGCATTAGATTACCTAGGCATAAACAGGTTCACTCTCTCAATATAGTTAATCACGTCGAATAGAGTTTGGTTCAATTTTAGGACCGTCATCCTAATTTGTTTTGGGACGGTGATTAATCAATTTTGTGACTAAATTTGATTTGTTTGTTTTCTTCTCTTCTAAATTGTTCTAGGCTTGGACCAATTTAACTTTCAATTTGTGATACGAATGATGCAGGGAGTTCTCTGGCTCACATTCGTTTTAAGGTGACTTACAAATATTAGGCGTGGTGTGTCAATCCTATTATTGTGACCTTGACCCTTATGGGGTGGACAGGCCTTTTACCTAATAAAAGAAGGAAAGGAAGGAAGGAAGAGGTAAAACAAAACAAAGCAGTTGAGTGTTCCTCCGGATATGACTTGTAACTACTGTTGCACAGCTAAGGTGTCAGGGATCATGATGTAATGAGAGGTGTTCTCAGGTGTACTTGTTGGATGGGTAGTTACCATGTTTCCTATGGTAAGTGTAGCTAAGTTGTTAAGCTAGTTTCTGAAGTTAGTTTCTATCTGTGGGGGAAAACATGTTTGTTGCATGTTTTGCATGGCAGAGGTGGTTAACTTCTGTATGTTAGTGAGTATGTTAGGGGTGTTGTATAGTGCATGTATGTATGTATGTATGTATGTATGTATGGTCAGATCTGTTTCAGTCTGTTTCGCTCCCCCCTTTGCTTGATGGCTGAGCTTTGATGACCTTGCTGCCTCTTTGCCTTAGAAAAGGGATCTTCTGTGATCTGCTGGGGTCAAACCAGTAAGGCAGGAAGTTCTCTGGCAGACATTGGGAGGCAGTTTGGCATGGCTGCGTGAAGCTGTGGTGCAAAACTTTGTCTCCGTTGTTGCATTCCTCCGATGATGCCTTCTGGTTGTGACAGACTTTCTGACCTTCTGTGCTTAACTGTTGTTGCTGTAGCACACACATGGTTCTTGAGTTTGGAGCTCGTTTGGTGGTTTCTTTATGAGTGGTAGCCAGGATGGTGTTTTCTGGTACCTCAGTGGTTGACTGTGAGAGACCACTTTGTTCTGTGTTGCTGTAGAACAAGTGGTTGTCATCTTCGTTATGAAGGTGTATCAGATGAATCGGTGGTCTCCCTTTCCATCCTGTTTCCTAGAAACACTTCCAGTCGCCTCATTAGTTGCTCGATGTCTTCTGAGGTTAAACTGTCTTGTTCTTGGGCATACTCAGTGCTGTGCTTAACTGAGTGGTGCCGAGGTGGGTTACTTGAGAAGCGTGGCTGGTCCCATGACTTTTCCATGCGGTTGGTGTGGTATCTGTCATCAGCATGGGAGTCACGTTCTCTGTGCTTCTTACGAAGAACTGTGGTGTTGTCATGCCACTGGTTGTCTTCCAGTGCAAGGCTTGTGTCTTGGCTGAAGGAGTTTGAAACTGTGGATGTTTTCAAACCTTTCTTTGAGGACATCTTTTGTTTGATGTGGGCCTTGTGTGTCAGGTCACGTAGCTGCTGAATTGTCATTGTGTCTGCGCAGGCCTCGAGACCAAGATGATGACTTAATCCGGGGTGCAGGTTTCTCAGGAAGAGGTTTTTGAAGTTCACATCCTCTTCTTGTTCAGGTGAGTTATGTGCACCAAAGAAGGCTTGTCGAAAACGGTGGTAGTAGGCTTGGGGAGTCTCGTGTCGACCTTGTTTGGTTTCCAAAGCGATTAACGCACCATGTTCCGACTCTGGGCCTGTGAATTCTTTTATCAGTGTCTCACATAGCAGCTGGTAATTTGACTTGACATGAGCAGGTTGTCGGTCTAGGAAGCTTCGTACCTCTGAACTGGATGTCGATCTGAGGAGGTAGAACCTGTCTCTGTCAGTCACATGTGGTCTCACCTCTAGGTGGAAGTTGATATCTCGGATGTGGGACTGGATGTCCGGGCATTCCGTGGAGTTTGGGTTGAATTGAGTGATATTCTTAACCAGCTGGTTGAGATCTTTACAGGTCATCCCCTGTGCAGCTTTGGAGTTTGCCTGGATGAGCTCTCTTTGTTTGTTGGCAGTGAACAGTTCTGTGGTGAAGGCTGGTGATGTTTTGGGTTGCGGCCATTCACCTTTTCTGTTGTATGGCAGTTCTTGGATGGAGGACTCTGTTCTGCTCAGCAGTGGTGATGCTGAGGGAGGTCTCTCCCTTCTTGGCTCTGGTTTCTGTTGGAAAATGTGCTGGAGTTCATCTCTGACCGCGTAGAGCTCGTCGTTGACGTCATCTCGCTGTTGGGTCAGATGGTCAATTTCAGCATTGCACCTTTCCATTTGGTCTTTCAGAGCATTCATTTCAGAGTTCTTATCTTTAATATCAGCTTTAGCTTTCTCTAGCTG
Source organism: Scardinius erythrophthalmus (assembly GCF_964197995.2). Taxonomy (NCBI): domain Eukaryota; kingdom Metazoa; phylum Chordata; class Actinopteri; order Cypriniformes; family Leuciscidae; genus Scardinius; species Scardinius erythrophthalmus. Next base: position 33,473,250 of record NC_138237.1, on the reverse strand, counting down.
ATGTTCAGCAGACTGGAGTTGGTTTGCCAGGTGCTTCTGGACGGTCTTTAATTCTTGTTTGTCACGTTCAGTGACTGCAAGGGCTTCTTGGAGCTTGTCAACTTGTTTCTTTGTTTCTTGCTCCACTTTGTCAGGCACTTGAGCTTTCACTTTGAGCTGGTCTGTGCAGTGTTGAGTGTGCATCAGCTCTCTCAAGAACTCAGCGGTCTGACGCTTGAAGTCGTCCTGGACTTTCACTTCCAGCTTGTCCATGCGGCTCTGAGCACGTGTCAGCTCCTCCTGAAGGCGGGTGATGTGCTTGTCGCTTAGTGTCAGCTGGGCTGTGAAGGCATTGCTTAGGGAACAGATAATCTTGGTTAGTTCCGCGTGGTTGTGGTTCTGATTCTGGCTTGAATCATGTGTCAGGAGTCTTCTCAGAATTATGATTATTATTAAAAATAATAACAGTTCAATTGTCTTTGGTGTGAGGCAGTCTGCAATGCCTCTGAGCCAGGCGTCCACGTCAGTGGGGTTTGTTGTCCGCGACATGTTGGCACGCTGGGGTGAAGAGACTGACACAGATCTGTGTGGGGTGTAAGCCTATGTGGTTGAACAGCTTAAGTGTCGTTTCAGTGACTGTACAACAATAGTGAAGTGTTGTAATGTCTAAGTGTTGGTCTCAGTGTAGACAGGTAGGCTAGTGATGTGGAAACTTTGTCACTCAACTAAGTGAGGGAAAGAGAGAAAAAGGTTAAAACAAATCTCAATTGAAAGGATTTTTTTTCAATGGGAGAAATATTTTTATAAATATTTTCTATCAATGAAAAGCTGGTTTAAACTCGTGACGTGTCACTCAACTGAGTAAGGGGGAAAAGAGAGAGAGATTAAAACCAATTTCAATAAAACAAGCAAGAAAATTCTTAAGTAGGAGAAATATGATTTTTCTCGTTAAATGCTTCCTATCGGTGAAAATCTGTTTCCAGAAAGGTAAACAATATTATGGTTTATGTTTACAAGGAAAAATAATACAATAATAATGCTGATACCTTTTTCCGAGTTTTACAGGATTGACACCACACACCGTCAGTTGGACCGCTTACAGCCGGGATGCTATGAAGGCGACGGTTGCTCAACACTTGTCTCTGTTAATTGATCTTGGATAAGACGTTAAATTGTAAATTGTGTTTACAAAGACTGAGAGAGTATGGAGAACAAGAGAGGGTTTGATTACCAATCAAATACCTAATAATTGTTTTCTTTGGAAAAAATATCTTTCTCTTTCTTTAGACTCGATTGATGGTTCTTCCAGGTTTGTTTCCTACAAATTTGAAGGATGGGAAAGCAGGACAGAACAGGAAGGATGTAAGAAGGAAAGGAGGGAAGGAGATTGGATCCACAAATGGCTCTGGAGCCTTTGTCGAACTACGAGTATAGAAATGATAGTTGCCAACAACTAAACATTCAAAAACAAAACTTTGTAAGAGAGGTTTATCTCTGATTTATTTGAAACTTGTAGTGAGATGCCAATGTCTCCTATTGAGGCTCAGGTGTTTCACTCCCAAGCTAGGAATCAAAAGAAAGGAGAAGATAATAAAGATGAAAGAAAGTAATAATGTGATGGACAAAATAAGAAAAAGGGAAATTAAATACAGAGGTAAATAAGTAAAATAGAATGGTTAAGGTTATAACCACAACTTGAAAATGAGGATATACCGCAATAATAAATGAGCAAGCATGAGTCTAACAATATTTGTAATAGGGAAATGTTGGTTTAATAATTTTACTTAACTTTCAAAGTTTAAGACTTATTCACCTGAAGTGATTAAATCTAAAAGAAAAATTTAGAAATTATGAAAATTATGAAATTAGATTTATTAAAAATAAATCTAGAAATCATTAGAAATTACCTGTTTAGAAAAATAAAACTTCAATCTTGTTTCAATATTTCCCTTTTTTAAATCAAATTAGAATTTGGCAATTAATAATCATAAACCAGTATTTTCTTTTCAAGTAAAATGCAGGTAAATGCAATTAATAATTGTGAACCGAAATTTCCTTTTCACAGGAAAAAAAAAAAAATATGGGTAAAGTATGAGACAGGTAAAATAGGAAAGAAGAAAAGACCAACAGGTGTAACAGTCGAGGTGTTTAAATGGTTAAATCACTTTAACGTTGTTCAAACAGACACTGCATTTAACCACTGATGTTAATACTAATGACAAACATAGATAATGCTTAAGGCTTATAGGTTAGGCCTCAATTGTAAACAACTACTTAGCTTAGCTTAGCTTAGCTTAGCTAGCCTAGCCACCAAAGGGGTTTGTTTACGAGGGGTCAGAGTTCTCCGGAAGCGTTGGTTAAGACTTCCGTGTCACGATTGTAACTATGGCGACAAAACAAACGATAGTGGGCAAACATGTGAATTGCAACAGTTTGTGAACAGTTACGCCTGTTACATGAAATGTCGGCGCATTTCAACAATGTTCAAAGAAATATGCATGTACAGTTGATAATATTACGTGAAATGTCGGCGCATTTCAAACTGTACAAATGGGACGCCACTCGTAGCTGTTTTTACGACGTGGGGCTTCACTCAGTTTGTTAGGAGTGAGATTAACTTTAAAGGACAGCTTTGCGCTGTAATAGATGGAACAATAGCGATCTCAGCGGATCGTCTCTGTGCAATTTTATCTGAGCACACAAAAACAACAGGGTTTTTAACTGTTGGTTGAGTTTCAACGTCAAGCTTTACTTGAACACGACTTTAAATAATTCCTATTCAACTACACTCGGACATACGCAGTGTTTACACGAGCATTAATTGAACAGACACAGATAAGCTTATAGTTTATCACGGGGATTGCTGTGGGACACGCACAGACAAACTGATAAATAAAGACTAATCTGTGAGAATATTCGTCCCAGTGGAACACGCACTGAGTGACGATCAGATAAATAAGGACTAACGTTCACGTTAGACGAGGGACACGCTCGTCCGTCCTTTACATGGTTATTTTAATTACTGCAGTTTTAATTTCATTCAGCTCTCTGACTGATACAAACACACATAACGTTATAGCTATTTGAAAGACTCAAATAGCTGCATACGTCATACACACAGACTCGGAGGTTCGGATCTCTCCTCCGCATACTATGAAAAGATAATTACTTCGTATATGCTTACAATTTAGGTTAAACTTCCCGCATTCGTCTCCACCAAAAATGTAGCGTTTATATGCCCACGTATAAATATAATTAACTATTATTCATAACGAATTATGAACAATAATTAATAATTTAATTATTTTCATAATTTACTGTAGCAGAATCAATAGTATGATCATTTTATCAGTTCATCCAACGAACAGAAAGCATAACCAATTATTAACTCTAGGAAATATAATATCTTCCTGGCCAAGAAAGAATAATCCCCAGCTAACAATAAATTAAGAAATAGGGTAAAAGCATAGGTAACTTAAAATCGAAGTTCAAGACAATAAATTTGATAAGCACATACACAAGCAATCTCTTTTCAAATACAAACAATACTTTATTGATTATATACTAACACATACCGCTAATGTCTAACACAAACAAACACACACACACACACACACACACACACACACACACACACACACACACACACACACACGTTCATACGAGTTGCAGAAAGGAAGAGAGTGAGGGAAGAGTGAGATGATGAGTGAGATGATGAAATCTCACGATTCTATGCACTTATAAGACATTTCCCCGGGTTCGTTCCTCGGCTGTGGTCTCCTTGTGCCTGGGTCTGCGGCGTTCCAGTCACGTGTTGTGCTGGCGGATGAATTGAAAGTCTTTGTCTGAAGCTGGCTTTGCAGAAGAAACGTGACTCGAAGTCTTGTCGCAAAACTTAACTTAGAACCGAGACTCACAACGGAAAATAAAGGAAATGATAACTCAGAAAAGAAAAGAAAATTTAGATGAATGTAGTAAGATGGCTTGAATAAATCTAACCCATCTGATCTTAATTTGGGTTGGTCTGCTCCTCAGTTACATGGTTGCTCTGGTTCAGATCTTCATCTTTGTCTGCCCATCTCTCTTGAGAGTGATAGCAGAGCGTTTCTTGAGGGTGAACCCAGAGAGCGAGAGCACAGAGAGAGCTTCGAGAGCAGCGAGAGAGAGACTTAGAGTCTAAGGGTTTTTACCTAAAAGTTTGTCCCCCCTCTTGAAGAGATCGGACCAATTAGACACTGCCTTTGTTTGCAAAGTCATAAATCCTGTCTTCCCTGGGGGTTTAAAGACCAGATGCACCGTTTAGGCATGATTTCTAATTAAAAGAAGATCAAAACATATTACATAGATATCATTCAAGCCATCTTTTGAATCTCGGGCATACGATCATACTGATATGAAACACAACACACTCTCATTCAAACGTCTATCAGTATAACACTTACATGAATTATATGGGATCAAAACATATTATCTTATTAAAATATGCATATAAGTGGTAGAAAAAACACAGGATTAGGTAGTTGCATGACTGTTTGATCATGAGTCCATTGAAAATTGTTCTTGAATGAGTTTTATGTATACTGTAGGAAAAATCTCAGTTTTCTGGTTTAGAAGAGAAAAGAGCTTCTTAAAGTTTGTCCGTTCAGAGATCCTTAAGGAGGAGGGGGTCTGGAATGTTGTGGGCTCGAGTTGTGTCACTCTGAACCAATCATTCTTTTCCAAGCTATCTCACATTGACAAGTTCTTCCTTTAGCTGGGCTCATAAAAGTTCTTAGTTGGGGGTTTTCGTTGGTTAGCATAGACCAGCTGGAGCCTGATTTTATGGCCACGGATTGGTGATTTGACCCTGGAATGTGAGGACTCTTGTGTGAGACCTTGGTCTCTGTCTTTCTCTTAAACAGTCAGCGTTTTGTCAACAAAGCTTAGTATTGACCAGCTATTTAGTTAGTGTTGGGGGGTGTAATTAGTCAGGCTGGTCGGCGCCTGGATCCCGTGACAAGATGGATGAGGATAGAAGTCCTGACCAAAACTTGAATTAATATTCTGTTTGAATTAATATTCTGGAAGAAGATTATTTTGTGGTTGGTTTCCTACGCATTGTCGTTACAACCCAAACCAGTAAAACATTGATAGATTTAATTTTTACAAATAAACCAGAGCGAATTACTAAAATGTATAATTTGTTAACAGGTTTGTCTGATCATAATTTGACTTTGATTGTCCGAAAATTAACAAAACAACTATTTCAGAGCTGTTTTTTGGAACTAGAGCTAATAATTCACAATTTGGAATTCCCAAGCAGAAAATGTCTCAGTTAGAAAATGAGTTGAATAACATAAATTGGGAGAGTATATATTAAATTGATATAAATATCTATCAAATATATATCAAGTTAAACAATGCCTAGTGTATTGTCCCTGTTTAAAAAAAACAACAACCTTGTTTTAAGAAAAACATGTTTTATTTGCGACATTATGGAGAAAAACTACACTACCCACAATCTACCCACTACCCCTAAGCGTAACAGCAACGTCTCTGATTGGTCCAACTCGCTGTTACCATAGAAACGTTTGCGAGCTTTTACCATTGAAGTCTATGATAGTTTCCGTACACGGTCTTGTACCTTTGCCTTTTTTTCGTTTTGTTTTTTGCGCAGAATCAAAAAATGTTATGCTCACTGTTCATATCGTAGCTGGTTGGCTCGGTTCCAGACTTAAAACTCTTTATATAAGCAATTTTCGAAACGTCAATGATACAATTGAATGAGGAAAAACACTTATGGAACCAGAGCCGTTAAAAAAGTGGCCGGTCACTGTTGAGCTCTATAATGCAAACTTTAATAATGTAGGCTACTAATATACATTCTGCAGAAATCTGAACATAGGAGAAAGTCAGGTTAAAATTTCTTGTTATTTTTCTTGACATCATAGAGCCAAATGATCTCTTTGTTCTCAAATGTAATTAGTAAATAACTGTGTACTCCAATGTTTGTGAGTTTATGTAGATATTATATTTTTTCTCAGAGGTCTTTCTAATGATAGTTTCTTGTCTGTTCTACAGATTATTTGCTGTTCTACAAACACTCTTTTAAACATAGAAAACAAAGGCACTTTTAAGAGCCACTCTTTCAATCTCTCTGTCTCTCTCACTCTGTTTCTCTCTAGTCTCTCTCTCACAATTATCTGAGCCACAAATGTGTATATTAAATATGGGGTCATTTCAGCCTTAATAAGCCTGTTAACAAGCAGAATCACTGAAGGAAAGAAGAGAACAGAAAAAGAGACGAGCAGAAACACAAGAACTACAACTGACTTCAGACACAGCCTTAGATTATCAACTGAAGAGAAAAGAAGACATTAAATCTCTGAAGATCTCAGCAGAGGAGGATTAAACAACTCCACAAACAGCATTACCAGCTTCACTTTTTACTAACCAGACTGACTTTATTTCTGTCAGATGTCTACACAAGTTTTTATTGAGAATTAACAGAGGTTTAACTTTAATGTGTTTCATTTTAAGTCACCATAAGAGTGATTAGTGTTTCCATTAGTTGGGCTCTTAACTCGTATTATATATTTTGTCTTTTTTTTTTTTTTGGCTGCTGTGTGTTTGTCAAACACATTTGCAGTAGCAAAGAAAGCTAAAGTGAAATGAGATCAGGTGATGATGGTTTTATAATCATCATGAAATAACCTTTCACTGATGTCTTTGCAATCTAACAATTGTGTTGATAATTAATATTTTCACATCACAAACCCTGTGTTTTTCTGCAGCATGAGCTCAATATTATAACAGTCAGTTTAAACCTTTTAACAAATATGAGATCAAAAATAAGCTTATGCTGACACACACAGACATCAACAATCAGCGTATGAATCTCAACAATGGTGACAATCACAAATATTCAGATAAACAGATTCATTCAGAACATCACTGAAAAGCTATTAATTCACAACAAAAACAACAGCAAAAAATAAAAGCAAATATTTAGAATCAAACAAAATAGTAGGACAATTCAGCTGCATAATTTATTCATGTCGCAATGCATGCTGGGAGTTTTGTACTATGCTGGTACCCAGCATGCATTGCAGCAAGGTACTTTTGATTGTCACCATTGTTGAGATTCATACGCTGATTGTTGATGTCTGTGATTGTCATATTAAACTACCTTTTTTCGTGCTCATGTTTGATAAAGTCTTCTAACTGACTGTTATAATATTGCTGGATCTCTTGCTGCAGTAACACAGGGTTTGTGATGTGACAATATTAATGGATCAACACAATTGTTAGATTCCAAAGACATCAGTGAAACAGGCTATGTCATGATGATTATAAAACCATCAACAGGTAACCATCATCACCTGATCTCGTTTCACTTTAGCTTTCTTGGCTGCTGTAAATGTGTTTGACAAACACACTGTCACAACAGCCAAAAAAGACATAAGATATAATAAGAGTTAAGAGCCCAACTAATGGAAACACTAATCACTGTTATGGTAACTTCAAATGAAACGCATACAAGTTAAACCTCTGTTAATTCTCAATAAAAACTTCTGTAGACATCTGCCAGAAATAAAGTCAGTCTGGTTAGTAATAAGTGAAGCTGGTAATGCTGTTTGTGGAGTTGGTTAAATCTTCACAGATTTATTGTCTTCTTTTCTCTTCAGTTGATAATCTAAGGCTGTGTCTGAAGTCAGTTTTAGTTCTTGTGTTTCTGCTCGTCTCTTTTTCTGTTCTCTTCTTTCCTTCAGTGATTCTGCTTGTTAACAGGCTTATTAAGGCTGAGATGACTCCATATTTAATATACACAGACTTTGTGGCTCGGATAAGGTCCAGTTCTGGTTTATTTCTTTGCTCTTGGCTGACATGTGGCATTGCTATGGCCTGCTTGTGGCCCAGATCTGGCAAACAGGAGTGGGCCACCCAAGGGCCGTCATTCTCTGCTGCATGTGGGCCAGATCCGCATTCCACAAGTGCCAGATTTGGGTCGGATCTGGCCCGAAACAATGTTGCTATGTGGGAAGAAAACAGTGATAATGACATTTGGTAGAGTGGTCTATTTTGTAGATGTTGGTTTTGATTCACTAGTATGACAAGTATAGATATACCTTCTCGATTGAGGAAAAATGTAACAACCTCTTAGCATTGCAGTATGTCAGTTGACCTTGCCCACATGTAGGGCAGTATGTGAGTGCACCCATGTAATTGAGGTCACATCTGGCAAGCATATTTCTGTGGTCACCATGAATGGTAAGTTTGGAAAGTCCTACTTTTTGTTTTGTTGCAGAAGTTAACAATTGCAATCAAGGCAAAGCTTTTCTCTTGAGAAATATACCAATTACCAAATGTTAATGCCATTTCAAAAACTACAATGAATGAATAATGGACAGTTGAGTTGGAAAAAGTTGATTCTGTGAAACACGTTTAATGTGTCTCTTTTTTCACAGGACGATATGATGTCTGTTTGACCCGTAAAGTTTGTCCTACCTGCCTTGTGAAAGAGCTTCTTAAGTACCGTTACTGGCCAAGCACAACAAACTGCCAGGCGCTGTATAGTTTCGACGTCTTCGAAGCTTTTGCTCACATTAAAGTATCGGCTCCTTCGATGTCAAGGCATGCCTTTTTAAAGCTACTGGAGCACCGTTCTGTTCAGGCTGGAAGGGTAAATCTGCTTGAATCATTGTAACACATAATCATATTACTGTATCTGTAAATTTTTTATATTATAATATTTATTTTCTGTAAACACTAATACAATTTTTTTATGTCATAGCCAGGGAATGTCTGTGTAGATACGTTCCAGAAAAGTTTTTTCAAATATTGTTTTTGCAAGCATACAGAAGAGGTGATGTGTGAAGTAAATTACTTTTATTGTCCAGCGTGTCACCCAGACATGTTGGCAGTGTGTTGCAATGGCAATCGCAAACATTATCGCTTCATAAAATAAAGGGAGTATGTTCATATTACACAGATGTAGCAGGATGCAGTTGACTGGCTCATGCCTCCCTAAGTGACGCTTAATTTGCTGCAGCTGAGAGTGGTTCTGGGCAGTTAACTTTGAGCCAATCGCAAGTGCTACACCCCTTTATAAACCGGGACTTTTCTTTTGACAAATGATGTCACCGGTACGCGACTTGTCTTGTTTACCTGCCCAGTGACCTGATGTCTGCCTGGTTATCTGTCTACCGTAGCGGCGCAGGTATGGTTAGCTTCGTTTATCTTTTCACTCGTTAACTTTATAACGTGGGCTTATAGGGAATGTTTCGTGCTATAGAATCCCCGGTGCGGCAGCAGCCCTTTTACCAGTTGAGTGTGTGCCCTGCTATCAGCAATCAGAGCTTGGGGCCTGTGACGCAACACTGTTAATCATAGGTATGTCGCTATACTGAGTAATAGTTGAATGGTTAAGGTGGGACATATTTGTAAATGGACATCCTGTGCATTTCAGGGAGTGCTGTTTAACTGGGGGTGCGGCCGCCAGTTGGCTACATCGATGCTGAACATCTGCTGCTTTGCTTATATTCTTCACGTTACGTGTTTATGGATTTTCGTCGTACCCGACTGCCTTGTCACACTGGACCAAGGAGTATTGAACTCAATTATTAGCTCAAGTTATCAGGCGGCTGGCTAGCGTGTTACATCGCTGCCTGTTTAACACTGTTTGATCATTCTTCTTGTCTTTGTTGTGAACCAGTGTTTGAGTGTAGCGTGTCTGGACTGACACCATTTTGATTGGTTTGTTTTGAGTTTATTTCTTTTAACTCTTGTATGGAGGCCTTTTCTTGCTGTTGATATCCAAGAGGATTGGCTTCATTTTGATTTCTTTTGTTTGGGTTTTTTTATGTGATCTGTTCATGTTTAATTGTTTTTTTTTTATTTTTATTGTGTGACTGAGTCTCTGTTCATATTGCTGACCCCAGTATCCCCTTGGGCCTTAGAACGGGTGGCTTATTAGACCTTGTGTATTGTAATTGTTTAATTTATATGTGTCTGCTCATTGTCCAGGTGCTGAGAACTGCCAGTGGGAGCAGTGCCCCTTGCGGTGGCGGGTCCCTTGGTGTGCTGTGGCTGCGTGTTCACTAAGTGTGGTCATATCTCTTGCTGTGTGTATGAAATTTGACACGTGTGATTGGGGTGTTTTTCATGGATGCTCATTGCTCGAGCCACTAGCCTCCCACTGGTAAGATTCCGCCCTATTGCCCTCCTCCCTCGTATGTGTGTGTTGTGAATAGAGTATAGTGAGTGGAGTGAATATTGAGTGTATGTGTTTTATTTGATTTGGTGTACAGTGCATGTTTGTTGTGAAATCTCAATCATTGTCGAAGTGAAAATAAATTCTATTTTTGTACTGGACCACTGTCTCTGGCTATCCATCCACGAACTTGAGTGCCTTGGTTGAACAAATTAGTTAATTCTTTGGGTGAAAGTCCCATTGTGGCGTAGTCTGCAAACTGCCTGGGCCTAAGCCCTATTAAGTGTATCCCTTCGTGCCACAATTTGGCGTATAGTCGGCAGGGTCGCTTGGTAAAGCCAGAGACGTGTTCCAATTTTGTTTTTGTTTTTCTTTGTTTTTTTTCCTTTTTCCTTTACAAGCAAAGCAGCAGCTGTTCTTTGGTGGACCGGTAACAAGGCAGGTAAGGTGGGGATTGTGTTTTTTTTTGCCAATTGGATTGTGCATTGCCAAAATATGGAACGGGGTGGCCGAGGGGAATGAGTTACAGGAGTTGAGGGACTTGATAGCTCAGCTGAAAGCAGATAATGAGCGCCTACGTCAGACCCCAGGCCCTGTCCCTGCCCCGGCTCCTGGCCCTGCTCTGGTGTTTCTCGTTGAGTAGCCGTCATGGCCAGAGGACTTGCACCAAGTATCTCGTGTTTCTCGTCGAGTAGCCGTCATGGTAAGAGGACTTGTAACAAGTATCTTGTGTTTCTCGTTGAGTAGCCGTCATGGTAAGAGGACTTGTAACAAGTGTCTCTAGTGTTTCTTGTTGTGTAGCCGTCAAGGCCAGAGGACTTGTACCAAGTGTCTCTACTTTTTCCTGTTGTATAGCCATCATGGCAGAGCACTTGTAACAAGTGTCTCTAGTGTTTCTTGTTGTGTAGCCGTCAAGGCCAGAGGACTTGTACCAAGTGTCTCTACTTTTTCCTGTTGTATAGCCATCATGGCAGAGCACTTGTAACAAGTGTCTCTAGTGTTTCTTGTTGTGTAGCTGTCAAGGCCAGAGGACTTGTAACAAGTTTCTCTAGTGTTTCCTGTTGTGTAGCTGTCATGGCAAGAGGACTTGTACTAAGTATCTCGTGTTTCTTGTGTAGCCGTCATAGCAAGAAGACTTGTACCAAGTATCTCGTGTTTCTCTCGTCGAGTAGCCGTAATGGCAGAGCACTTGTAACAAGTGTCTCGTGTTTCTTGTGTAGCCGTCATGGCCAGGGGACTTGTAACAAGGGTTTCCGTCAGTATTTGTTCTACTAGCGTCTCACAGTAGAGGTTAGGGGCTTCGGGTCATCGTCGGGGCGCCGATTTAAAAAAAAAAAACTGGGGCAGATTGTAGCAGGATGCAGTTGACTGGCTCATGCCTCCCTAAGTGATGCTTAATTTGCTGCAGCTGAGAGTGGTTCTGGGCAGTTAACTTTGAGCCAATCGCAAGTGCTACACCCCTTTATAAACCGGGACTTTTCTTTTGACAAATGATGTCACCGGTACGCGACTTGTCTTGTTTACCTGCCCAGTGACCTGATATCTGCCTGGTTATCTGTCTACCGTAGCGGCGCAGGTATGGTTAGCTTCGTTTATCTTTTCACTCGTTAACTTTATAACGTGGGCTTATAGGGAATGTTTCGTGCTATAGAATCCCCGGTGCGGCAGCAGCCCTTTTACCAGTTGAGTGTGTGCCCTGCTATCAGCAATCAGAGCTTGGGGCCTGTGACGCAACACTGTTAATCATAGGTATGTCGCTATACTGAGTAATAGTTGAATGGTTAAGGTGGGACATATTTGTAAATGGACATCCTGTGCATTTCAGGGAGTGCTGTTTAACTGGGGGTGCGGCCGCCAGTTGGCTACATCGATGCTGAACATCTGCTGCTTTGCTTATATTCTTCACGTTACGTGTTTATGGATTTACCCGACTGCCTTGTCACACTGGACCAAGGAGTATTGAACTCAATTATTAGCTCAAGTTATCAGGCGGCTGGCTAGCGTGTTACATCGCTGCCTGTTTAACACTGTTTGATCATTCTTCTTGTCTTTGTTGTGAACCAGTGTTTGAGTGTAGTGTGTTTGGACTGACACCATTTTGATTGGTTTGTTTTGAGTTTATTTCTTTTAACTCTTGTATGGAGGCCTTTTCTTGCTGTTGATATCCAAGAGGATTGGCTTAATTTTGATTTCTTTTGTTTGGGTTTTTTTATGTGATCTGTTCATGTTTAATTGTTTATTTTTTATTTATTGTGTGACTGAGTCTCTGTTCATATTGCTGACCCCAGTATCCCCTTGGGCCTTAGAACGGGTGGCTTATTAGACCTTGTGTATTGTAATTGTTTAATTTCTATGTGTCTGTTCATTGTCCAGGTGCTGAGAACTGCCAGTGGGAGCAGTGCCCCTTGCGGTGGCGGGTCCCTTGGTGTGCTGTGGCTGCGTGTTCACTAAGTGTGGTCATATCTCTTGCTGTGTGTATGAAATTTGACACGTGTGATTGGGGTGTTTTTCATGGATGCTCATTGCTCGAGCCACTAGCCTCCCACTGGTAAGATTCCGCCCTATTGCCCTCCTCCCTCGTATGTGTGTGTTGTGAATAGAGTATAGTGAGTGGAGTGAATATTGAGTGTATGTGTTTTATTTGATTTGGTGTACAGTGCATGTTTGTTGTGAAATCTCAATCATTGTCGAAGTGAAAATAAATTCTATTTTTGTACTGGACCACTGTCTCTGGCTATCCATCCACGAACTTGAGTGCCTTGGTTGAACAAATTAGTTAATTCTTTGGGTGAAAGTCCCATCGTGGCGTAGTCTGCAAACTGCCTGGGCCTAAGCCCTATTAAGTGTATCCCTTTGTGCCACACAGACATTAATTTCAATATCAAAACCACAACATTGTCATAGAAATAGTTGCATGTAGAGTAATGTTTGGTCAGTTAAAAGAGGATTTTTTTGTGTATGTGATCAATTTTAATGGACAGGAATGAGGAACCCTCTCTGTACAAGGGGTTATTTCTTTCCAAAGATGAGGAGGTATCAGCCTTTCTTAACAACATCAGAGGCAGCAGCATGACATGAGTATGTCTAATATTGCATATCAAGACAGTAGGCCTATGCTGTATCTACTGCTTATGTTTGTGTGTCTTTTTTAGGGTTGCAAACCGTTCCGTATAATACGGAATCGTCCTGTATTTAAGACATCATAGCAGCGTTCCATATTAAACCGATATGGAACGCAGTTTGTCCCGTATTTGCTACATGTAGATTTGAGAGGCTTTTAAAAATGTGCAATTGGTAATTTCTGTGCAAGGTATGTACAGTTACTGAATAAAAAAAAATGACACTACACAAGTAAATTAGATGTGTATGTGCGTGTGTGTGCTGTGCGCGCAGTCTGCGCATGCTTATGTGAGAGTGAGAGCTCTCTGTCATTGGTTGTTGCTACGTTACCTGAATCATCCATGCTGGATGGTAAGTGACAGTGGCGGGAGGTTTAACTTCACAGCGAGTAATGTATGTATGATGGCAATTCTTACTAGTCCACCTTGTAAAAGAAAAAAACATTTACAGAAATATAAAACCGAATGGGAGACCAATAACACATGGCTTGAAGAAGTCCAGGGAAATATCTATCAAGCAAACTGTAAACTATGCAGGAGAGATTTTTCTGTAAGCCATGGTGGTGTTTGCGACGTCAAACAACATGCGTCCACAGAGACCCATAGACGGAATGACCGACAGCAAAAGGCCCAAGGAGCCCAAAGTTTTTTCATGTCACCCGCCTCTTCACCAGAGGCTGATATGGTAAGCTACTGTAGATTACACGCACACAAGTAGTCCTTACCAGGCACCTTGTGTCAAAATGATTTACGACTTTGACCTTTGACCTTTTGACAGGTTGAACTTCCGGTGACCTTATGATTGATGGGTTGAACTTCCCGAATGAGGTCATGGGATTAACCTATTGACCCCTCCCACGCATCGATCATGGTTTTTGACAGTTAGTTTTGCCCTATGACCTAGCTAGTCCTAAATCATAGTTTTGAAGGATAGTTTTTGACCTATATTAACAGAACAGATGTTTTTGCTGGTTGTTTGAACTTTGTCCCAGTTATATGGGTTTGTGCGTGGTTATGTGTGTGCGTGTGTGGTTATATGGCTTGTGTCACAGGCCTGCGCCCCCTCCCATTACATTCCTGAGCAGTATATAAATGGGGTCAGTTATTTCATATGTCACATTCAGTTATTTCACATTTATATATAAAACATTCTATAATTTATATAATTTATATAATATAATCTAAAACAATTAAAGGTTGAAAAAACATTTAGTTATTTCACATTCATATGTAAAACATCCTATCCTTTATATAATTTATATAATATAAATTATATAATAATTATAATGCTAAAGTTGAAAACACACCATTCTTTATATTCTATCCTTTATATAATTTATATAATATAAATTATATAATCTAAAGCAATTTAACTAAGGTTGAAAAACATTGTTCTTTTAAAATAATATAAAATAAAAAGCTTACTAAAACCAATTGTTTTAGCTGAATAAAATCATCTTACCTTATTTTAGAGAGTTGAAAAGTATGTCCATACCATTCATGTCCACAAAAATAATTAAACTTAAGTTGAAAAACATACCTTTAAAAGTGTATAATATAAAATAACATATCTTGCTAAAGTTGAAAAACATACCGTTCCTTAAAAGTATAATATAAATATCTTATTGATCCAATTATTTTAGTTTTAGATGAATAAAAAATGACTGAGTTAAAATTAACACATCAATGTCCATACCACTGATGCCCACAAAAATAATTAAACTAAAGTTGAAAAACATACCTTTAAAAGTGTATAATATAAAATAAAATAATTTTACTAAGGTTGAAAAATATTCTGTTCTTTTTAAAAGAATATAAAATAAAAAGCTTACTAAAACCAATTCATTCAGCTGAATAAATAAAATCATCTTACCTTATTTTAGAAAGTTGAAGTATACCATTGATATCCACAAAAAATGCAATGAATGGATTCAAAATTGTTTTACACAACTGAATTCACATAGTCATTCCTGAATGACCTCACACTGTCTCAAAACATAAGGAGCGCGCTTCTAATGTATGTGTGTCAAAAAGTAAAACACACGTGTCTCTGTGTGTGTGTGTGTGTGTGTGTGTGTGTGTCTGTGCGCGCCCCCTTCACATGTGAGCTTTGACCCCTCTCCTTCGCATACCGGAGCACAGTGAAAGTGAGGAAGGGGTTTCCTAATATCACACTAACAAAAGTTGAAAAACATACTGTTCCTTAAAAGTGTATAAATAAAATGGTTATAAAAATATACTGAAACCAATTATTTTAGATGAATAAATAAAATTCATCTTACATGTTTAGAGTTACAACTCTTGAACTTACATGTTCAAGAAGCTCTTAAGAGAGTTAACATAAATCACAGAGGTTCCCTTACGAGAACGTTCTCTCGTACTGCGTTGCAAACGCTGTGGGAAAACTCCTTTTCTCGAGAATATTGAAGCCTTTATTTTAAAACGCATTGCTGCAGCACATGCGAGAGCTAGAAGCTCGCGTGAGCGTGCTGATTGGCTTGTGCAAAGCAACTGCACGAACCAATGGCGGATCAGCAGAGGAGCGCGGACCAATCAGGGCGCTTGGCACTCTGCCAGAGTCAAGTGCGCGAAACCGCACGTGACAGAAGAGTATAAATATACAGAGAATCCGCCATTTGACAGATTTTATCTCCTTCAGCTTTCGACTCGCCTCGTCGCTGATTCTCTCCAGAGTGAAGCCGCTCGTCGTCGAACAGCCTTCCAGCGGAACTGCTTCGCATCTCGGCGTCTGCCAGCTGAGCGTTTCCCTGTGGCATCCGACGAGTATCCTTTTTCTAACTCAAAAAGAGCATTCTAAGAGAGCAAATCGCTGTTTTCACAGCGCGCGGCGTTGTTGCAAATGCCGCTCACCGTGTGTGATTCATGCAGGGTCTCCCTGCACGCCTCTGACACACACTCCCGGTGTGTTGCCTGCCTCGGTCCTGAGCACGCCGAGGCAGCGCTCACTAAAGGCGGCTGCCTTCACTGCGACGGAATGCCTGTTGCCACGCTCCGTGCCAGATCTTCCGCCGCCACGCTGAGTGTTCCCGCCCACCTTCCATCTTCGGCGCCCCGTGAGCCCCGTAGGAAGAAGCGGCGCGACCAGAGGCCTCCTGAACGCGCTCATCTCGACGAATGCACGCCGGGTCTCTCCCCGCACGCTTCGCCCGCGCCTTCATCTCCAGTCCTGTTCTCCCAGAGCGACCAACGCCCTCTTCTGAAGCGGCAGGTCTCGTCTCTTTCGGTTTATCAGCAGAAGAATTGGACGACGCTGTTTCTATGGCGGCATCTGAAAGTGAGGAATGGTCGGGCTCCGCGGACCCCGCCCCTCTCTCTCAGCTGGATCCCACTGACACTCGAGCGAGCATTGACGCCGAACTCTTCCGTGTCATGTCTCGCGCTGTCGGAGAACTGGGACTCGACTGGCTTTCCCCAGCTGAGCCTACCAAAAGCCGCCTCGACGAATGGTACCTGCCGGGGCGCCAACAGGCCCCTCGTCAGCGTGCCGCCCCCTTTATGCCCGAGGTCCATGATGAGCTCACGAAGAGCTGGCGCGCGCCCTTTTCAGCGCGAACGCGCTCTACAGCCTCTTCAACGCTCTCCACTGTCGACGGCGCTGAAGAGAAGGGGTATGTTTCTCTCCCTCCATCAGAGGAAAAGGTCGCTGCACACTTATGCACAGTTTTAGCCCTCCAACTCCCAGCAGTGGGAGGGCTAAAACCGTGCACCCCTCTAAGCCGTGCAGGACTACTTCGGCTCTCGCCAGCCGCGCTGATGCTGCCGCCGGTCAAGCCGCCTCTGCACTCCACGCCATGGCGACCCTGCAGGTGTTTCAAGCTAAGCTCCTCCACACTATGGACGAGTCTGGCCCGGACCCAGACACCTTCAAAGACCTCAGGAGTGCTACAGATTTGGCGCTGAGGGCCACGAAGACCACTGCTCAAGCACTGGGCCGCAACATGTCTAGCCTGGTTGTCTTAGAGCGCCACCTGTGGCTTAACTTAACGGAGATCAGGGACGCTGACAAAACCACCTTCCTCGACTCCCCAGTCTCTCCATCCGGTCTCTTCGGCCCTTCTGTCAATGGCTTCGCTGATCGCTTCACGGAGGCTCAGAAAGCTTCAAGTGCTATGAGGCACTTCCTGCCCAAGCGCTCTAGCTCGGTCCAACGGCGCCCCAAGAGCACGCCGCGACCGGAAAAGCCCGCGTCTCAGGTTCCCCAGCCCCTCCCAGCGGCTGAAACCACCCGACGCCTGAAGCCTGCAAAACGATTCCCGTTTCCCAAGCGCCAGGGCCCTCGACCGAAGCTCACGCTCGACCACGAGCCCAAGAAGCCGTCCTAACCGGCAGGAAAAGGGGTCTATGTCCCGCCGCGGCCGGACCAGCCCCGAAGATCGCTCGAGTGCTACTCACAGCTCCCTCTTCAGTTCAGGCGGCTGGAGCAGTTGTGTATGCAGAAAATGGGCTCGTCACATGTTACGCACCCCTGCACCCAAACGCTGTTTTAACAGCGACCCACACAGAGCACAAAACGAGCAAAATTTCTCCCCTGACCACATATCAGTTCGAGCCCCCGTCTCTGGGCGTTCCAGATATGATGAGGCCTCTGGCTCTTCGGGCTCTAGCCTGGCAGGCTATCCCAGGAGTTTCAGAATGGGTGATAAACATCATAAAGCACGGCTACTCGCTTCAGTTTGCACGCAGACCCCCGCGCTTTCGCGCTGTGGTTCAAACCTCGGTCAGCAGCACACTGTGTCATGTCCTCCGCACCGAAGTGTTAAGTCTGCTAGCAAAAGGGGCTATCGAGAAGGTTCCTCCTTCTCTAAGCGAGTCAGGCTTTTACAGCCGTTACTTTCTCGTTCCGACGGCGGCCTGAGGCCCATTTAGATCTCAGACATCTGAACAAGGCTCTCATGTCACGGCCGTTCAGGATGCTCACGACCAGACATATACTGGCGCAAATTCGCCCAGGCGACTGGTTTTTCTCAGTAGATCTGAAAGACGCTTACTTTCACATTCAAGTGAATCCCCACCACAGGCCATTCTTGAGATTCGCCTTCGAGGGGCAGACATACCAGTACACGGTTCTACCGTTTGGACTGGCACTGGCACCTCGTACATTCACGAAGTGCATGGATGCAGCTCTCTCCCCCCTGAGACAGCGGGGAATGCGCATTCTAAACTACCTCGACGACTGGCTCATTCTGACTCAGAGGCGGAGTCACATACTCACAAAGCCTGGCTCCTCAGCCATCTAGAATGTCTAGGGCTCAAGGTGAATTTTTCGAAGAGTATTCTGTCACCCAGCCAACGTATCATTTTTCTGGGGACAGTATTCGACTCCGTTCTTATGAGAGCGTGGCCCTCCCCGGCCCGTGCTCTATCGATTCAGCGGCTCGCCGCATCGTTCACAGAGGGCTCTCATGCACCCCTCAGAACGTTTCAGAGGATCCTTGGCCTTATGGCCTCAGCATCATCAGTACTCCAACTAGGCCTACTGCGCATGCGTCCTCTTCAGCTATGGCTAGCACCTCAGGTGCCACCCCACGCCTGGCACTCAGGCCGATTGATTATCAAGGTGGATCAGCTGAATGCGACCTTATAGTTCGCTTCCTTAAGGGCGCCAGAAGGCTTAACCCGCCTCGGCCGCCATCTGTCCCAGCCTGGGACCTTTCTTTGGTTCTACGGGCTCTTAAGGGACCTCCCTTTGAACCACTTCAGTCAGCCGACCTAAAACCTCTCTCCCTGAAAACCGCCCTGCTTTTGGCACTGGCGTCAGTCAAGAGAGTAAGTGACTTACAGGCGCTCTCTACTAGTGCTTCCTGTCTGGAATTCGGCCCCAATGACTCTAAGGTCATCCTTAGGCCAAGACATGGATATATTCCTATGGTGCTCTCAACTCCGTTCAGAGCCCAGGTTATTTCTCTGTCAGCTCTTCCCGCTTCAGAAGAGTTCAGTGATGCTCTCACACTCTGCCCTGTCAGAGCTTTGAGAATTTATTTAGAGCGTTCAGCCTCTTTCAGACAGTCTGAACAGCTTTTTGTTTGTTTCGGGGGCCGAACCAAAGGTCTTCCCGTCACGAAGCTCACGCTGTCTAGATGGATAGTGGATGCCATTGCTCTGGCCTACACCTCACTGGGCCTTACATGTCCCATAGGTGTTAGAGCTCACTCCACGAGAGGCGTCGCCTCCTCGTGGGCCTGGTCGAGTGGTGTTCCTATCGAGGACATTTGTGCGGCGGCCGGATGGTCCGTCCCGTCCACATTTGTGAGATTTTACAACCTAGAAGTTCCTGCTCTGCAGGCACGAGTTCTCTCTATCTAAGCTCTGGCTCTGCGGACCCAGGCTAGTTTTGACATTCCTTCTGGCACATTCGTGCGATGACCGGCTAGTCCGTTTCGTCCACATCTGTGAAACATTACAACCCAGAAGTCCCTGGGTTGTAGAATTCTCTCTATCTAGGCCCTGGCTCTATGGACCCAGACTAGTTACGGAAATACCTATGTAGGTATTTATGCGGCGGCCGGCTGGTCCGTTCCGTCCGCATCTTTAAACCTCTATAACTTATGGTACCTGCCTTGCAGGCATGAGTTGTCTCTATCTAACGCTGGCTCTGTGGACCCAGACTAGTTTTTGACTCAGACACTGGTTGTCATCTTGAGTTGTGGGACTCTTAAGACTGGCCCTTGGCCCAGCTTTTATCTGTTTGGATATCTAAGGGCCCGAAGATTCGGTCTCTTTATCCTAGGCTATTCTGTACTTCCTGGAGCTCTCGGTGAGTCAGATTGGCCAAAGACGACAAGCACGGCATTTTAAATAGTGTTCCCACAGCGTTTGCAACGCAGTACGAGAGAACGTTCTCGTAAGGGAACGTACTTGGTTACTTACGTAACCTCGGTTCCCTTAGAGATATGGGAACGAGTACTGCGTTGCCTTGCCGTGCTATTGTCTCTTATGGCAGGTGTCTTTTCGCTTCAGTCGATTTAAACCTGTCAAATGGCGGATTCTCTGTATATTTATACTCTTCTGTCACGTGCGGTTTCGCGCGCTTGACTCTGGCAGAGTGCCAAGCGCCCTGATTGGTCCGCGCTCTTCTGCTGATCCGCCATTGGTTCATGCAGTTGCTTTGCACAAGCCAATCAGCACGCTCACGCGAGCTTCTAGCTCTCGCATGTGCTGCAGCAATGCGTTTTAAAATAAAGGCTTCAATATTCTCGAGAAGAGGAGTTTTCCCACAGCGTTTGCAACGCAGTACTCGTTCCCTTATCTCTAAGGGAACCGAGGTTACGTAAGTAACCAAGTACGTTCTCTCTCACACCAGCGTCTCTGACTCAGAGGGGTGTATTCAGTGATGGGATGAGACATTTTGAATGGTGTGTTTAACTTATAATCCTAAAAGTTTAAATGACATCTTTTAAAAATAAAAGATGTTTTTAAATAAATTATTAAAAGTCTTAATAAAAAACAAATATTCTACAACGATGGTCTGTGGAAAAATTTGACTTGAACTTAAAGTATTTTTATTTATTTATAATGGGTATGTAAAATAATCTGAATTTTTTTAAAGCGTAACAAGTCATCTCACGCCTGTGAAATATTCAATAATTTCTTAAGTTGTATCTGTGAGAAAATGACAACCACATAGGCCTATCTTCAGAGAGAGCAACCATGAAAACATTTAGAAACTGGGAACCCTGTTTCAGTGACTGTCCCACTGACTGGCACAAAATGAAAGAGATCTCAGATCACAATCTACAGTTAGATATTCTCCTCCTTAGTATATTTGGGCGTATTGTATGTGTTTTTTCACAAATTTTGTTTTGTTTTTTAACTTTGGAACTTTGCATCACTACGGTGTGACAAAATATGCTGCCGTGTAAAAATACGCCCAAAGATACTAAGGAGGAGAATATCTAACTGTAGATTGTGATCTGAGATCTCTTTCATTTTGTGCCAGTCAGTGGGACAGTCACTGAAACAGGGTTCCCAGTTTCTAAATGTTTTCATGGTTGCTCTCTCTGAAGATAGGCCTATGTGGTTGTCATTTTCTCACAGATACAACTTAAGAAATTATTAAATATTTCACAGGCGTGAGATGACTTGTGACGCTTTACAAATTTTCAAATTATTTTACATACCCATTATAAATAAATAAAAATACTTTAAGTTCAAGTCAAATTTTTCCACAGACCATCATTGTAGAATATTTGTTTTTTGTTAAGACTTTTAATAATTTCTTTAAAACATCTTTTATTTTTAAAAGATGTCATTTAAACTTTTAGGATTATAAGTTCCATTCAAAATGTCTCATCCCATCACTGAATACTGTTACAAGCTCTCCCAGTCTAGGGTTGGGAGGGGGTAACAGGATTAAATTAAATCAAAACGTAAACATAAATGAAAACGTGGAGAGTTCCCTTCAGTCCTCTGCCCCAGAAATGTGAGCCAACACTTAATGCAATAAATTAAATTAATTTATTTTTCTTAGACAAAGAAAATGGAAGCATTCAATTTTCAGGAGAAGGTTATACCAAAACAACAAACAAAAGAGGAAACTTACTATTGGGAGGAGAACTAAATAACCTACACAGATAAAAGAAAATAAATAAACATATGCTTCCCTCCACTCCCTGACTAACCAAAAAAACAGGGACTAAAGTTTTACAAAAAGAAAAAGGTGGCACCAACTCCCTACAGCTTCCAATAACAAAAATAAATAAATAACTAAATAAACAAAAAGATTGATATAATATTGTTACAATACCTTTTAATACCGAAACAAAGTTAAACAACAAAAAAAGAAGAGATAAGAGAAAAATCACTACCTGATATCAAAACTATAATGCTGTAATGCTGGCAAGCACACACACAAAAGATGCACTTCAATACACCAGGACAACACACCAACTTCACACTTGATTATAGCAACACACAAGTCTGGTGCAGGGGAGAAGTGAACCTCTCTCAAGCAGTGTTCACTCTGCTCTCTTATAGTGTAGCTCTGCAACAGTCCTTATGAGCTGCAGGTGCGGCTAATTAGCTGCAAGGCAAGCAGAGTGAGGGAGAGACAGACAGAGCGCATGACAAAAACAACAACATTCAACAAAGTAAAATACAGATCACAAACACTTTACATAATACGTCCCCAGGACGTAACACCTCCACCACCAAGAATTACAAACAAGTGTTTGTAATTAAATGTAGACCCTTACCATTTTCCTCATTTATGAAAGGTACAAAGGTCAAAGAAAACGGCATCCCTTTAAACTCTAGAGAGAGCATTGGCCATAACATTTTCAGCGCCTTTCTTGTGTCGAATGTCCAGAACATATTCTTGGACAGTGAGAGACCACCGTAATAAACGCTGGTTGGAACCTGACATACGGGAAAGGAAAACCAAAGGGTTATGATCAGTATATACAATGATAGGATTAGAGCTACTCCCCAGGTACACATCAAAATGCTGAAGAGCCATCAACAGTGATAGAGCTTCCTTTTCGATTACACTGTAGTTTTGCTGGGTCTTGGAGAACTTTTTGGAGAAGTAGGAGACAGGATGTTCAATATTGTACTCATCCTCTTGTAGCAAAACTGCACCAGCTCCTTTAGTACTTGCATCCACTTGCAAACTGAAAGGCATTTTGAAGTTCGGAGCTGACAGAACAGGAGCATGACAGAGGAGATCTTTGGCAGCATCAAAAGCAAGTTGACAATCACTGCTCCATACAAATCTTCGGTTTGTACTAAGGAGGTCTGTAAGAGGAGAGGCTAAGGCAGAGAAATTGGGACAGAAACCTCGATAATACCCACTCATTCCTAGGAAGCGTCTCAACTCTTGTTTATTACAGGGTACAGGGAACTCAAGAATGGCTGCAATTTTAGCATCAACAGGTTTCACCATTCCCTGACCTACTTGTTTACCCAAGTATGTAACAACTCCTTTCGCAAACTCACATTTGGCAAGATTTAGAGTCAAGGAAGCAGCAGTTAGGCGTCTGAACACTTTCGAGTGTTTTCACATGATCTGCCCAGTTATCCGAATATACCACAACATCATCCAGATATACCTCACAGTTTGTTACATCTGACAGTACTTGATGCATCATACGCTGAAACGTAGCAGGTGCGTTTCGCATCCCAAAGGCTAGAACCTGATATTGTAGGAAGCTGTCAGGCGTGACAAACGCTGAAACCTCAGAGGCACGTTGGCTGAGTGGCACTTGCCAATAACCTTTTAGTAGATCAAGTTTTGTGACAAACTTTGCTAATCCAACTATCTACACAGTCTTCCATCCGTGGAAGGGGGAAAGAGTCAGGTTTTGTTACGTTGTTGACCTTCCGATAATCAGTGCAAAAGCGAAAGGTGTTGTCAGGTTTTGGGACAAGTAAACAGGGGGAGCTCCAAGGACTCTGGCTGGGCACCGCCAGTCCATGGCGCAGCATATACTCAACCTCGGTCTGCATAATCTCACGTTTTCTTGGATTTACTCTGTAAGGATGTTGTTTTATAGGAACAGCGTCACCAACATCAATGTCATGAACACACACAGTAGTCCTACCTGGCACATCACTAAACAAGGTAGGGAATGCACATAGTAACTCAATTAAGACATGAGATTGTTCATCAGACAGATGAGAAAGAAAGTGTGGAAGATCTTTCATTATAGCTGAATTATTTAACCGGGTAGAGGAAATTGGTACATCTCTACACATTAAACCATCTTCCTTTAAGGAGTAATTCGTTATCACACCTACTGCGGCTACAGAGGACGCCAGCGGGACCGGAGATTGATCTTCAGCCAATTCACAATGAGGCCTGTTTACATAGGCCTTAAGCCTGTTCACATGACAAACTCGGCTTTTACATTTACGGTCAGGAGTAGCAATCAGAAAGTTTGTCTCATTTAACTTTCTTTCAACCAGGTATGGACCAGAGAACTTTGCATGAAAAATGGAACCAGGCATAGGGAGTAGAACCATGACTTGATCACCAGGACTAAAATCTCTTTTCACAGACTTCTTGTCAAAATAAGCCTTCATCCTTGTCTGCGTCGTAGACAAATTAAGTTTTGCGAGAGTTTGGGCATTGTACAGCTTCTCACGAATAGAAGTGACGTAGTCATCAACAGGCAAAGCTTTTGAAGTCGGACTCAGCAGCTGTTCACTTAAGAGTTTTAGTGGGCCACGGACTGTGTGACCAAACACTAGCTCAGCAGGGCTAAAGCCAAGGGACTCCTGCACAGATTCTCTTACTGCAAACATTAGAAAAGGAAGGCCCTCAACCCAGTCTTTTCCGGTTTCCACACAATATCGTCGTAGCATCGTTTTAAGAGTTTGGTGGAACCGCTCTAGTGCACCTTGGGACTCAGGGTGATAGGCTGTAGAAGTTTGGTGACATATACCAAGGGTTTCTAGCGCTTGTTTGAAAACCTTGGAAGTGAAGTTTGACCCTTGGTCACTCTGAATTACTTTTGGCAAACCAAAAGTAGAACAAAACTTGAGTAGTTCTCTTATTACCACCTTTGCTTTTAACGTGCGTAATGGAACAGCCTCTGGGAAGCAAGTCGCAGCACACATAATGGTCAAAATGTACTGGTGTCCTGACTTAGCTTTGGGTAACGGTCCAACACAATCAACAATTAAGCGATCAAATGGGTCACTTACAACTGGGATAGGATAGAGAGGTGCAGGAGGGATTTTCTGGTTGGGTTTTCCTGCCAGCTGACAAGTATGACAAGATCTACAAAATCTGGACACGGCTGACTTAAGACCAGGCCAAAAAAAAAACCTAGTAATGCGATGGTAGGTTTTTGTTATACCGAGATGTCCAGACAAAGCATTTTCATGGGCAAGTTTTAAGACTTGCTGCCGATAACCATCAGGCAAGACAATCTGCTGCACCTCCTGCCAGCCTCTCTCTTCTTTTGGGGGTTTCCACCTACGCATTAACAATCCACGTTCCCAGAAAAAAAACACCCGAATTAGGCACATGGGTAGAACCATCTGCAGCTTCTATACACTTGACTAGGGAAGGGTCTGCTTTTTGTGCTGCAGCTAAGTATTCCCTACCTGCCTTTAGAGGAATTTCAGCGGTTATTTCTTTATTGCTAGCTACATCACAGTCAGGGTCTGGAGTAACAGACAGGACACACTCCACAGAGTTAGGCTCATTAATCAAAAAAGAGTTTGAGAGATCCACCACTTCCTCAAATTTCTTTGACTGGGCACGGGTAACTGCACAGGCAGGAAAAACGGACGGGAAATTCGCTGCCAGATCCGACTTCTGTGTAGCACTAGGCTTATATGATACAACTGGTCTAGGAAAGACTGTGCCACCCGCAAGGTCATTTCCCAGAATCAGATCAACGCCCTCTACAGGCAACTGTGGACGCACTGCTAACTTGACCACACCAGTCACAATGTCAGATACTAGATACGCAGTATGAAGTGGCACATTCACACAGTGCATTTCAATTCCACGAATCAGCACGTCATTACCCGTAAAAGAGTCATCAGAGAAAGGCAATATACCCCCAGATATAAAGGATTGCGCTGCACCCGTGTCACGTAAGATTGTTACAGTTTTAAAACCAGAATCAGGAGATAGGGAGACTGTGCCTTCAAATAAGAAAGGGTGATAACTCTCTCCACCAAGAGAGTTGCCATTACACACGGTGTGCACAAGTGCTATGTTTTTGGGTTTGGAAACCGCGCTCTTCTGTTTCCAAGCCTTACAGTCCGCAATCAAATGGTTTGGATCAAGGCAGAAAAAACAAACTCACCTATCACCAATGTTTGGAAGTTTACGTGCAAATTTAGATGCGGTTTCACTTTTAAATGAATGTACTGCACGTGGTACTACTGAGCTCCCCACATTCACAAATGGAGACCTAGCAGATGTGTGGGTTGAGAAGACATTTCTGTGTGTCAGCACAAACTCATCTGCCAAGACCGCAGCATTAGCCAATGAAACCACTTTTTGTTCATTTAAGTGCATTACGATGTTTGTTGGAAGACAATTTTTAAATTCCTCTAGCAAGATCAATTCCTGTAAATCCTCTAAGGATGTAACCTTGCTAGAAAAACACCACTTTTCAAAAAGAACTCTCTTTTCTCTCACAAACTCACCATACGTTTGTTTGACTGTTTTCGAATGACCACGAAACTTCTGTCGGTAGGCCTCAGGGACTAGTTCGTACGCTCGCAGCACTGCAGCCTTAACAATATCATAGTCAAGAGAGCTTTCAATTGGTAGCGCCGAACAAACTTCTTGAGCTTTTCCGGTTAGACTACACTGGAGTAATAAAGCCCACATATCTTTTGGCCACCTCAATTTACTAGCGACACGCTCAAATGCGACGAAGTACGAATCGACTTCTGTTTCTTTGAATGGAGGTACAAGCCTTATATACTTACTGACATCGAAATAATCGCTAGGAGGTGCATGAGAAAAATCCTCTGTGCCTGCACTACCACCAGTCGTTAAGGGTGATGAAACTGATGCGGCCCTAGTATGTGGAAATGGCACTGGGTTTCTAGCCAGGCGCTCTGATTCTAGATCCAATTTTCGAATTTGGATCTCGATCAGCCTGCCTCTCCACTACACGAAGTTTTATAATTTCTGCCTCACATTCCTGTTTTTTAATTTCAAGTTCCAATTCCTTCAACTTCAAAACCATTTTTGGATCCTGAGAGATAGCTGACTCAGAGTTGAGATTCACCTCTTCAGCCTCCGATGAAGCCACAGACTGAACCTCAGTGCTCTCGTCAACTTCTCTAGGCAAAATACCTTCGTTTACTAATTTCTCAAACAAGATGTCCTTAAGTACCTGTTTAGTGACATCTTTTTTTACAGAAATATTAAAGAATTCTGCTATCAACACTAGATCACTTTTCTTACAGCGATTAAACGCTTCAATTGTAGGAGAAAGAGTAAACGCGGTAAAATCAAACTCCATTATTTTAATGTCCACTACACTTTCCTCTCCACCTACAGTCGAAAACAGTCAAATAATGGTAAATGAGAGAAGAGAGTACTTACCACCAGCCAATTAACGGACAGACAAGCCCCCACTTGTTACAAGCTCTCCCAGTCTAGGGTTGGGAGGGGGTAACAGGATTAAATTAAATCAAAACGTAAACATAAATGAAAACGTGGAGAGTTCCCTTCAGTCCTCTGCCCCAGAAATGTGAGCCAACACTTAATGCAATAAATTAAATTAATTTATTTTTCTTAGACAAAGAAAATGGAAGCATTCAATTTTCAGGAGAAGGTTATACCAAAACAACAAACAAAAGAGGAAACTTACTATTGGGAGGAGAACTAAATAACCTACACAGATAAAAGAAAATAAATAAACAACATATGCTTCCCTCCACTCCCTGACTAACCAAAAAAACAGGGACTAAAGTTTTACAAAAAGAAAAAGGTGGCACCAACTCCCTACAGCTTCCAATAACAAAAATAAATAAATAACTAAATAAACAAAAAGATTGATATAATATTGTTACAATACCTTTTAATACCGAAACAAAGTTAAACAACAAAAAAAGAAGAGATAAGAGAAAAATCACTACCTGATATCAAAACTATAATGCTGTAATGCTGGCAAGCACACACACAAAAGATGCACTTCAATACACCAGGACAACACACCAACTTCACACTTGATTATAGCAACACACAAGTCTGGTGCAGGGGAGAAGTGAACCTCTCTCAAGCAGTGTTCACTCTGCTCTCTTATAGTGTAGCTCTGCAACAGTCCTTATGAGCTGCAGGTGCGGCTAATTAGCTGCAAGGCAAGCAGAGTGAGGGAGAGACAGACAGAGCGCATGACAAAAACAACAACATTCAACAAAGTAAAATACAGATCACAAACACTTTACATAATACGTCCCCAGGACGTAACAATACACCCCTCTGAGTCTGAGACGCTGGTGTGAGAGAGAACCTCTGTGATTTATGTTAACTCTCTTAAGAGCTTCTTGAACATGTAAGTTCAAGAGTTGTAACTCTAAACATGTAAGATGAATTTTATTTATTCATCTAAAATAATTGGTTTCAGTATATTTTTATAACCATTTTATTTATACACTTTTAAGGAACAGTATGTTTTTCAACTTTTGTTAGTGTGATATTAGGAAAAACCTTCCTCACTTTCACTGTGCTCTGGTATGCGAAGGAGAGGGGTCAAAGCTCACATGTGAAGGGGGTGCGCACAGACACACACACACACACACACACACACACACACACACACACACACACACACACACACACACAGACACGTGTGTTTTACTTTTTGACACACATACATTAGAAGCACGCTCCTTATGTTTTGAGACAGTGTGAGGTCATTCAGGAATGACTATGTGAATTCAGTTTTGTAAAACAATTTTGAATCCATTCATACATTGCATTTTTTGTGGACATCAATGGTATACTTCAACTTTCTAAAATAAGGTAAGATGATTTTATTTATTCAGCTGAATGAATTGGTTTTAGTAAGCTTTTTATTTTATATTCTTTTAAAAAGAACAGAATATTTTTCAACCTTAGTAAAATTATTTTATTTTGTATTATACACTTTTAAAGGTATGTTTTTCAACTTTAGTTTAATTATTTTTGTGGGCATCAGTGGTATGGACATTGATGTGTTAATTTTAACTCAGTCATTTTTTATTCATCTAAAACTAAAATAATTAGATCAATAAGATATTTATATTATACTTTTAAGGAACGGTATGTTTTTCAACTTTAGCAAGATATTTTATTTTATATTATACACTTTTAAAGGTATGTTTTTCAACTTTAGTTTAATTATTTTTGTGGACATGAATGGTATGGACATACTTTTAAACTCTCTAAAATAATAAGGTAAGATGATTTTATTCAGCTAAAACAATTGGTTTTAGTAAGCTTTTTATTTTTTATTCTTTTAAAGAACAGAATGTTTTTCAACCTTAGTTAAATTGCTTTAGATTATAAAATTTATATTATATAAATTATATAAAGGATAGAATATAAAGAACGGTATGTTTTCAACTTTAGCATGATAATTATTATAGAATTTATATTATATAAATTATATAAAGGATAGGATGTTTTAGATATGAATGTGAAATAACTAAATGTTTTTTCAACCTTTAATTGTTTTAGATTATATTATATAAATTATATAAATTATAGAATGTTTTATATATATATATATATATATATATATATATATATATATATATATATATATATATATATATAAATGTGAAATAACTGAATGTGACATATATGAAATAACTGACCCCATTTATATACTGCTCAGGAATGTAATGGGAGGGGGCGCAGGCCTGTGACACAAACCATATAACCACACACACGCACACACATAACCACACACACAAACCCATATAACTGGGACAAAGTTCAAACAACCGTCAAAAACATCTGTTCTGTTCAGATAGGGCAAACTAACCGTCAAAACTATGATTTAGTCTTAGCTAGGTCATAGGGCAAAACTAACTGTCAAAAACCATGATCGATGCGTGGGAGGGGTCAATAGGTTAATCCCATGACCTCATTCGGGAAGTTCAACCCATCAATCATAAGGTCACCGGAAGTTCAACCTGTCAAAAGGTCAAAGGTCAAAGTCGTAAATCATTTTGACACAAGGTGCCTGGTAAGGACTACTCACACACACACACACACACACACACACACACACACACACACACACACACACACACACACACACACACACACACACACACATCTCTTTTGCTCACCAAGGCTTCATTTATTTGATCCAAAATACAGAAAAAACAGTAATATTGTATTTGAATAGATGTTAAAGGGATCATATAATGCCATTTTTGTACAAGCTAATATGATTCTTTAGGGTCTAAATTAAAAGTTTGTAATATACTTTAATTAAAAATTCTCATTAGTATTGTAAGAAAACACTCATTTTACCTGGTCAAAACCAGCTCTGTTTTCAGTACGCCGTTTAAGTGCATGTGTCTTTAAATGATAATGAGCTTTGCTCACCCCACCCCTCTGTTCTGTGCGTACACCGTTTGTAGTAATAACACAATAACCATAACGCGTTGTTCATTATAAACGTGGGATTATTAATTATATTGAGAACGTCGTACATAGAAAACATGCCGTAATGTACCCTGAGTGTAAACCTTAGCCGCCTTCATCGTGAAGCGTGCAGCAAGCGATTTGCAAAGATAAATATAAAGATTAATATAAAGGTTAATAAAACGTCACACTCACTTCTTCTTCTGGAGGTTCAGCAGGAACACGAATAGTTGGTACCGATCCTTTTTTCAGGAGCAGCTTCTTAGCAAAACCAGCTTTATACTGACCCTCGTTTGTAAAGCAGTCTGGTGTGTGAAATGATTCGCGCAAACATGAAAGCATTGACGTTGATCGTGGGGAATATTCCCTTCGAAAACAAAACTCAGCCACTGCGTCTTCAGCGGTTCGGATTAAGGAACATCAAAATGATGCTGTGTTCCTTATTACACCCAAGAACAGAACACCACAATCGCTTAGACGCCATTCTGCTCATAGACAGTGCTCCAGCATCAACAATGACGCGCGGACTATGATTGACAACTCGCTCACGAGCGTGGGCGGGTCTGTGTTGAAACGCTGCTGTCAATCAACAATCGTGGAGGGGGGGTGTCGATTTTGTGACGTTACAAAAACGAACGGCTTGATTTGAGAGAGGGGAAAACATATAAGAATATAAAAAAAAAACACTGGATGGATTTTTATCATTTTATGATGGTTGTGTACAGGCACTGCCAACACACATTTCAGTACAATCAACTTGTAAAAGTGCATGTACCATTATATGACCCCTTTAAAATGCAATTTATTTCTGTGTTGGTAAAGCTGAGTTTTCAGCATCATTACTCCAGTCTTCAGTGTCACATAATCCTTCAGAAATCATTCTAATATTCTGATTTGCTGCTCAAGAAACATTTATTATTATTATCAATGTTGTGTACAATTTATTTCAGGATTATTTGATGAATAGAAAATTCAAAAGAACAGCATTTATCTGAAATAGAAAGTTTTTGTTAAGCTTTTTAAAAGTAAAATAATAAATTTAAATTAAAGCTGCAAGCAGCATTTATCAGGGTTCAAGCAGTTAAGGCCTTTAAGGCCTTTAATCACACAAGCATCAAAATACATTAAGTTGTAACGAATACGACTCTGGGTAAATATGAATTAGCTCAAGAATATGGGGAATTCTGGGAATATTAATATTTATGACTCATGGTCATAATTCATAAGTCGCATGTACATTTATTTTATCAATTATCAAGATTACCTTGTTCTGTAACTGGTCTGACCAACCTTTAACTCGGCCAGCGAGTAGATGTAAGGTCAGTACAGTTAAGAAGGGGGTATTCACAAACTCCACTAAAGTTTAGGTTCTGGCCACGAACCTTAAACTTCTGAGTTTATTAATTAAAACTACTGAATGTAGTCTAGTATCGAGCTTGTAGCTTAGATCTTTTAGATTCATTGACTTATAAGGTAGGCTTTATACAGAGACAGTGAAAAGTATTCCATGGATTTTAATAAATGTAAAACTAGAGATTATATGAGCTACAAATATAAACGTACGTAAAAATGCAAACAATAAACAAACAAACACTTAACCAAAACAAAACATAAAACATAGCATGATCAGAATGAACTGAAAGAAAGAAAGAAATAGAGAGGAGGGAAAAGCTAGTAATTATTACATACAGAAACCTTGGTTCACGAGACCCCTGGAAAACGACTTCTATCAGCTCAATATAACATTAAGTTACTTGCAGAATTCTGTGCTCTTTCTGGTCAGACTGAAGCAGGAAGCGGGAAGCGGACAGCGCGGACGTGTCCTGTTTCTGCTGGGTCTTCCAGTGCCGCGAAGTTCGAAAAGGCTCACTGGATATAATATTACCGAGAAAGTCAGGTGCGTCTCCCGGGACGGGAGAGGTTTCAGATCTTGGTTGCAGAGACGGCAGGCTTTTTCATGGTGCGGGCCATGTGTCCCAGAGGCCAAGGCAAGGCCCGTTCATCTGGAGCAGCGCTGCACGTGGAGAAGGAGGAGGAGGTCAGCGGGATCGATGAGAGAAGAGAGTTTAAGAGTGGGGGTCTCGTCCTTTTAACAGACATCTGTTTTACGCCCTGTTTGTGACAACAGCGAATCAAAACTTCTGATCTGTAGCGGGAAGACGTCTTCTTTGTGTGAAGAACAACACGCCCCCTTTTACCATATGTCTTATGAGGGAAAGGATTCATACTTAAAAATATGATATTTCCTGGAACAAATGCATATTAGTATACTTTGCAGTCAAGATTCGTCTCCGTGAGATGGAGAGGATTACAGAGACATCAATTATGACAGGTAAAGATTAATGAAACATAACGTTACAGTTATATGCATAATTACACACAAATAAAGTTTGATTAAACACACAATGAAATGGTCAGTATTTCCGTTATGGCATGTGTAGACACTTGAGAAACATAGGAATACATATCAACATTTAGTGGCTTGTTGAGTGGGGGAATATCTGTTTCAAAGTCCAGAGTGTGTGTTCTGGAATGTCTTGCGAACGTAAAGTTTTATGGTCTGAGGTAGGGTTACCACAAGACACTATTGAGGAACTTCTTTCAGTGAACATTTAGAATTAAAGATTTTACTCTTAGCAACCCACATCTCTATTATAGAGCAAAGCTAATCACACACATACATATCGAAAGGTATACATTCAAGAGCCATATTTCTACATGAAATTGTACTCAAAGGAGGTTTTGTGTGTGTGGGGGTGTGTGTGTGGAATGTCATGAGGCTGTAAAGTCACAGGAAGTCCATGCTGAACTAGGGGGGTTTTACAAAGGGATTCTTAAACAGGGTCCTCTTTATGGCTCAAATGTCCCTCTGGGGAGATTATTAACCAGCAAGGACATTTGACGATGTGGTTTGAGTCACATGATTCCTTAATTTGAAAAGCAGATGCCATTGTCGCTACAAAGTTTTATTTAGCAAGCATTTAACAACTGCCATCATAGATGAAAAAGTCAATTTACAGCCAATACAGGCAGTTTACCATAGGAAATATATGGTTTTAAAGCGTTTTTACAGTTATAGCACCTTTTACCTGAGTCTTCTTGCAGTCTTGCCTGATCCTAACCACTTTTATTAGTAGTATAAGTGTGCCCATATATATGTGTCAAATTTGTTGTAAATATGTCATTTTGATAAGGAGTTTAGACAATTATATTCAGTGGCGTAACAAGCCAACACCGGGCCCTTAAGTAGGATTATCAAGGCGGGCTCCTTGATGACGCAATTGATGACATTGATGACGCAATGTCCGCGAGTAGGCTACCATGAATAGGGCAGGATATGATCATACACAGCATATAAGAGATGAGATGACTAACAAAATCAGGAGTAGCCTACGCTCACCAAAAAACAAACAAACAAAAAAACACACTGGTGACAGCGCACCATAAGACATTGTTAGGCCTAGGTCCAAATACATAAAAAAGATGCTCTCTTACATTATAGCGGGATTTTCCGGGCTTTCCTATGTGCAACTGCAAAGTTGTCGATTAGATCAGGATTGTGCGCACGGGCATTCTCAATTGACCCTTCGCAGGGAGTTTGATTGACAGGCGATCTGACTAATCATAACCATTTATATCATAACGATCTGACCAGATCATAACGATCTGACACCATTTTGTCCAACAAAGCAGTCAGGAGAGTTAGTAGATTAACATTGG
This sequence comes from Scardinius erythrophthalmus, assembly GCF_964197995.2. NCBI lineage: Eukaryota > Metazoa > Chordata > Actinopteri > Cypriniformes > Leuciscidae > Scardinius > Scardinius erythrophthalmus. The sequence continues at coordinate 33,439,160 of NC_138237.1, read as the reverse complement.
AGGATTTAAATTTGAAAAACAAAGTGTACTGACGTCTTAGCACTTTAAAACAACATTCCTTTTATGTTCATTCATGTTTATTTTAATGCTATAAATAAACTATAAAGGAAGAGATGATCGGTTCACGAGCAGCTTTAATTGAGCCTCGAGTCTACAGCGATCTGTCAGACACATTAAAGAGTCACAAAACGGTATTTATTGTTTAAATGTCTCTAAAAAATGACTACATTTGAAAGGTGAGACTTTGTATCATATCAAATGTACTTGTCTGTCAGTGTGCAGTCTCTCTGATCCGCAATGTATTTTTCACTGCGTGAGAACTTGGTGTGGTGTGAGAGTGGGGTCGCTTGTCAGACATAGCAACAGTAACTAAAGTGGGCGGGTCTTTGCGAACGGTCATTGACAGTATGGACGGGGATTCGCCAGTCCCAATTCAAAACAAATTTCATCACAATCCATCATTGTTCGTTTCAAACATGTGAGAGCATCAAAATGATCCATGGGTGAAATTGATTGGATTTAATAATTTTTTTTGTCAGTTCCTATCATAATTGTAACATATTGGCGTTATTGTTTAGCTATTTACCTATGTTTTCAAATTTCCTTTATTTTTTTGTTGTTGCCTCCATCGGACTAACGGCTTTGAAGATAACCACAATTTTTTAAAGCTCTAAATGACACTTACAAAAACCATAAGGCGAAACTTATCATGTTTGGTATTGTTGGACTCGGCAAGGATTCAGGAGGCTTAGGAGGTCACTCCTGTGAAAAAACACTGGCTTGAAACTTCTAAGGCTCCTTAAAGGCATTGTGCCAATGACGTATACTGAGTTTTTTGAGATACACCAATGTTCTCATAGACTATCATGGCACCCTGGACAAAGACACTGCGTACCAATTTTCAGTAGACTAATGGTTGGGGGCGCTTATAGCTATTTTCATGATTTTTTTCACTGTTATAGCGCCACCAAGTGGCCAATTGTCAAAATTTTTTTCATGTCAACTCAGATTGAGCTTATGAACATGTGTCCCAAGTTTAGCGAAAATCTCTTTCCGCTCACAAGTTATAACCATTTTATAGCGCCACCAAGTGGCCAATTGTCATGATTTTTTTTCACGTGACCTCAGAATGAGCTCATGAACATGTGTCCCAAGTTTTGCGAAAATATCTCTTTCCGTTCACAAGTTATAACTGTTTCATAGTGCCACCAAGTGGCCAATTGTTGCGATTTTTTTCAAGTGAGCTCAGATTGAGCTCAGGAAGATGTATTCCAAGTTTAGCAAAAAAATCTCTTTCCATTCACAATTTATAACCGTTTTAGTAAAAGTGGCCCTAGTGCCATCAAATATTTTGGTTCCCCTTATCGACTGTTAATTGAAATTTAGAATTTTTTGGATGATTATTGATTGTCAAACTCCAGAGAATCTTGCTGCACTGGTTTGGTTCCAGTCGGGCCAAAAACCTAGGACTAGTTCGCGAAAGTAGGTTTTTGGAAAAACCCCAAATACCCGAAAATTTTCCCGGGTGACGAGCAAATCTGAGGCATGCATCTGGTCCGCCTTGAGCCAAGGATTCCAGCGATATAAGACACTTGAGCCTACGCCTCACGGTTGAGGAGTTATGAGCCGTTTCGTACTTTTGACCGCTGTAGCGCCCCCGTCAGGCCGATCGGGCCGGGCATTGTGGCGCTTTTCCACTGCATGGTACAGCTCGGTTCGGCTCGATACGGTTCGACTCGGCGCGGAATGGTTCGGCTCGCTTCGCTTTTCCACTGCGTGGTACGACTCGACTCGGTACGGCACGGTTCGGTTTGCTTTAGCTCGGTTGCTTTTCCACTGCAGTTAGTACCGCTTCAAAGTGGGTGGGACTGATCGATATAGTTGCCGTCTCTACTGTCATGACATCATCATATTAAATGCAAATTTTTCATTCCGTGTTTCCCCATCCACTCCTCGGCAACCAACGACAGGAACGTCTGCACCTCGTCCACTGACCACGATTCAGCCATTTCTTTTTTTGAAGGTTATACTTTTAAAACAGGCGCTACAGCGTTGGCTGTTGTCTACTGGCTATTTAAATCTAGCGGGTTTAGTGTCTCGTGTCGTAAATACAATGACACTGGTAGTGATGATTCTGTCTGACCAATCAGTGATCTGCAGTGTTTTCACGTCACATTTTAGTATCGGTACGGTACGCTTGGAACCTCAACAGAGGTGGTACCATTTAAAGTGAGCCGAAGCGAGCCGTACCGTACCGTACCATGCAGTGGAAATGCGCCATAAGTGAGCCGCACCGAACCGAGCCGTACCGTACCATGGAAAAGCGGCATAAGTGTAGGCGGTGTGAGTACTATCAGCCCCCAAAGTTTCATGTCTCTAAGACTTACGGTTTGGTCTGCCCGATCAGTTTTATGTCTGAATGTTGCATCATGGGAAAATTAACAATAACAATAGGGTTTCAGCACTTCGTGCTTGAACCCCTAATAAGTGCCTAAAAAAGGGCCACAAAAAGGCCTCTAAAAAAAAACTATAGGGTCTAGGCACTTGCCGCTTTCGCTGCTGCGTTCCAAAAACTTTATCAAGCCTTTTAACATGTGCCTCGGAGAGGAAAAAGTATGTTTTTTGCCCTTTTTAGCTCATTTATCATGGAAATGTGGTGAATATTTTTTTTTTACCTTTTAAACTGTGACACCTCCACTGATGGCCCGATCTCCATAAAAGTTTGCACGCTTCTTTAGAATAATATGGTGCATGTGCTCAGCTAATTTGGTGAAGTTCTGCTCTTTTTTTCCCCATTTTTCAGTCATTTAAATGTCATTTTGCATAGGATAATACAGAGGCCTTCTCACCTTTATGACAGTTAAAGCGCCACCAATGGCCCGACGTCCATGAAAGTTTTCAAGCTTCTTTAGATCACGTGACGCATACGCATGCCCGATTTTGTGAGGTTGTATGCAAATCAGACAGCATGATGGCCGCTTTCAGCCATTTCATGGGATTTGCCATAGAAATACATCATTTTGACACCCTTTTAACAGTTATAGCGCCACCAAGTGGCTAGTCGCCGCATCCTTTTTCACGCGACCACAGAATGAGCTCGTACATAATTGACAAACATGGCGGCGCGCAATAGTGCAGCGGCTTCTCCTTGTCTGACGGAAACCTGGCTTAACGACAACATGCCGGACCAAGCCTTCCAGATCGACGGTCGGCTTCTCTTCTGTGCGGACCGTAACCAGCTGTCGGGGAAAGCCCGCGGGGGCGGATGCTAATGATGCGCTAAAGGAGCCCCATCCATTTCACTTCAGCCTTCAACACTATCATACCACAGACCCTGATACAGAAACTGGCAACACTCGGACTGAGCTCCACCCTATGCAACTGGGTCCAGGACTTCCTAACAGACAGGCCGCAGTCTGTGAGGATCCACGATGTCTCCTCCGCCTCCATTACCCTCAGCACCGGCTCCCCCCAGGGCTGTGTGCTGAGCCCCCTCCTGTTCACCCTGCTCACATACGACTGCTCAGCGATACACCCGAGCTGTCTGATTGTGAAGTTTGCGGACGACACAGCTGTGGTTGGACGTATCGTGAACAACGACGAGTCTGACTACAGGAAGGAGGTAGAACACCTGGAGGGTTGGTGCAGAGAAAACAACCTCTGCATCAACGCGAAGAAGACCAAGGAGATGATCGTGGACTTCAGGAGGAGCAAACACCTCCCCCCTCCCCTGAACATCGGAGGGACAGCGATGGAAGTGGTTTCGTGCTACAGGTACCTACCTGGGCGTCCACATCTCTGACAACCTTACCTGGAGCACCAATATTTCTTGCCTGATCAGGAAGGTACACCAGCGCCTCTATTTTCTCAGGAGGCTGAGGTGCGCTGGACTGGGGAGCTCAGTCCTGACATCCTTCTACAGGTGTGTGGTGGAGAGCGTCCTGTGCTCCTGCATCACTGTGTGGCACGGCAGCTGCTCTGCGGCAGAGAAGAAGGCTCTGCAGAGGGTGGTGAAAGCTGCACAGAGGACTGTGGGACACAGTCTACCCACCACCACGGACATCTACACCTCCAGATGCAGGAGAAGGGCCACCTGCATCAGGAAAGACCCCACCCACCCTGCACACACACTGTTTATCCCCCTCCCCTCAGGCAGGAGGCTACGGAGCATCAAAAGCAGGACCACCAGACTGAGGAACAGCTTCTTCCCAGAGGCTGTGAGACTGTCAAACGCTGGAGGATCTTTGTAGCCCCCCCCAAATAGTGAAAAATAGTCACCGGACTGCATTTGCACTGCACTGTCACTTTAACTGCATTTGTACACTACCTCATTCAGTTAATTTTATAGTTTTTATTTAGTGTATAGTTAGCTAATTTTATTCTCTATATTTATACTTTTTTTTATATATTTTTTTTTTTTTATATTTATACATGTCTTTTTCTCTACTTATGGCTTGAAACGGGACCAGAGAAACCATTTCCGTTCCTCCATATGTACCAACATGTGTAGAAATGACAATAAAGAATCCTTGAATCCTTGAATCCTTTTTCACGCGACCACAGAATGAGCTCGTACATACGTGTGCTGAGTTTGGTGCAAAAATCTCGTTCCGTTCACGAGTTCTAGCCAATTAAGCAAAATGGACCATGAACCGAAATTTTCACTTTTTATTTATAATTATTGACAACCAGACTCCAGAGAATCTTGCCGCACTGGTTTGGTTCCGGTCGGGCCAAAAACCTAGGACTAGTTCGCGAAAGTAGGTTTTTGGAAAAACCCCAAATACCCGAAAATTTTCCCAGGTGACGAGCAAATCTGAGGCATGCATCTGGTCTGCCTCGAGCCAAGAATTCCAGCGATATAAGACACTTGAGCCTACGCCTCACGGTTGAGGAGTTATGAGCCGTTTCGTACTTTTGACTGCTGTAGCGCCCCCGTCAGGCCGATCGGGGCGGGCCTTGGTGACGCTGTAGGCGGTGTGAGTACTATCAGCCCCCAAAGTTTCAAGTCTCTACGACTTACGGTTTGGTCTGCCCGATCAGTTTTATGTCTGAATGTTGCATCATGGGAAAATTAACAATAACAATAGGGTTTCAGCACTTCGTGCTTGAACCCCTAATAATGTATGCCATGTACTTAAAGTATGCTTGCTATGATTTTACCATTTAAAAAAATTACTTTATTGGTTAGGTGATGGGCTTACACATACTGTTGCTGTAGGACTGAAATCACAACAGTAATTATACTGTTCACTTCACAGATGCTAATAACTCATCTTTGCTTTTTTTACATTTAGGTTACTGCAGCTGAGTTGGCCCATGTTTACCACACTGTAAAGCACAATATGAGCTATGTCAGTGCTGACTGTGCTAACAAATTACTCCATTGGACAGTCAGTGACTCAAAGATAGTGAAGAAGATGTCCTGTGGACGTACAAAAGCGGAGACCATTGTCAAAAACGTTCTTGCCCCCAAGTCAGTTTCTGAAGTGGTTAATATTTTAAAGGGCTCGAAAACCATCCCATTTTCCATTCAAATAGATGCATCTAACAAGGGCAATCAAAAAATGTTTCCTCTGTCTATTCAGTATTTCATTCCTGAGAGTGGAGTAACCCAAAAAATGACTGATTTTGTGGAGAATCCTAATGAGTCTGCTGATGGTATTGTGGCATGTATAGAGAACAGTCTTGAACAACTGTCCCTTACTCTGGATCAAGTGTCTGCATTTAGTGCAGACAATACAAATGTGAATTATGGTGTTAACAACTCAGTTTACACAAAGTTGAAGAAGAAAAACAGCTACCTCCTAACAGGCAACTGTCATGCCCACATTGTCCACAATACAGTAAAACATGCTGTAACGTAAATGACTCTGGGTCAATGCGAATTAGCTCAAGAATATAGGGAATTTGGGACATATTACTAATCATAACTCATGGTCATAATTCATAAATCGCATATACATTACTTTATCAATTTTCGGAAATACCTCGTTCTGTAACTGGTCTCGTCATCAGTCATTCGCCCAGCGAATAAATGTAAGACTATCACAGTTAAGAAGGAGTATCCCTGTTTACAAACTCCAAGAAAGTTTATCTTCTGGCCACGGACATAAAACTTTCTGAGTTTATGAATTAAAACTACTCAAAGTAGTCTATAATATAGAGCATGTAGCTTTATAGATCTTTTATTTCATTGACTTTAATAAGGTGGGGTTTCAAACACAGAGACAGTTAAAAGTATAAATGGATTTTAATTAGAGGTGGGCATAGATTAATTTTTTTAATCTAGATTAATCTAGATTAATTTTGAAATTAATCTAGATTAATCTAGATTAAAATGGCTCATTTGAATTCTGCCGAAGGCATTCAGAATATGTGTGCTACCCAAATAATGACTATAAAAGTAAGTCTTTGAGAACGGGTTTCTCAAGCCAGGTGGCGCATTAGACCAGGGGCTCATCTCCTGTTTCCAAAATGCATCACAAACTGCTTGAGAAAGCTGTTCTACTCATAGACTGTAAAAAGTTACTACTGTACTGTTACCGTCCGTAGGCAACATTAGGTAGACCTATGTTATTATCAACTACTATAGGCTATCAATTAGGGATGGGCGATATGGCCTAAAATCCATATTGTGATATACATTGCAGCCTCTTGCGATAACGATATTATAATAAAACCATTTCAGAACAGGTTACACAGACCCTGCTAAACAACTGCTAAATGTTTTTTTTTTGTTTTTTTTTAAAGGGTGCATGTAGTTTTGAGATATTGTGCAAAACTGTAAGTATACAACATCATTTTGCAGATAAATAAAATTTAAGTACACTAGCTGCAGAGACTTAAGTAGGTCTAATGTTTATAATGGCTTGGAGCTTATGAAACCCCAAATTTAAAATTAGAATATTCTAACTGATGTCTTTTCAGTTAAAAAGAAACACAACAACAACGATTCTTTAAATCGGGCGCAGACAGAGATTATGTTCTACACCACTGAGATATATTGGGAATAATACGCGCGCGCTGGTATTCAGTGATATGTTTCGTTTTGAATTTGAGGTGGTAGAACGGATTAGTCGTGTGTTAACTTACCGAACTGTTAGACCACACAGTCTACGTCGGACGGCTTAAATCCGAACCAAGTCCAAATAATGGATGTTGCACCGATCTTTTACACCAGCTTTAACTTTCAGCCGTGTTTACTTAAGATGACGACGAATATGATGCGTTGCAGCCGTGTCTTCCTCGCGGCCGCGGGTAGATTGCGTCATCATAGCTTGTGTAGCTTGAGCCAGCTCCCAACCCAACTTGGAGAATAGATTAACGGCGATATTTTTTTTTATCGCGCGATAAGAGTCGCTGCGTTAACGCCGATAACGGCCCACCACTAATTTTAATAAATGTAAAACTAGAGATTATATGAGCTACAAATATAAACGTACGTAAAAATGCAAACAATAAAACAAACAAACATTTAACCAAACAAGAACATAAGAAATAACGTGATCAGAATAAATGAAATGAAAGAAAGAAAGAAAGAAAGAAAGAAAGAAAGAAAGAAAGAAAGAAAGAAAGAAAGAAAGAAAGAAAGAAAGAAAGAAAGAAGGATACAGAGAGAAGAGAAGTAATTATTACAGACAGAAACCATAAGTTCACGAGACACCTGGAATCAGCTTTCATAGGATTCAATATACTTGCAAGTTTGTTCTCTGTTCGGGTGAGGCTGAGGCAGGAAGCGCAGACAGTGTCCTGTTTGTGCTGTGCCTTCCGGTGTCGCGGGAAGCTTAAAAGGCTCACTGAATGTAACGTTACCAGAAAATAAGATTCATCTCCCGGGAAGGAAGAGGCAAATATATATAACTTAGTTGCAAAGAACGGCAGCTACGACTCGAACATGTGTTTGTCCGAGGAGAAGGCCGGAGCCTTTCAGATGTTTCTTGAAGCCGGGGAGAAGAGGAGGAAGGGGGTGAGAGCAGGGTGAGCGCAGGGTGAGAGGAGCAAGAGGAGATGGTTTCTCCTCTTAAAGACATCTGTTCACGCCCTCTTTCTGGGACAACAGCAAATCGGATCTTCTGATCTGAAGCGGGAAGAGGTTTCTTTGTTTGTGAAGAAACGCCTACTTTGACTGTCATGTGAGAGATCGAAAATAACATTCATATTTAGAAATATGGTATTTCCTGGAATAAATGCATATTATTGTACTTTGCAGTCAAGATTCGACTCCGACATGTTTTTTTCCTTTACATTGACACCTCGAATGACGTTTTTGCATGAAAGAAATACAGGGTTACATAACTTCCTCAAAATCACTAGCATAGTGATTTTGATTAACATAATAACGTCGCATAGATACCTCAGACATTTTCTGGCCAATAATACACACATAAAAATACATATCAAAAACATTGCTATTGGATCACATGTGTGGAAATGTCTGTTTCAAAGTCCACGAGTTTTTGTGTGTGTGCGTTGGAATGTCACGAGTCTATAAAGTCACGGGGAGTTCACGCTGAACTAGGGGGATTCCAGCCACACGGGCGCTGGTGAATTACCCCCGTAGGGAATAATTAACCAGAGCTGTCTTCCTAAGGACAAAGAAGATGTGTTTAACACCCTCGTGTTTCACTTAATGTGAAAAACAGCTGACCGGATGTCATAGTCATTGTTGCTACAAATCTTTTTAAACTTCAACACCTCCAGACTCTCTGTACAAAATGAAGTGTAGTACGAGGGGCTGGTTTTATTACCAGACTAACCCCCAGACTATCAGACTCATAAATATGCACTGACCCTATGGTAATTCAGTTATCAACATTAGGTGTTGTTAAATGTGAAATTATTTTGCACTGCAACTTCATATACTAAAATCATGAGTGTATACACTATATCAATGCAATATCTACTGAATGGATTGGCCCTCTGCATGGACTGTTGGACAGTTAGTAGATTGTCCTCACTCAATCGCTGGCTGTCAAAGTGGTGTCCCCAAAATAATATAGAATTCATAGACAATTGGAAAAGTTTTTGGGGCAGACCTGACCTGTTGAAAAGAGATGGTATTCATCCCTCCTGGGATGGTGCTCTTCTCTCTAGTAATATGGCACATAGTCTTAGAGCTCAAACATGCCAATCTGGGGCTCAGGTCAGGAAGCAGACAGACTGGCTAAACCGACCGTCTGCTAGCTGTCTCACGTCACCGACTCCGTATTACAAATATGTTAGACCTATCACTTCTGCCACCAAAGATTGCTTTATCAATAATCTTCCTGATCAGTTTCATCATCTCAGCATCCCAGATAGCTTAGAAGAACTAGATATTGCGACAGAAACTCTTAACTCTCTCTTTTCCAGCACTTTAGACACAGTTGCTCCTTTGAGCTTAAAGAAGATTAAAGAAAATAGTCAAACGCCGTGGTACAATGAGCACACTCGGGCCTTTGAGAGAGCAGCCAGAAAAATGGAGCGTTGCTGGAAGAAAACAAAACTAGAGGTATTTCGGATTTCATGGAAAGACAGTTCGATTGCATACAGAAAGGCCTTAAAAGCTGCTAGATCTGCTTATTTTTCAAACCTATTAGAAGAAAATAAACAAAACCCTAGGTATTTATTTGAAATTGTGGCTACACTAACGAAAAATAAATCTTCAACCCCAGACGTTTCCAAGCAGCACAGCAGTAATGACTTTATGAACTTCTTTACTAACAAGATTGATAATATCAGGGAGAAAATTATAACTATGCAACCTTCTACTACAGTATCGCATCAGGCAGTGCATTGTAGTGTCCTTGAAGAAAAATTCGATTCATTCATTGCTATAGGAGAGGAAGAATTTACTAAACTCGTTAAATCATCTAAATCGACAACATGTATGTTAGACCCTATACCGACTAAGCTACTGAAAAGAGATGCTTCCAGAGGTCATAGATTCTCTTCTTAATATCATTAATTTATCTTTGTCACTAGGATATGTACCTAAAACTTTTAAGATAGCTATGATTAAACTGCTTGTTAAAAAAACGCATAGTGATCCTACAGAATTAGTCAATTACAGGCCGATCTCGAATCTACCTTTTAGTTCAATTAGTTCATGCGTTCATGACCTCAAGGCTAGATTATTGTAATGCTCTACTGGGTGGTTGCCCTGCACGCTTAATAAACAAATTACAGCTGGTCCAAAACGCAGCAGCTCGAGTTCTTTCCAAAACCAGGAAGTATGACCATATTAGCCCGGTTCTGTCAACACTGCACTGGCTCCCTATTAAACATCGCATACATGTTAAAATATTGCTGATTACTCACAAAGCACTAAATGGTTTAGCTCCGCAGTACTTTAGCAAGCTCTTAACGCATTATAGTCCTTCACGTCTATTGCGATCTCAAAATTCCGGCCAGTTAATAATACCTAGAATATCAAAATCGACTGCTGGCAGTAGATCCTTTTCCTATTTAGCACCAAAACCTTGGAACAGTCTTCCTAACATTGTCCGGGAAGCAGACACACTCTGTCAGTTCAAAGCTAGATTAAAGACACATCTCTTTGACCTAGCATTCACATAATACATTATAGACTTCTATAATTCAATGTTAGGCTGCATAGATTAGGTCAGCTGGAACCGGGAACACTTCCCATAAATCCTGATGTACTCGTTACATCATAAGAAGAATGGCATCTACGCTAATTTTAGTGTCTTTGTTTATCCCGAGGTTTTCCGGCAGCCTGCCGGATCCAGGCCGTATCCAGATCTGACGAAGGACCTTCGCCTGGACCCGATGTCAACGCAGTGCTGAAGTGCCAACTAGTCTCTCCCTATGGAGGATCCCTTTACCACTCCAGATAAAGCATTGCCGTAAAATTCGTTTCGCGTACTTACCCCGAAGTGACACAATAAAATAAAAGTCTGTATCAAATTTATAAGGAAAGACCAGTACTTTGTTTAGGCTTGGTCTGTAGGGAATTACAAACCTGCGCACATATATTCAAACGCACATAACTATAGAACTAATTCTTATTCTCCTAAAAACTCTCCAGAATGCTGAAGTGGCACTGGTGAAAAACATCAACAAAAGTTGATAGTATTTAAATTAATATGAAAAAATGTTTTGAACATTTCAGTAAGGGTGGTGATAGGTTCAGAGTTGGAAACAGGACAGCAAGATCGTAGCCAGTGTCTAAAAGTATAATAAAGCTACATGCCAGATATCCACCACCAGTGTTTTCACAGCCTCATATCTCTCATCCCTGGGCCCGGTTTTTCAAAAGTAATCGACTAGGATTTTGGATAACGGATTGGATCAAATCTTGAAAATGGGTTTTTCAAAAGAAAAAACGGATTACATAATCGGATTAGATCACGTAATCCAATCTTGGTTTTGATCCGGATCAAACCTTTAGTTTGGGGTTTTCAGAACTTTTTTGTAAGATTTGGTCCACTTTGATCCAAAAAATCTGGATTAAACTGATCCCATCAGAAGGATGGATTCAGCGTGGATTTCATGCCCAAAATGTAATGAAAACTTTAAAAATGTATCAAATAATACTATATTTGGATCATGCAGTATCTTACAAGATATCCTATTTATTCATAAGGTTTTAATTTTATTTGTTCATCCGTCAGGCTACAGTGATTAGGTAGGCTTTAACGTATTCAGCCTTTCAGTATAGGCCTACAGCAAAGTAGAAAGAGTTTGGCCTCATAAAATAATCCCCCAAACAGCTGTCAAAATTGACCAAAAACAATAAATTTTATTCTGTCACTAATTGATATATATATTCATCACAATCGAAAATATTTTTGTTTTTAGAATATTTATTAGTGATGCATGCAATGATTACAGAATAACCAAAAAAATGCAAAGAATGGCAATCACTGATTTTTGAAATCCAAAACAAATCCAAATCAGAAATAGTGTCTAACTATTGCGTCCCTTGTTGCACGTCCTGTTTGCTCATTCTGGCAGAATGCAGGAGGTTGGTTAGGGTCTCCAAGGGGCTCAGGTGCATCATTGTCAGCACAGAGAGGGACATTGCGCTTAGTAGCGATGTTGTGCAGGACAATACAGGCAAGGGTTATGTTGCATGCTTTTTGTGGTTCCGCTCTCAGGTAGTTAAGGCATGCAAAGCGCCTCTTAAGAACTCCATTTAAATGCTCAATTGCACATCTTGCTCTGCAATGAGCAGTGTTGAAGCGTGCCTGCGCCGGTGTATTTGCTGTTAGAAAAGGAGTCATCAGCCATGGTAGGAGTGGGTAGGCACTGTCTCCTAATATTATGCCATCCGGTCGGTTGGTTTGGAGGTCTCTATATACACAGCAAAAACTCCAGTGTTAAATTAACACTCCTGGGAGTGTATATGAGTCCACACTCAAGAGTGTAAAGTGTTAAAATATGAGTGTTAAATTAACACTCAAGAGTGTTAAAGTTAATGAGATAATTAAGTAATTAATTTAGTGATGATTGAGCATTATTGAAGACACCTGATGTTAACAAGCAGAATCACTGAAGGAGAAAATCACAAATTGTAAGTTACCATTATGGAGATCAGTGTTTGCTTTACACTGCTTTACACAGTGTTTGCTTTTTGGGCTCTTGACCCTTATATGTTTACTTTAAATTGTGCTTGTCTGCTGTTATTGATTTATAACAGTCAGATGAACAAAGAGATAATGTGATCTGATGGTGTTGGTTATGTTTTGACATAATCATGTTGTGATCCGAAAAACGAAACTTATTGAGATAGTTTGGTTTAACTTGGTAACTACAGCAGCTCTGTGATTCTACAGCATATGATTTTCAGTATTTTTCATATAATCCAAAATATTTAATAAACATTATTCTGATCAAAAGACTTTCAAATGAATTTATTTAGAAACACAGACATCAATAATCAGCCTGTGAATCTCAACAATGGTGACAATAATAAAGCATGTTGCAGTGGCTGCCACCAATCACAACTCATTAATGGCTCCCATCATGCATTGCGGTGTGAATAAATTATGATCTGAATTGTCTATGATATTTACTTTTCCTAATTGAATATTCTGCTCGTCACCATTGTTGAGATGCATAGACTGAACCTTGACGTCTGTGTGCGCCTAAATGAAAGATTTTTTTTTTAAACAACTTTAAAAAAATCCTTTGTATTATGTCTACAATTCTGGATATTTATGCAGAATCACAGTTATTCTGTGATCAACAACATAAATCTACGTCAGAAATAAGGATCTTAATGAGTTCAGTGATCAAGTTCAAATGATGATTGTCATAATATAACCAACACCATCAGATCACTTTTTTTCCTTTGTTCAACTGGCGGTTATAACTCAGATACAGCAGCCAAACAAAATCTAAAGTAAACATATAAGGGTCAAGAGCCCAACTAAAACAAACACTGATCTCCATAATGGTAACTTACAATTTGTGATTTTCTCCTTCAGTGATTCTGCTTGTTAACATCAGGTGTCTTCAATAATGCTCAATCATCACTCAATCAATCACTTAATTATCTCATTAACTTTAACACTCTTGAGTGTTAATTTAACAATCATATTTTAACACTTTACACTCTTGAGTGTGGACTCATATACACTCCCAGGAGTGTTAATTTAACACTGGAGTTTTTGCTGTGTAGAGCGCTCTCCCTCAGGATGCATGCATCATGGACAGACCCAGGCCACTTGACATTGCAGTTGGTGATGATGAGGTCAGCATCACACACAAGTTGGACATTGATTCTGTGCCTCCCCTTTCTGTTTATAAACTCCCATTCATTCTCACGAGGTGCTTGTATATGCACATGTGTGCAGTCGATCCAATAGTATTGGGCATATTCCCCAAAAGAAAAAAGCTGCGCTTGGCCTGGGCAATCTGGTTGTCCTTTGGAAAAGAAACAAATTCATTGACCAGGCTGGCCAGTGCGATTGACACATCTCTCACCACATCACACACAGCTGATTTCACCACTCCCATATAGTCACCAACAACTTGATAGAAAGTCCCACATGCATAAAATCGGAGAGCAATGTGGATCTGGTCTTCCACAGACAGACCGTGACTCCTTTGGGCTCTGTGTTGAAGTTTTGGCCTGAGAAGGTTCACAAGGTACTCTATATCAGCCTTCCCAAAGCGAAACCGGACATACAGCTCCTCAGTGGTGTATTGCTCCAGTGGCTTGGTACGTTCAACATACACCCTTTGACGGTATCCTCTCCTGGCAAAGTGGTGGTGGCGGTGGACAACACCTGCCATTTCACTGTCTCTCTGTGAATCCTCTGAGAAAGGCTGATTTATATGGCTGTGTAGTTGGTCTTTTCAAACACACCTATTACAACTGATAAGTTTTGGCTTGTGTTCAATTGAGGCAATTGGACCCAAGGCCTATAATTGATGAACAATGTTCACTATAGTAAAGCAACGGAACCATGGACTCAAGAAGCTGTAACTTCACTGCTGCTGAAACCAATGCACTACTAGAGGGTGTTCGGTGCCATTATGGAACAATAGTGGGAAGTTTTAATTCTGCTAAGGATACCAACAAAAAGAAAAATAATGTTTGGATTTTAATCACAGAAAATGTGAATGCCATAGGGTCTGGCCAGAGGAGGACCACAGACCAAATCAAATTGTGGTGGAAGAATCTTAAGGCCAGGGCAACAAAGGACCATGCTGAAGCCAAAAACCCACAAACAGGCAACAAGCCATTTAAGAGGGGAGATTACACAGATGTGGTCCTCGACATCATTGGAGGTGAGAAGTCGCAAGCTCTCCATGGTATTCAAGGTGTTGTAGGGGATGGCGAGCCTTGGATTGAGGAGGAGGAGAAGAATCTGCCAGTTCCTCCTGAGGCTGATCCAGAGAGCGTATTTATATTGAATCTCAGCTCTGTTCCTGAGGAAGAAGCAGGATCCTCATTGGTTGAGCCAGTGGTAGTTGCCACAGGATCTCAGAGGAAAGGCTTGAAGCGCCCTTCATCAAAACAAAGATGATGATTACAAGGCACTTCTGCAAAAAGAGACTGAAAGGGCGGAAGCACAGCTTCGTCTGGCAGAGGAACAACTGACTCTGACCAAACTACAGCAAACCAAGGCCAGACTTGAGATCCGCCTCCTAAAGGCTACGCTCAGACAAGCTGGTCTCTCCACATCAGATGAGGAAGTCTGAAATTATTGTGGAGTATTTGACATTAAGTCTTATTTTTTTAATTCAATACATCTATATTTGAAACTTGTTATAAATATCCTCAATGTACAGTGTTTGTGTTGTAGGTCTCAGATGAGCGGACTGCTGGAAGAGGATGGGGTGGGGTTTTTCTTGTTTTTAGTTTTTTTTTAAATGTGTGTGTTTTCATTTCAAATACAAATAAACTTATATTGACCCCACACTGGCTATTCTACTTGTTGCTCTTTACATATCTATAGTTCTACATTGTGATTTCCTATCCTGTTTGAGCACCGGTTATCCATATTTGGTGATCCTGAAAAGTTCCTATCCGGATCAGATTGATCCAATCCGATGTTGCTTTGAAAAACTGGCTCAAAAGTAAGCTGGATTACGTGATCACGGATCGAAAAAAAAAGGATTACTAAATCCGGATCAATTTTATCCGGATTAAACCTTTTGAAAAACCGGGCCCACATTTCTCAGATTATTTACCAGTTGAACACCTCCTCATTGAGTTAGCCTACCTGCCAGACACCCTCTTTTTTCAGAAAATGGAAAGTAGATTGTATCTTTAAAAGCAATGATAAGCTCCAACTCCAAGTTGATTCTGATTTAACTTGATTTGGATACTCATTTTTTTTTTTATTCACTTGATTGGCCTGCATTCAGGCTACACACCACTGTATCATCACTCAGTTTAGTTTAGCTTTAGCTTTATTGTCCCCCATGGGGCAATTTGGTTTACAGCAGCAGTTACATAAAACATACAGAACACATAATAATACAATACTCATGGATCGCAATCAGTTTGCTTACCAGGTTGTGGAAAATGCCATCAACCTGGCTGTTTACTCTGCTACATTTGGAGTCAAATAACACCTATGCGTACATAGTTTAGCATAAAACATGATAGATCCTCTCAATCTGTTCTCCAGTCTGCAAGTCATGAACAGCAATATAGCTCTGTACTTGACTTCCAAAGGAATATAATTCATTTAGACAATTTTAACAATACGGAAACATGCCCTCAGACCCTCAACACTGATAGGCCACCACAAGGCTGTGGAGAGGCAGTAGGAGCAAAAACTGTGGCACAAGACAGTTGCTGAGTGGCGCAGGACACCAGCAACAGTACAGTACAGTTATTGCTCCTACTGCTGGAGGAGAAATGACCACTCTGTCAAGATCAAGTTTGCAGATGATACCCCCATCAGAGATGAGTCTCGGTGCTCCATGGAGGTGAATTGGGATGCAGAATGGAGTACCAACAGCAAATTCCATCTTGAGAAGGAGGCCAAAGTCCCAGTTATTATATTTAACCAGCCCATAACCCTGGTACTCTTACATTTATGGGGTCTCACATCAGACATAATGAATTGAATTGAATTGAAATGGGATATTAACATCCCACCTTATGAACAGGCAACAAACAAAAAACAAAAAAAAAAACACACTAATCACACATGATCTGGAAATGTTATGTGTAAACAAACTCTTCTATAAAGCCATATATCTTATTCATCACTGCCTGGAATTAGTGTTGTCAAAAGTACCGGTACTTCGGTACCAAGTCGGTACTGAAATTTTTCAAATGTGACGATACAAGTATTTCTGTATATTACCCACTAATAGGCAGCTACTTCCAGTTGCTTCCATGTTTATCTAAGCGCATATTGGCGTAGACGATATATACAACGATATATATAGTGTCTGTGTATATTAAACCGCAAAAAGACTATTCAAATATTAACCCTGCATGTTCTGCTGGTCTCTGTGTGAATTAATGGCGCAAACACGCGGTTCTCTTACGAGAGGTTCTCTCGTATTGCGTAAGTTGCTTACGCTACGGGTAAAGTAATCTTTTCTCGAGATATGAAGCCAAAAAATGATCCTTAATTTTTGTATTTATTGTCAACGCAGTGCAGCAGCAGGCAGACCTAGAGCAGGCTGTCTAGCGTGCTCATTGGCTGCAGTGCGGCAACTGCAGCAGCCTACCACTGAGCCTCGCGTGACGTCGCGCCCTCACTCGTCATAGCCCGCCAGAATGGGGGTGGCTTAGCGTATATAAGGAAGGGCTCGGGGGCTGCTTACCTGATTTTCATCTCATCAGCGAAGCTCTCGCATCGCTGGACTCTGAGAGAAGCCACCGCCGTCGAAACAAGCGACCAGCAAGCTTAGGACAGCGTCTGAGGAAGCCGGTCGTCTTCGCCGCCTTTAGCCTGCAGTGCCTGCTACGCTATCTGGCGACATCAGCGAAAGTATCCTTTTTGCTTTACTTCTCTGTGTGTTCGCTGCTGTGATGCACGTGTCTAAAAGAGCACGAGGCGTTTGTTGCAAAATGCCTCGCACCTCCTGTGGCTCTTGCAGAGCCCCGCTCAGCGACGGAGACCGCCATGTGATCTGTGCTCTCTGCCTGGGACGAGACCACGCAGCCCTCGCTCTGTCTTCGGGATGCTGCGCCCACTGCGATGAACTGACAATGTCGACCCTGCGGGCTCGACTTGCCGTGTTCAACGCCGGAGCTGTCACTCCGCCTGTCTCTGGCGGGCCGCGCAAGAAGAAGCGCTGCTCCCAGAGACCACCGGAGTCCGATGTGGCCTTCGAGTGCTCGCCGGAACCCTTCCCTCGAGCCTCGCTCTCTACCTCACCGCCCCCCCTTCCCGACGCGCAGCTGCCGGCTTCGGCCCTCACTGCCCGTGCCCAACAGGCTCGACGGGTGCTTTCTACCTAGCCGCCGCCAAGCGCCTGCTTCTAGGTCAGCACCCTTCTTGCCGGAGCTCCACGCTGAGCATTCTCTGCGAGACTCCGCTCTCCTGTCTCCGCGACTCTCTCTCAAGCTGACGGAGCCGCCGAGAAAGGATATAACCAGATTCCCCCAGTGGAAGAGGCGGTCGCAGCGCACCTTTGCCCGCCATCCGCGAGATGGTCTGCCCAAAGTTTGCCCTCCCGTCTAAGGCCTGCAGGACCACGTCAGCTCTCGTCAGCCGCGCTTTCTCCGCCGCTGGACAGGCTGCTTCCGCCCTGCACTCGATGGCAGTTCTACAGATTCTCCAGGCCGATCTCCTCCACCAGATGGACGAGAAAGGCCTGGACCAGACTGTCGTCATGGACCTGCGCAGCGCAACGGATCTTTCCCTTCGCGCCACTAAGTCCGCAGCCCAGGCCATTGGGAGATGCATGGCCTTGCTCACTGTCACAGAGAGACACCTTTGGTTGACGCTTGCCGACATGGGTGAATCTGAGCGAGCCGTGTTCCTCAACGCCCCGCTCTCCCCCACCGGTCTCTTCGGCCCAGCGGTAAGCGGGATTGTTGAGCGTTTTTCTGAGGTACAGAAAACCACGCAGGCCATGAACCTCTTCCTGCCACGACGCTCGAGCTCAACTGTAGTCTGCTCTCAAGCTCAGCCTCCTGCACGAAGCTCTACGCAACGCTCGTCTCAGCCTCCTTCTTCTTCGCAGCAACGACAGGGCGGCCGCCCTAGATCGCGCTCAACCAGCCGTCACTGGCCGCCTCCCTCCCGGGGACCCCGGCCTAGGATCGCGTTGAAGCCTGAGCTTGCAAAGTCGAGCCGCGGCCAGACCGCCATCAAAATGACCCGCTCTGTCAGTCCCCTTAGAAAAGGCTACTGCAGTAGTGTATACCGCAGCCAACGAGTCAGTTGCACAACTCGCTCGCCTGCACACAAATGCCGTTTTTACGGTGACCCAGATAAATCTCAAAAAGAGTATAATGTCTGGTTATCTGGCTCATGCCGACGGTGTTCTGAGTGTAGAAAACATGCCCACGTCCCAGTGTTCACCCCTACGCACAAGCACGACCCCCCCTGTGTCTCTCACTCTCACAGAGCCCACTCACATAAAGCTGGCACGCGCCGCTCGAGTGTTAAATGTAGGAAATGTGCCCACGATTCAGTGCCCACACCTACTCAATGCCCGCTCTGTTACACGGTTATCCCAGGGGACAGAACCTTTAAAGCTGCCATATACCGGCCGTGTTGTAAACGTAAGCCCTGTGCCCGCTCACGAGCGCTCACACTTATTAATAAACACTGTACCCCCGGTGCCGCTCACGTGCCCGCCTTTCTCGCCACAGAATGTTCTCCATCCAAAGTGATCGAGTCATTGAGTGTAAAGCGGCCAGCCATTGCTGTCAGCAAGTCGCCCTATTCAGGCATCGAGAGCGCGCGCGCCGCGCCGATACCTCTGATACAGGTTCTCGACCCCATGCAGTGCGGCGATCGGAACCCAGAGGCCATTCTACCCCTAGCTATGCATGCAAAAGCATGGGAAGCGATTCCGGGCGTGTCAGAATGGGTGCTGAATACTGTAAAGCAGGGCTATGCACTACAGTTCGCTCGCTGTCCCCCGCGCTTTCGAGCACGGACCGAGACGAGAGTGAATTTGGAAGTAGAACACCTACTTCATGCAGAAATAGCAAAGCTGCTGTACAAGGGGGCGATAGAGCCGGTACATCCTTCTCTGAGCGAGTCAGGCTTTTACAGCCGTTACTTCCTCGTGCCCAAGAAGGACAGAGCTCTCAGACCTATCTTAGATCTGAGATATTTGAACAAAGCTCTCATGAGGCGACCGTTCAAAATGCTCACAACCAGACAAATCCTCGCGCAAATTCGCCCGAGGGACTGGTTTATTTCTCTCGATCTGAAAGACGTATACTTTCAGATTCAGATTATACCCCGTCACAGGCCATTCTTGAGATTCGCCTTCGACAGTCAGGTATATCAATACACCATCCTGCCGATCGGCCTGTCTTTAGCACCCCGTACATTCACGAAGTGCATGGACGCGGCCCTCATTCCCCTGAGAAGTCAGGGTATGCGAATTTTGAACTATTTGGACGATTGACTGATTTTAGCACAATCGGAGATAGAACTCATATCTCACAGAACAGTGCTTCTCAGCCATCTGGAAAGCCTGGGTCTTACAGTCAACTGGACCAAGAGCTCATTGCTGCCCCGTCAGTCAACCTCTTTTCTTGGAATAGAGCTGGACTCGGTGGCTATGACGGCCCGCTTGTCGACACAGCGCGCGCGTCGTGTTCGGCATCTGGCCGCGTCTTTCCAGAAGGGCAGCGTTGTTCCTCTGAAAACATTTCAGAGAATGTTGGGCTATATGGCTTCAGATGCAGCAGTGCTCCAGCTGGGTCTGCTGCTTATGCGCCCTCTACAACGTTGGCTGAATGCTCGAGTGCCTCACCGAGCCTGGGCTGCCGGCGGTTTGCGAATCAGAGTGACTCAGAGCTGTATTTCAGTTCTGCAGCCCTGGATAGCGGCCGAATGGTACCAGTTGGGAGTGACAATGGGAGCCGTCTCGTACCGAAAGGTGATCTCGACAGACACCTCCAACCTAGGTTGGGGCGCTCTTTTCGAGGGCAGACCGGTCTATGGCCTCTGGTCAGACCAGGAGAAAAGCCTTCACTTAAACTGTCTAGAGATGATAGCGGTCGAGAATGCGCTGAAACACTTCCTCCCATACATGCGGGGCCACCACGTACTGGTCCGCACGGACAACATGTCTGTGGTGTCCTACGTGAACCGCCAGGGCGGTGTCAGATCCAGAAATCTCTGCTCTCTGGTGGAACGCCTCCTCGTTTGGACTCAGCACTCACTGCGCTCGCTCAGAGCCGCGCATGTGCCGGGTCACCTGAACGATGGCCCAGACAAACTGTCCAGGGACAATGTTCCCCCGGGGGAATGGTACCTGCACCCGCAGACAGTCCAGTAACTGTGGCGTCTTTTTGGCAAAGCGAAAGTCGACCTCTTTGCGTCAAAAGACAACGCTCATTGCCCAAGATTCTTTTCGAAGAACGAGGACGCTCTGGCCCAGGTTTGGCCCAGCTGCCCGCTGTACGCTTTCCCTCCGATCTGACTGTTACCACAGGTCATCAGGAGAATCAGGGAAGCGCGCCACTTGATGCTCCTCATAGCCCCGCGATGGTTCCCACACAGCAAAAACTCCAGTGTTAAATTAACACTCCTGGGAGTGTATATGAGTCCACTCTCAAAAGTGTAAAGTGTTAAAATATGAGTGTTAAATTAACACTCAAGAGTGTTAAAGTTAATGAGATAATTAAGTGATTAATTTAGTGATGATTGAGCATTATTGAAGACACCTGATGTTAACAAGCAGAATCACTGAAGGAGAAAATCACTAATTGTAAGCCACCGCTATGCTGATGGGTGTTTGCTTTAGTTGGGGTCTTGACCATTATATGTTTACTTTAGATTTTGTTTGACTGTTATATCTTATAACTGCCAGATGAACAAAGAAAAAAAAGTGATCTGATAGTGTTGGTTATATTATGACAATCATCATTTGAACTTGATCACTGAACTCATTAAGATCGTTATTTCTGACTTAGATTTATGTTGTTGATTACAGCATAACTGTGAATCTGCATAAATATCCAGAATTTAAGATATAATACAAAGGGTTTCTTAAAAGTTGTTTTGAAAAAAAAAATCTTTCTTTTAGGCACACACAGACGTCAAGATTCAGTCTATGCATCTCAACAATGGTGATGAGCAGAATATTCAATTAGGAAAAGTAAATTACATAGACAATTCAGATCATAATTTATTCATACCGCAATGCATGATGGGAGCCATGAATGAGTTTTGATTGGTGGCAGCCACTGCAGCATGCTTTATTATTGTCACCATTGTTGAGATTCACAGGCTGATTATTGATGTCTGTGTTTTAAATTAATTTATTTGAAAGTCTTTTGATCAGAACAATGGTTATGAAATATTTTTGGATTATATGAAAAATACTGAAAATCGTGTGCTGTAGAATCACAGAGCTGCTATAATTAACAAGTTAAGCCATCTCAATAAGTTTTGTTTTCCGGATCACAACATGATTATGTCAAAACATAACCAACACCATCCGATCACATTTTTCTTTGTTCATCTGACTGTTATAACTCAATAACAGCAGACAAACAAAATCTAAAGTAAACACATAAGGGTCTAGAGCCCAACTAAAGCAAACACTGATCGCCATAACGGTAACTTACAATTAGTGATTTTCTCCTTCAGTGATTCTGCTTGTTAACATCAGGTGTCTTCAATAATGCTCAATCATCACTAAATTAATCACTTAATTATCTCATTAACTTTAACACTCTTGAGTGTTAATTTAACACTCATATTTTAACACTTTACACTTTTGAGTGTGGACTCATATAAACTCCCAGGAGTGTTAATTTAACACTGGAGTTTTTGCTGTGCAGAGCTGAGAGGGGATCTCCTCTCTCAAGCCGGCGGTTCGATTTGGCATCCTCATCCAGAGCGCTGGTCTCTGCATGCATGGATAATCAACGGATACCAGTTGCTCTGCCAGAAGGGGTTGTGAACACGATCACGCAGTCTAGAGCCCCCTCTACGAGACGGCTCTGTGCGTTCAAATGGTCTGTGTTTACTAAATGGTGCACTGACAAAGATTTAGACCCACAAAATTGTGGGGTTTCGTGGGTGCTTTGCTTCCTTCAAGAGCTGTTGAACATGGGCAGGTCCCCCTCCACGCTCAAAGTATATGTTGCGGCTATTGCAGCATTCGCAGAGTCGACGCGCGGCCAGGCAATAGGAAGGAAAGAGCTCATCATCTGCTTCCTAAAAGGAGCCAGGAGGATGAATCCCCTGCGGCCCCCATCGGTTCCTATTTGGGATCTTTCTTTGGTCTTGGAGGCCCTGAAAGCTCATCCCTTTGAACCCTTAAATTCTGTGGATCTGAAATACCTCACGCTCAAAACCGTTTTTCTGATAGCCCTGTCATCAGTCAAACGCGTGGGTGACTTACACACGTTATCAGTTAACGCCGCGTGTCTCGAGTTCGGACCCAATGACTCTAAAGTCATCCTCAAACCGAGACATGGTTATATCCCCAAGGTGATCGGCACCCCTTTCAGAGTGCAGATTATTTCGCTCTCGGCTTTGCCGGCATCCGGCAGCGAGGTCGACAGTAACCTCCTCTGCCCTGTCAGAGCGCTGAAAATTTACATCACGTGCTCCGCCGCCTTCAGGCGCTCGGAGCAGCTCTTTGTTTCGTTTGGTGGCCGCACCAAGAGTCTCGCCGCCTCGAAACACAGTCTGTCCAGATGGATAGTGGACGCTATTGCGGCAGCTTATGCGTCTAAAGACCTGCAGTACCCTCTGGGCATCAGGGCTCATTCCACCAGAGGCATGGCCTCGTCGTGGGCTTGGTCCAGCGGGATTTCTATTCATGAAATTTGTATGGTGGCAGGCTGGGCCTCCCCCTCTACATTTGTTAGGTTCTATAACCTGGAAGTTCCTGCCTTGCAGGCTAGACTTTTATCAGTCTAAGTCACGATTCGACTCTCCTGGTTGAGCTGCACTATAAGGGTCGATAACATTTGTAGCAACAATGACATCCGGTCAGCTGCTTTTTACATTAAGTGAAACACGAGGGTGTCGAACACATCTTCTTTGTCCTTAGGAAGACAGCTCTGGTTAATTATTCCCTACGGGGGTAATTCACCAGCGCCCGTGTGGCTGGAATCCCCCCAGTTCAGCGTGAACTCCCCGTGACTTTATAGACTCGTGACATTCCAACGCACACACACAAAAACACTCATGGACTTTGAAACAGACATTTCCACACATGTGATCCAATAGCAATGTTTTTGATATGTATTTTTATGTGTGTATAATTGGCCAGATAATGTCTGAGGTATCTATGCAACGTTATTATGTTAATCAAAATCACTATGCTAGTGATTTTGAGGAAGTTATGTAACCCTGTATTTCTTTCATGCAAAAACGTCATTCGAGGTGTCAATGTAATGGGAAAAACATGTCGGAGTCGAATCTTGACTGCAAAGTACAATAATATGCATTTATTCCAGGAAATACCATATTTCTAAATATGAATGTTATTTTCGATCTCTCACATGACAGTCAAAGTAGGCGTTTCTTCACAAACAAAGAAACCTCTTCCCGCTTCAGATCAGAAGATCCGATTTGCTGTTGTCCCAGAAAGAGGGCGTGAACAGATGTCTTTAAGAGGAGAAACCATCTCCTCTTGCTCCTCTCACCCTGCTCTCACCCTGCTCTCACCCCCTTCCTCCTCTTCTCCCCGGCTTCAAGAAACATCTGAAAGGCTCCGGCCTTCTCCTCGGACAAACACATGTTTGAGTCGTAGCTGCCGTTCTTTGCAACTAAGTTATATATATTTGCCTCTTCCCTCACGGAAGATGAATCTTATTTTCTGGTAACTTTACATTCAGTGAGCCTTTTAAGCTTCCCGCGACACCGGATGACGCAGCACAAACAGGACACTGTCCGCGCTTCCTTCCTGTCTCAGCTCTCACCCGAACAGAGAACAGACTTGCAAGTATTTTTGATCTCTTTCTAAAGCTGATTTCAGGTGTCTAGCTCTTAGGTCTGTGAATTAAGTTACCCTCTTTTCTCTCTATATCCTTCTTTCCTTCTTTCTTTCATTCATTCTGATCACGTTATGTCTTATGTTCTTGTTTGGTTAAATGTTTGTTTGTTTTATTGTTTGCATTTTTACATACGTTTATATTTGTAGCTCATATAATCTCTCTAGTTTTGCATTTATTAAAATCCATTTATACTTTTAACTGTCTCTGTGTTTGAAAACCCGCTTTTATAAAGTCAATGAAATAAAATATCTAATTAAGCTACAAGCTCTATATTATAGACTACCTTGAGTAGTTTTTTAATTCATAAACTCAGAAAGTTTGATGTTCGTGGCCAGAAGATAAACTTTCTTGGAGTTTGTAAACAGGGATACTCCTTCTTAACTGTGATACAGTTCGCTGGACGAATGACTGATGACGAGACCAGTTACAGAACGAGGTATTTCCGAAAATTGATAAAGTAATGTACATGCGATTTATGAATTATGACCATGAGTTATGATTAGTAATATTTCCCAAATTCCCTATATTCTTGAGCTAATTTGCATTGACCCAGAGTCATTTACATTACACATTTCAGTATAGACCGGCTGCGCCACTCTTATATCCCCTACTGTGTGCTTATGTACATGTGTGGTTCCACTCTGTTGGCCGCCTTATTCCCACTTATCTGTGTCCCCCGGGCTCCCCCCCCTGGGACTTATGTAGTGGATGCTTGGCGCGCACAGCGTTGACAAGGGGTTCCCGTAGCGTAAGCAACTTACGCAATATGAGAGAACCTCTTGTAAGAGAATGTACTCGGTTACCTAATGTAACCTCGGTTCTCTCTAGAAGAGGGAACGAGTACTGTGTAACCTGCCGTGCTCGCGCCACGAGCTCATTTCGCTTCAGTCGATGAAAACCAGGTAAGCAGCCCCCGAGCCCTTCCTTATATACGCTAAGCCACCCCCATTCTGGCGGGCTATGACGCGTGAGGGCGCGACGTCACGTAAGGCTCAGTGGTAGGCTGCTGCAGTTGTCGCATGGCAGCCAATGAGCATGCTAGACAGCCTGCTCTTGGTCTGCCTGCTGCTGCACTGCGTTGACAATAAATACAAAAATTAAGGATAATTTTTTGGCTTCATATCTCAAGAAAATATGACTTTACCAGTAGCGTAAGCAACTTACGCAATACTCGTTCCCTCTTCTAGAGAGAACCGAGGTTCCCTTTCGTGGTCACTCCGAGTTACGTCGGATGACGACGATTGGGGTTTCGCTTAGAAAGCCTCTCACCTTCGAGTATATAAAACGAGCCAATGGCAATGAAATGCCATGGGTCTGCGGAATTTGCATAGCGTATCTCCGCCCACCGCAGGGGGTATATAAGGAAGTACGCTGCAATATGCAGATATGTTTTCGCTTCGGAGCCAAGTTCAGTACTTCACTCCACAAGCCTTTTGAGTGTCATCTCAAATCTCTTCGAGACGAGCGGCTCTTCAGTGTGTTTGTGTGACGGCGCTTTCCAGCGAGATCGCATTTCCTGCTGCTGATTTGTGCAGTAATCTGCCGACAGTGAGTGTGTTTCTCCCTGGGCGCTTCAGCACTCTGCTGAGCTTTTCCACTCTCTAAAAGAGCTGCACGCGGCACGTCTTTTTCAAGACGGTTCGCCCGTGTATTTTCTGGATGTGTGTGCGCACTGTGCGGTCATCTGCCTAACGGTTGCGAGCGCTGTTTTGCGTGTTGGGCTTAATCACGCTTGGCAGCGCTCGTTGATGAGTCATGTTTTCATTGCAAAAAAAAGAAACTAAAAAAAAAAAAAAAAAAAGAAAAAGAAGGGAACATGACCATCGCGATGTTTATAGATCAAGACTCAATGATCTCCATGTGAGTAGAGTCCCCTCTGCCACACCCCAATTTATCTCTTCCTCGAGAAGAGATACTTTGGCTGGTGGCCAGGGTGATCTGAGGGTTTGGTGTGGCACAACAACCGACGAGTCAATTCCTCGGGCCACACCCCCCTCCACATCGCAGACCATGCACTCACAGCATCACAAGGTGGGCTTGATTCCTCTGGAAATGAAGTTTCGACTGCGTTGCCTCCCACGGGAGTGCCATCGTTGCCGGGACCGATCCAGAGCTGTCAGCCATGCTTTCCTGGGCAGCTGAAAGCATCGGCTGGAGTGGCCCCGCCCTCCCCCCGAGCGCTGTAAGCTTCTCCCGGACGTGCATCAGGACGCCTGCGCTGCGCGAGACTCCACGTGACTTTCGCGGCTCGCGGGTGTCCTCCGCCTTCGCTGCTTTCGATCGCATGGTGATCATGGTCTGTATGTTCCCGTCACTATCGTGGCACGGTCATGCAGTACTGTGTGTCGCCTGCGCCTTCGATGCAGTGCTGTCCCGGGAGTTCTGTCGAACCGGCCGCAGTGGAACGCTAGTCCTTCCCTGGCCAACCCTGGCAGAACGCGGAAAATTTTAACCACGCCCCTATGCTGGGACGCTATGCCTCCCATGCCCGGCCTGGTTGTTCCGCCACGCACACTACTGACCTCGCTCTCGGGCGACATCGGTACCTGCGTGATCCCGGGTCAGGTGATGTCCACTATGTGGTCCAGACATGGGCTTAGCCAGGTTGATGTGGTAGGGTCTGAGAATTAATTTTCTCAGCTCCCCCATGTCCCAGGCTGAGCTCTTTGGCGGTGTGGCTTCGGCCACCTGAAGCAGACTCAGGTTCTGTACCCATGGTCATCCATCCGTGCGGTCTCCTTAGTCTTCTTCCCGCCAAGGCCCCCTCCATGCGGCTGCTCCCCTCGGGCCTTCACCAGCTCTGAGTAGGAGGAAGTCGCAGGAGGGTGGCGCTGCCCGTCTCCGCCCCTTAGACTGCCACGTCAGTCTAAGCAGCACCCTTGAGGCGGGCAGCCTGGTCGGCGGTGTGGTTGAGGACTGCGCCCAACAGTCTTCGATCACTCCAGAAGCGGACTGAGGCTATGCACTGACGGTCATCCGTTGGTGTGGTCTGCTTAGTCCGCTTCCCGCCGACGCCACCTCCATGCGGCTCCTTCCCTCGAGCCTTCACCGGTCCGAGCACGAGGAGGTCGCTGGAGGCTGGCACCGCCTGTCTCTGCCCCTTAGCCGGCTAACACCTGGCTAAGCAGCACTCCTGAGATGGGCAGCTTGGAGTTAGGGCTCAGTTCTTCGGGGAGTTGGGAGCAGGACCACTCCTTCCCCCAGTGGAGGGCTGGGGGAGAATCTTGTTCTAAAGAACTGATGCTCTTTCTCTGAGCTTTAAGAGGCAGTGGATGACAGCACGCGCCGCCCACGGGCCACGCTCCTCTCATCCCCCCTCTGTTTCGCCAGACCCCTGCCAGAGCACGCCCCCGTGGGACGCGCGCCCTCCCCTGGCCTCCTCTGGCAGGATGCGGTTTATGACCGTGCCCCCGCACAGAGCCGCTATGCCACCCTCGCCGGTGCCGGTCATTCCGCCTCGCTGCCCCACCGACGGTACGTCTGTGGTTCGTATGACCCCGCTGGTGCACTTTCTGGAGGCCTGGTTAGAGCTTCCCAGACTGTCCCGCTGGGTCGCGAGAACCATTAGATTCGGCTACGCGATTCAGTTCGCGATATCTCCTCCCCGCTTCAGGGGAGTCCGCTTCACTATGGTCGGGGGCAATGCCCCTGTCATGAGAGCGGAGGTCGCCACCCTACTGGCGAAGGGTGCGATCGAGATTGTCCCTCCAGCCGAGATGAAGTCCGGCTTCTACAGCCCCTACTTCATTGTACCCAAGAAGTCCGGTGGGTTACGGCCAATCCTCGACCTGTGCGTCTTGAACCGCTCCCTTCACAGGCTGCCGTTCAAGATGTTAACGGCCAAACACATCCTCCAGTGTGTACAGCCGCAGGATTGGTTTGCAGCGATCGACCTGAAGGACGCCTACTTCCATGTCTCCATTTTACCTCGACACAGACCGTTTCTACGGTTTGCTTTCGAGGGGCAGGCATACCAGTACGCGGTTCTCCCTTTCGGGCTAGCCCTGTCTCCTCGCGTCTTTACGAAGGTCGTCGAGGCAGCCCTTGTTCCCCTCCGGGAACACGGGGTTCGCATCCTGAACTATCTCGACGACTGGCTAATCCTAGCTCACTCTCGAGGCCAGGTTTGCGAACACAGGGACCTAGTGCTCCGGCACTTAGCTCGTCTGGGCCTTCGGGTCAACTGGGGGAAGAGCAAACTCTGCCCCGTGCAGAGGATCTCTTTTCTCGGTATGGAGATCGACTCGGTCGCCATGTGCGCGCAGCTTACGAGCGAGCGCGCGCAGTCACTGCTGACTTGTCTTCGCCAATTCGAGGGCAAGAGTGCGGTTCCACTGAAACTATTTCAGAGGCTCCTGGGGCATATGGCATCCGCAGCCGCAGTAACGCCGCTGGGATTGCTTCATATGAGACCGCTTCAGCTTTGGCTTCGCGATCGAGTCCTGAGGTGGGCATGG
Organism: Scardinius erythrophthalmus; assembly: GCF_964197995.2. NCBI lineage: Eukaryota > Metazoa > Chordata > Actinopteri > Cypriniformes > Leuciscidae > Scardinius > Scardinius erythrophthalmus. Next base: position 33,410,120 of record NC_138237.1, on the reverse strand, counting down.
CAACACGGCACGCTCCAAGTCCCAGTGACTCCAGCCTGCCGTCAGACCTTCACCCCGTGGACGAACCTCAATTTTCTACGGGCCGGAGTGCCCTTAGAGCGAGTTTCCCGGCATGTTGTTGTATCAACAGATGCCTCCACCACGGGCTGGGGCGCCATGTGCAATGGTCATGCTGCCGCGGGCTCCTGGACAGGACCCCAGCGCCTTTGGCATGTCAATTGTCTCGAGTTGCTGGCTGTACGTCTCGCCCTGCACCGCTTCCATGCGCTGCTCAGGGGTCAGCACGTACTAGTCCGATCAGACAATACCGCAACAGTAGCGTACATCAACCAACAAGGTGGTCTACGCTCCCGCCGTATGTCGCAACTCGCTCGCCACCTCCTCATATGGAGTCAGAAGCATCTGAGGTCGCTTCGAGCCATTTATATCCCGGGACACCTGAACCAGGCGGCCGACGAGCTGTCTCGAGTTCGGCCTCTCGCTGGAGAATGGCGGCTCCATCCCCAGACGGTCCAGCTGATTTGGGATCAGTTCGGCGACGCACAGGTAGACCTGTTTGCCTCCCACGACTCGTCCCATTGCGACCTGTTTTATTCCCTGACCGAGGGCACGCTCGGCACGGATGCACTGGCGCACAGCTGACCGCGGGGCCTACGCAAGTATGCGTTTCCCCCAGTGAGCCTCCTTGCGCAGACCTTGCGCAAGATCAGGGAGGACGAGGAGCAGGTCATTTTGGTTGCCCCGTATTGGCACAACCGGACCTGGTTCTCCGAACTAGTACTCCTCGCGACAGCACCTCCCTGGCCAATTCCTCTGAGGAAGGACCTCCTTTCTCAGGGACGGGGCACCTTATGGCACCCTCGTCCCGATCTTTGGAACCTTCACGTGTGGCTCCTGGACGGGACGAGGCAGGTTTGAGTACCCTACCACCTGCTGTGGTGGCTACCATCACTTCCGCTAGAGCATCGTCCACGAGACATGCCTGTGCGTTGAAGTGGAACCTCTTCGTCAACTGGTGTTCTTCTAAACATCAAGAACCCACGAAATGCCCGATCAGTGTCGTGCTTTCCTTCCTGCAAGAAGGGTTGGAGCGAAGGCTGTCTCCCTCCACCCTGAAAGTGTATGTTTCCGCCATTGCCGCACATCACGAAGCAGTCGATGGTAAGTCTTTGGGGAAGCACGATCTGATCGTCAGGTTCCTGAGGGGAGCGAGGAGACTAAATCCTCCTCGTCCTCCCCTCGTACCCTCTTGGGACCTCTCAGTGGTTCTAACTGCCCTGCAGAGTGCTCCATTTGAGCCTTTGCAATCAGTGGAGCTTAAGTTCCTGTCTATGTAGACAGCGCTCCTGGTTGCATTGGCCTCCAGCAAGAGGGTAGGGGACCTGCAGGCATTTTCGGTTGACGAAGCGTGCCTGGAATTCGGGCCGGCTAACTCTCACGTGATCCTGAGACCCCGGCTTGGATACGTGCCCAAGGTTCCTACCACACCCTTTCGAGAACAGGTAGTGAACCTGCAAGCGCTGCCCTTGGAGGAGGTAGACCCAGCCTTGGCACTGCTCTGTCCAGTACGCGCCCTTCGTGCTTACGTAGACAGAACGCGGTGTTTCAGGACCTCAGACCAGCTCTTTGTCTGTTATGGTGGGAAGCTGAAGGGAAAGGCTCTCTCAAAGCAAAGGTTATCTCACTGGATAGTGGATACCATTGCTTTGGCATACCAGCAGCAAGGTCGTCAATGCCCCCTTGGTGTGAAAGCCCACTCCACTCGTAGTGTGGCTTCTTCTTGGGCTCTAGCGCATGGCACCTCGCTAACAGACATTTGTAGAGCTGCAGGCTGGGCGACACCCAACACATTCGAGAGATTCTATAATCTCCGAGTAGAGCCAGTTTCTTCTCATGTACTCGCTTCAACCAGCCGGTACTAGATTCTGCTCAGGTGTCTTCGCTTGCTCGCCATTCCTCTCCACGGACGGGATACGTGCGATCATCTTCTCAGGTGAGTCTAATAAGCTCTGAGTTCCTCCAGCACTGGTTACGTCAACGCCTGAGTTATGCCAATCTGCCATAACACAGCTCTTCCGCTTGACTAGGTGCCTCCATGTGCATGGTCCCCCCTTTGGGCGACCCCCACATGTGTATTCCACTGTAAGTCTCTTTTGAGCGTGTGTCTTTCCCTTGGCAAGCCACCTTGCCACCCCTGGGGTTTAAATATTCCACCTGCGGCTGGACACCTCAGTGATACCCCATATGCATCCCTCTGGGTCATATGTGTCTCTCAAGTCCCCCCCTTAATGGTTGGGCATAATTGCATATTTCTCCTGAGATATGCTTCCCAGTGTACCTTGGTATTCCTGTGTTAAGTAGGACTCTTTCGTTCGTGCTATTCTCACAACAGGGAGCTCAGACTTACGCAGGGCACTGGATGACAGCCGAGGTGGCGTGATTAGACTGGAACCCCAATCGTCGTCATCCGACGTAACTCGGAGTGACCACGAAAGGGAACGTCTCGGTTACGGATGTAACCCTCGTTCCCTGAGTAGGGAACGGAGACGTTACGTCTTCCTGCCACTTCCGCTGTATCGCTGAAAAACGCCTGAGTTCAGTCTCGGCTCCTCAGCGAAGACATATCTGCATATTGCAGCGTACTTCCTTATATACCCCCTGCGGTGGGCGGAGATACGCTATGCAAATTCCGCAGACCCATGGCATTTCATTGCCATTGGCTCGTTTTATATACTCAAAGGTGAGAGGCTTTCTAAGCGAAACCCCAATCGTCGTCATCCGACGTAACGTCTCCGTTCCCTACTCAGGGAACGAGGGTTACATCCGTAACCGAGACGTTACATTAGGTAACCGAGTACGTTTCATTTACCTCACACACACACACACACTGAAGCACGAGTGACGCTCGCCCTGTTTTCAGTCTCTGCTGCCTCACGATATGATGACATGATGAAATTCATCTCCAGAGCCGCTCTGAGAGTCACTTCATGATCATTTTACCGTTTCATTTGAGAAAAACTATCGTCATTTATCATCCACACCAGAAACTCAAAGGTCTTCACGGCAACCCGTCAAAATAAAAGTTCAGTTTAAATTGAAGAAATTGACAGAAATAATTATATTAGGCTACTGTACAGTAGATTTAGCTACGTCTCCTTGTATTAAAATTACTACTACCAATAATAATGTGTGCATAGAAGGTTGCTTATCTTTCACTTGTTTTTATTTTATTTTTATAAGCGTTTAAACAGCATGTAGCCTTCAATGCTTATGTATTATTTATCTTCATGAATAATAAAGTCATTGAATTGAATTTAATATTTTTTTTCAAATAGTTAAATAAAATAGAAAAATAGTTAAATAGGGGTAACGACATGATGGATCTCTCTCCAGGATTGTTTGCCTATTGTTATTGTACCTCTCTACCAATATTAAAAAGGACATTCACTTATACCTGTGACTGAGCAGTAGACTGGCCAGTTATAACTACCACTATGATGGGGAAACTGCATGGGACAGGACAGTGAGGACACTGTAGGAAGGATGAATAAGAACCTGGAGGTCACTGTAAAGAACATACACTATTGTCCATGAGGCAGATTCTGTCCATTATGGCTGGCATTAGCAAACATCCCTATTTAACAAATGAATGGGACAGAATCCATATTAATCACATCTAGTGCATTCACCTCTAGCAACTACTGTAGTGTATTATAGTTAGGACTAGAAGATTCATTGTATACAACAGCCTGCTTTGTCTTAGTAGATTACTGTATGATTTCATCACAGGACCTAGAGCATTTTGCTTTGTTGTTTAAAGTCATTGCAATTCAGCAGCACTAGTCAGCTTAATTTGGATATCTGAGGATTGTTGCCATATTCAATTGATTTATCATTATATTATGTACTGACTGTACCTGAGCTGAGTCCCATTCAGGGGTGGACTGGCCATCGGGCAGACCGGGCACAGTTTTCACAACTGGCGTGCTTTTTGGGCCGATACATCTTATACTTAAAAAATATATAGTATAAAAAAAACAATAAAGTAATCTAATAATAATTTAGTTTTGTTTTGCTTAATTGGCGGGGCTGGGATCTTTGTGCCGGTGTAATGCATTAGGGTTTTTTTTTCCTCACAGACCGGCCCATGAAACACGTAGATCAGCGGCCCATTGGTTCTTTTCTTGATTGACACTGGGCTGGTCCAATCATATCTTTAAACACCTCCCCCTTTGGGCTCTGAGCAAGCGTGCAGTGTCAGTGTGTATTTGTCAAAATAGTCAGAGAGATGGAGAAGAAACGTAAGGAATGTGCAGAGAAATAGCGTGAAAAAAAGAAACTGGCCCTTCAAGTGGCTGATGAGGAGAGTGAGGAGGATAAGGAGAGAAATTAGTGAGTGTAGAGAACTGCGGTAAGCAGAACTAGGCTACTTTCAGAACACTTAGGCTATGAGTGTAGGAACCCATTATTAGATATCATGTGTTTATCTCTTTCAAGTATAGAAATTAGTACAAAACTAATTATGAAAGTTGAATTTATTTTTTAGTGCATTTGTTTTACAATATATGGCAGTTACTGTCATGGGATTAAATGCCAGGGCCGATTTTCTGTCCCAGTCCAGCCCTGGTCCCATTTCATACATAACTGGAACCGTATTTGAGAGACAATGTGTCACCGTCTGTCAACTGTCCATAGCCTGATTGCAGTTTACTTTTTTTTAACCCGGCAACAAAATCGGGCCCCAAGTCACCATTTTAGAGAATAAAGTGAACGTTTGCACAGTAACCATTGGTACCACAATGAAGACTGGTGTGCGACTTGAAAGGGACCTTATATAGTGAGTGTGTACCAGTCTTTGACAGCAAGAGGAAGGAATGAAATGAAAAGTACTGTACTACGAGTTCCAGTACTGACTACAGACACAGTACAAACTGTCAACATACAAGAGATTAGAAAAAAACTGGCATGTGTAATACCAATGGGCATGTGTAATACAAGTGGCTAGGTATCACTTACATGAGTATGAGTGTGAGTGATGTCTGTTTTTTTAGACATGACATGGAAAAGCTTAGTAAATACAAATCTTTTTAAATACAAAACAAGACAAATTAAAGAGATTACAAAATGTTCTAAAAAGTACTCATAACCTAATAAAATTAAGATAGTAGTATATAGGTAACACTTTAGAATACTGTTCCTTCATTAATGAATACCTACACAGGAACAAATGAGTAACACACTATTAACATTGTAGTAACTACTATTAACTAACAAGAAACTCTGATTAAAGAATAAATAAGTCAGAGCATTCAGTCGGATGTGGTAGTTCACTATTAGCTAATCAGTAACTACTATTTTTCATACCTCACTGAAGACTACTAAGAACTACTATGTACAGGTTCATAATTAATATTAATAATGCATAATATATAATAAGGTAATGGTAACTCATTAGTAATTAATCAAGTGTTACTACATCCTTCTAAAGGAACTACTAATAATTTGGATCAGTATTCTAAAGTGAAAAACATGATAAATACCTAATATTGACTGAAGTCATTGAAAGCTTTTAAGGCTTTTGTAAGGTTTTGTATAGTAATGACTCAAGTGTTACTACATCTTTCTAAAGGAACTACTAATTATTTGGATCAGTATTCTAAAGTGAAGATCATGGGAACACACTAGTATTGACTAAAGTGTTACCAAATCCATTGGAAGGAATTACTATTCAAAATCTTACAAAAATCTCAAAAGCTTACAATGACTTCAGTCAATATTAGGTAGTTATCATGTTTTTCACTTTAGAATACTGATCCAAATAATTAGTAGTTCCTTTAGAATGATGTAGTAATAATTGAGTCATTACTAGTGGGTTACCATTACCTTTTATTATAAATTATGCATTATTCATGTTAATTATGAACCTGTAGATAATAGTTCTCTGGGAGGTATGAAAAAAATAGTAGTTATTGATTAGCTAATAGTGAACTACCACATCCGACTGAGCGCTATTACTTACTAATTTGTTCATCAGAGTTTCTTGTTAGTTAATAGTAGTTACTAGAATGTTAATAATGCGTTACTCGTTTGTTCCTGTGTAATTATTCATTAATGAAGGAACAGTATTCTAAAGTGTTACCAGTATATACAGTAGATTGCAAAGACTTGAAACAGAAATTTGATAATGTTGTCTGGCCTCACTTAAGGCCAATTTAGCACGAGTGAGAGTAGGTTGGTAATGGATAGTCACAGGTGTGGTAAACACAACTTTAGGTATATACATTATGAATGTAGCGTGGTGGTGGGGGTAAACGGTTGACAAATACCAAATCGTATAGTGGTAATTTAATATGACAAGCTGACTACGCCACCCCTTTTCAGAGTAAGGGGAAATAACTACCCAATGGAAATTGGGCACACAGGTTCGTTACCATGGAGGGTAAAGAGACGTGGATATCAGTACAAAAGTTAGTTTATTAAGTTCACATCAGTAGATACAACTTTCAGGTTACTGCAAGGCAGAATGTCACTCAAATGACTAGTACAGCACCGTTCATCAATAATTATTAAGATGGCTGAGGCTTACCCGTGGCGGGGTAGGCTAGGTATCTAATCCAAAAGCCACACGCACACGCCCAGTGAGGTGTAAGCGGTTATAAGCGGCAAACCATACTCAGTGCTTGAAATACCATCACCAGAAGGCAAGAAAAACTAGCCTCACAACCCAGGGTCCATCAGCCTAAAAAAAAAAAAAAAAAAAAAAAAAAAGATTAATGAATACACTGAACAAATGATACTAGACACAAATAATAATAACAAAATTCTGAGTGGTTAGTGATGCAAAACCCTCACCACAAAGGGAGCACTAACTTTTAGACAAAACAAAATAACAAATCACAGAGCAACAAGGTTGCAACTTAATAAATTATAAAATAATCAACATCAAACTAAAACAAAAACAAAGTAAAGAAAAATACAAATTAGCACACACGCAGCCAATAGTAATATGACTGAAGAGCGAGCCGACATACACAACTTCGGCACATGCAGCGGTGAACGGATCAAATGGTTGTAGCGTGGAAAACATACAACAAAACACAATGAAACAGCAGCAAAACAGCAGCGCCGTCTAAATGGCCTTTATGCAGAAAACGATCAGCCAAACACCCAAATTAAGACAGAGCATCCTCAAAGGAATCAATATCCTGCTAAAAAACATCAGACATTATTTGGTTAGCTCAACTGAGTAAAATATTTAGTTAAAAGAACAACTTTACGTACCAGATGATCATCACAGAACCGCATGGGCGTACGATTGCTCTCCGCAGCTTACATGCATGAATGAAACATGGAAACAGACCAACTGGAATGAAGAGCACGCAGGTTATCGCAAACAGCACGAGTCCACATCAACAAATATTTTATTAACCTACCTGGGGGAAAATAACAGCCTGCACACCACTGCGGAGCCGCCAACCAAACACTAGTCCAGCATTGAACGGCAGCGCGCCCGCACCAAGGGGCGGAGCTAACAATGGTTCATGACCAGGTGGCATAAACACAGTCTTTAAATAGGCCAGGGACGGCGGCCAATAGGCTGTCACATCTATCACTCATGTGACAACCGCAATTAATAGAGCGGGATCTAACCCGCTCTGACACACAAGCATCATGATCACAAGCTACGGCTATAGGTCAATAGTTCTTATACAGCAGTTCCGCTTGAATCTAAATGTCAAAACACACTTGAGACATGTTTACTTTCCTTTGTTTTGTTTTTTGGCTCATTGTCATCTGTCAAACACAGTAGTTCTAACCAACTGCTTTAGTTGCCATGCAACATGTTGTCTTTGAAGTTGCTGGAAAGTTTGTGTTGTGCATTGCAATGTAAAAAATGGGGTATACTAAGGGTGAACTGTCCAAGCGAGGGTACCATACCATAGATCGCAGGGCATCCAATCATACAGGAGTTCGGTCTTCCCCTGTGGAAGGCAAAAAAAAAGACATGGAAATGTGTTACTTACATGAAATATTGCATTGCACACAGACTTACAATGCAAATTTAAATTTAATGATTCACAGTGACAAAATTAAAAGTTAGGTGATCAGTTTTGGAATGTTATACATTGTTTTATTTGCAATCTTATTATGCCTTTGTGAGTAGTTTCAAAATAAGAGGAAAACCCCTTGAGATGTGACATCTCGTTTTCGAGGGGGCCTCTAATGCATGTTTGTTTGAGAGAATGAAAACTACAATTGACTGGAGAGGCTACACCAAGAACAACACTTCCTAGTCCTGGCGTACACTGCCAGTGTGGCATGATAGCTGTCTAATTAGTTCATGGCTTTTTATCTACAGTATTCTATGTATTCTGATCCTGTTGACTTGATTCAATTTATGTTATGTCAAATATACGTCTAATCATTGCTTGTGTTTTGAAACACTTTTGGTCAACTCCTATTGTTTTTAAATGTGCTCTAGAAATAAAAATGACATGACTTGAATATAAAGTAATGTAACAGCCAGCATTACTTTATATTTGGATTTAGAAAATAGTAATTTTGCTGCCATAGCCAAGTTTGCTATTGTCCTTGACTAATCAATTGTAATTGTGAATCATGGTTCATAGGCCCAGGGAGAATACCACACCCCAAGGTAAGAGCTAAAAGAGGAACTGTAGAGCAGTTATCTATACAATAGACCCAAGTAGTTCCATGTAGTGCAAACACGTGAAAGGTTTGCAAAAGGTTCTATGAACTGCAATAAGTGTGAAAGCACCTTTAGTGATGGAAAAAAAACCTTAAACTTTTGCTTGTAAGCACAATGAAGTTGCAGATTTTATGAATAACGATTAAAGATAATAGGCATAGGAATATTCCCCAGAACAACAACATCAAGGTCCATATTCTGATTACATGCAAGTAATAGTCTGTCAGTATAGCAACCATCATGTAGTTAACAGGGAACAGGGTTCCCACCCTTTCTCAGCATCAAATTTAAGGACCTTTCAAGGATATTTCTAGGCTTTTAAAATGAAATGTTCAGAGACATGGATCAAGGCGAAATCTTATCGAAGTGACAACACAGAATTCCCTGGTGATACAATTGCCACTATTGCTATGGACATGCATTAGAAATTTAGCAATAGGACACACTCCACTGCGACTTCAGGAGATACAGTGGTTATAGCTTTGCTGACATCTAAGTAGATGATGCGGGTCCCACCCGTTATGGTTCGCTTTAGTTTAATTTATGATGCTGAGTAACTTGTACATGGTACAGTGTCATGCCGCTGGGGTACCTGGGCCTTGAGTAGTGTGCCCAAGAAAGAGCACTAGCACTCTGAGGTACTCACTCCCCGTGATGCTGGACGACTTCTAAACTGGCAGTGCAAGAGCCTTAAGGCGGTTTCAGGTTTTTTCACCAAGATTTTTTTAATCAAATACCTTTTTCACAGTTTTAGATGATTTTAGTTGTAGTTTAAACCTTGCAGAAAAATGATGCTGGTTGCTGGATGGTAAGCTAGTCTAAGCTAGGGCGGGCTGAAAGAGATGACGTTGAACTCAAACGGTGCATTCCAGCGCGTAACATACGTCACGACCAAGCAGTAGCGATTGGTTGAAGCAGAAAGTATCTGCCCACCGGGAAGCAAACGTATCCCAGTGGATAGGTTCCAGACACTTTGACAAAATTCCAGCCAGTTAGTGTTATCAGTTAGTGTTTCCGGTGGCTGGAATTTTGTCTGTCAAAAGTAGTCGATCTCCGAATGCAACGTAACATGAGGAGAGTAAAGATGGAAAGATGTGTAACATGGCCCTATTCAATACATATTCACACCCATCACCATGATTAAATACTAACTGATCATTTAGCAATGCTCAAAATAAATTCAATTCAACTTTAACAGCTTTGTCTATTGTTGAGAAAATGGTGTGTATGTCGCTCCACTGAAAATAGACTGAGTATGAACATTACTGGCCTATTCCAGAGTCAGACGCATCGCTGCTTTGACAAGTACCACACATCGGCTGTTGTGCCATCCCAGTTGAAAAAGTACCTTTTTTTTTTTTTTTACACCAATACCAATAAAATCTGCAATTATTTTGGGGTGTAGAAAAATGCCAGGTCTATGGCAGTCAAAAGCAGATAACCACATTTGACGTATAATCTTCGTAAGGTTCCATAGCGTAGAGTTTGACTTTGTGTGTGTGACCACTTTTTAAACACAAATCTTCCTACACGATCATCAGACATCAGAAAGTCCTGTTTCACAAAATCATCATCTTCATGGAGAAACTTTGTCAAACTAATTTTCTGGCGGGGATAGTGAAGGTCTTCATCTGTTTAAGCTTGTTAACTGTTTAGTCCTGTTCAGATGTTGCTGTTCTTGTCGGTGTTACACACATCACTCTAGATGTTTAAGGAGATTTTGGAGTAGCCATTGTAACACTAGAGTTGTAGAATGTACACTGATGCACTGTATTTTGTTTTACACCATAGATTGTGAAGGTCTCTAATAGAAAGATGTCTTCATACTGTACCTTTGTTTTACGGTGTTTTTAAAAACACTACATAGATGTTTTATTAGATTAAATATTTAAGAGTTCCTTGTGCCGCATTCTATATCCACACACCACCCCAAAATTCATGGGAGCACTGTCTTATTTGAACAAAGAGAAGCCGAGAACACCTAGAGCTCACTAAAATAGATTAGAGGAAACAGTTGTTTTTCAAAGTTGTTTTTCAAAGTGTAAGGAAAACAGACACACATACACACACACACGCACACACATGCACACACACACACACACACACACACACACACACACACCATTGCAATCACACGGTTAACAGTTTCTAAAACAGTTTGTTTCAGGAAAAGTGCAAACAAAATCAAAGTAGCATAAAAAAAAAAAAAAAAAAAAAAAATGTCTCCAAACTGTTACATGCTACATTGAAACTTTGAAACAATGGAATTTTGGAACAATGGAACTTTGGAACAATGAAACACACTACAATGAAAACATTGTGACTTGTGTGAACTTTGATGAGGCCAAGAACACTAGCACCGTTAAACATGGGGGACAAAAACTGTTCCAATTCAACTCTAATGCGACTGAGCTTCTTTCACATATAACTAAAGTATCACAGTAATAAACAGTTAACTTGCATTTGCTAGCTAACGATTGAAATTTACGATATGCTAAAACATTTTGGTATTCTGCTGATGAGAACAAAAACTGCATGTTTTTATTAAAAAAGACATGAATCATCTCACCTTTCACTTAAAACTACTACTTATCAACTGTAATTCATTTACTTACACAGTTCTTTTGTATGTCTCTAAACAACTGTTATCTATGACTGTGCGGTGAAATGCAGAGTTTTAAGTGTAATAGTTCGAAAAGTTTGAAGTGTAATGGTTGAATAGGTAACAGAAAAACGGCATAACTCATTTTTCATGTTGGGTCGTTGTGTCTTGCACAGCGTAGATAGACCGGAAAGATGTTCTAAAAGAAATTTCATTTGTTTAGTCTCAAGCAGTGTCATGTAGAAGGACTGACATTTAATTCTCAAAATGCTGCATTTGTTCATATTACTATGAACATGTTTGACCACGCTCAGAGAGCAGTCTTTACAAACTGTACAAAAACAAAAATCTAAATGTAAAGCGTGTCATCAATTAGTGGAAAAATATCATTTTACATTCTGTATATATCAACATAAACGTTCACAATAGACCAGGAGAGAGGATTTCTGTATTCTTTATGGCTAATTGTCTCTTTCCCTATATGCCTTATACACTTTTGTAATAAATTGACCTCTTGAATTTACTTTTGTGCAAACATAATTCCTGTATAACGCTTGTGTTTGAATTGAATCCATAGTCTTTACAAGGACATGTAACTTTATAGTTCTTAATGTGTTTGCATTACAACAACGTGGCATAGTTCCTCTAACAAATCTGACAGAAGAGCAAAAAATTACAACGATTTTTAGCACATATAGTAACTTTATTTGAGTCAAAGAAGATGGTGATAACAATTGAAAACAAACTATAATCTTTAATGTTAAGCGGGATGTTGAAATAAACTATACTGCGGACGTTAAACAACTTAATATAATATTTAGTTTAATATAATATGGTTTGTCAAAAAGAGAAAGTTCAGTCATATATTTAAAAAGCCTCTTAAATGAAAGGCCTGCGTTCATCACACACGTTTTCCCATGTGCTGAATAGCATGAACTTACATCATTTTGTCTTCACCTAAAACTAAACACAGACCAACATACAAAGAAATGTGAACAGTGTCATCTCAACAAGATGACTAAATCTAGTGGAGTAATAAAAAGTCATTTGCGAAACCATATTTACAAACGTGTAATAAACTTACAAATTGCTCATCATTTGAGTTTTCTATATTCTGTATGCATCATAAATGATGTTTGTATGGCGTAACTTATTTTATTTGGGGTCTTGAATTTACATGGTGAATTTCTACACACGTCATTTTTTTTATCTTATCTGCGGGTTTTACCAGCCTCAAACTTTAATGATTGTGCAGCTCGCAGTCAGATGTGATTCAGTTGTAACAGATTAAGTGTAAAACAGCATAACTTACTTTTCGTGTTGATGCTTTGTGTAATCTGAAATCATAGATAGCTGTAAAGTCCAATCAATCTAAAATAAATATCAATTTAGTCAAACACTCTCAAGCCCCATACAAGAATATATTTTGAAATATATTTTTGGAATATTTCAGAATATATTTCAAAATGATAAATATAAGTGTACAACAATGCAAATATATTTCAATGTATTTGGAATATATGCCACATATATTTTTGACACTTTAAAATATATTTCAATATATTTTTTTTCTGTATGGGGCAGAAAGACCATCACTTAAATTCTTAATTTGCATTTATTCCTATAAACACTGAATGTTGACAGTTCTCAAAGAAGAGTCCAACAAACAAAATAGTACTATCTGAATAAAGTGACTAACACTAGTGGAGTGATAAAAACATCACTTACAAAACTAAATGTACAAACTTTCACAATTGCTCACAAATGGATTTTGTGTATTTATTATAAATGTTACTTTTTAATGTATACTGAGCCCTCTTTTCTTACTGATTTGGTCTTTTGGATCTTACAGGTGTTTTGGACACACATACAGTAACTCCTGTATAAAGATTATGTTTGAAAGTTATTCAAGAGTGTGAAACTTTGCATCACAGCGGTGTGACATACCCCTGACAATATATGTTGGCGTGTAAAAATACACACAAAGAGTTTAGCACAACTATTTACACTCTCTCTCACACACACACACACACACACACACACACACACACACACACACACACACACACACACACACACACACACGCACACACACACACGCACACACGCACGCGCACACACACACACACAAATATCTAACTATATTGTGTCGCTTTGATAAAACCTTGATATTACCCATTTTTTGGGGGGGTCAAAGAAGATGGTAATAGTCGAAACATCCTAAGCTCATCTCTTTAATTTTGTGGTGGATGTTGAAGTGCTAATGACTTCCATGATATTTTCTAGCATGAAGCTTTGTCTGGCTCACTCAACACAAAGTTTTGTGTTCTGACCTCACAAAGATTACACTAAATTTAGATTTCTTGAGTATTGCATGTTTGCACTGTACCCGAAAATTAAGAACCAACATGTATCCCTTGTGGTTGTTACACACCTCAGTTATTATTTGAAATGTAGGTTTGTCAAAAGAAAAAAAGGTTCAGTCATACATTTAAAAAGTGAAAATTGTGTTTTACTCATGTGAGGAAACTTCTCGGCTACAGTACTAATAAAATATGCTGGTCATCAGTATGGGATTTGATCCCATACCATCAGTCTGTTTTAAAGAATAAAATAAAGTAAAAGTTCTATTTAAAGAAAAGAGACAACTTTCATTTCTTTTTGTGGCAAACAAATGTATAAATGTTTGAACGTTTAAAATCCCTATGCGCCTTGTTTTACTCAGAATTTTGAAGTAAAATATGTCATTTGTTGTTTTGCAAGACACACACACACACACACACACACACACACACACACACACACACACACACACACACACACACACACACACACACACACACACACACACACACACACACACACACACACACACACACACACATCCCCAGACATGTTATTTTAATGAATATAACCAGTGTGGTGTAGGTGTAATGGTATTCCTGAATGTCTTGACTCAAATATTTTGACTCAATCAACATATAGGCTACCCTTTTGATCAAACAGCAAAGATTTTGACACTCAGGGTGTCAACATTACGTAATAGCCTACTTGCTTGGGTGAATTTCACCCCCAACAATCAAAGGAATATACAATCAGCAACAGTTTACCCCTAACAGACTGGAAGGAGCCAGATACCCAGGATTCAAAAAATGTCATAAAATTGATCTGGGGTGAGATATAACTTAACATATTTGACAACCACTGACCAGTCAGTTTGGCACTGTAAATCAGAGACACTGTTTTCTTGACACATGGATTACCTGTCAATCTTGAGTAATTTTGACAGAATGTGTATGTTAATACTACTGTTATCAATCTAATTTCCCAAGTCTTTTCATTGCAAACTTGCGTTCGCTTATTACTCAAAGGCATAGCTAAATCCTCTAGCACCTCCAGATAAACGCCTACCTATTACCTTGGCATTTCCGTCCGCAACGGCCTCTTTTCCACTTATATTAACATTCTACTAGAAGCAGTGTTCTTATCTGCATTTTATGGTTTTGTGCATCCGGAGGAATTCACCTCAGGAACTAATAAATTTGATTCTGCCCGTGGTATTTCCTTTTCCAATCTACGCTTTTCACCTAATTTCACCTTAAGCACTCCAAGAATGACGCTCAAGGCTCCGATGTCACCCTAACACTTTCAAAAATCAATAACAATTTTTGTCCCTTTACATCTATGATTAAATTTCTTAAAATCCACCCTAGAACTTCAAATCACCCTCCTCTATTCATATTACCTCAGATTATGCACTACGGACGGGGCCTACGCCAAAGCACTTTATAAATAAACGCTTGCTGGGCTGTCAATCAATTAATGCTTTGTTACATCATTCTATCTCCCGAGTCTTTCTGGTAGAAATGAAAGCTTTAGCATAAGTTCTGCCAGGAAGACTTAATTACTACTTCACTTATTACCTTCACATCTATCCAATCATGTCCTAATACTTGCTGTATGAAAGATCGGTACTTACACACAGGGGCGTAGGAATGACTTTGACATTGGGGGGGACATATTGGCCACTATGAATCAACGTCCATCCCACCACCATAATAGTAACCTACAGTATGGTGACGTGGTACAACATGTATGGAATAACAAACAGCAAATAAATAAACAAAATCATCCAATCTGTTTATTATTAGACAAATATTGGAGTTGGGAAACATAAAAATGTACAAGCCCCCCTGTAATTGCGGGCAGAAAGAAGAGTGGCACTTTACAAGGCAAATATTTGATATGTAACACAGAGAAATCGATTGCCGGCTATGTAAAAAAACTCGGTACCTCTAGGGGGGTCCGGGGGCTTTACTCCCTTTCAAACTGAAATTGTCAATGTTTCATTAAATCACTGTTGGAAAACACTCTTATCAGAATAATTTTTTTACCTTTATAAAGGGCTCCATCTTTCATTTCAAATTCTTAAATTTGATCAATACATTCAATTAGAATAATAAGACCGCCCCTCCTTGAACTGCCACCTTACCGTGGTGGAGGGGTTTAAGTACCCGAATGACCCTAGGAGCTATGTTGTCTGGGGCTATATGCCCCTGGTAGGGTCTCCCAAGGCAAACAGGTCCTAGGTGACGGGTCAGACTAAGAGCGGTTCAAAAACCCTTATGACGACTATAAATTCGAGGACCGTGACGTCGCCCGGCATGGCGCAGCCGGGGCCCCACCCTGGAGCCAGGCCCGGGGTTGGGGCTCGTATGCGAGCGCCTGGTGGTCGGGCCTCCCCCCATGGGGTCCGGCCGGGCTCAGCCCGAAGGAGCGACATGGGACCACCCTCCCGTGGACCCACCACCTGCAGGAGGGACCGTAAGGGGCTGGTGCTAAGTGGATCGGGCGGCAGTCGAAGGCGGGTGCCTAGACAACCCGATCCCTGGACGCGGAATCTAGCTCTAGGGACATGGAACGTCACCTCTCTGGCGGGGAAGGAGCCTGAGGTTGTGCGTGAGGTTCAGAGATTCCGACTAGAGATAGTTGGGATCACCTCTACGCACGGCTTGGGCTCTGGAACCACACTCCTCGAGAGAGGATGGACTCTTCACCACTCTGGGGTTGCCCATGGTGAGAGGCGGCGGGCTGGTGTGGGTTTGCTTATAGCCCCCCAGCTCAGCCGCCATGTGTTGGAGTTCGCCCCGGTGAACGAGAGGGTCGCTTCCCTGCGCCTTCGGGTCGGGGATAGGTCTCTCACTGTCGTTTGTGCCTACGGGCCGAACAGCAGTGTAGAGTACCCGGCCTTCTTGGAGTCTCTGGGAGGGGTGCTGGAAAGTGCTCCGACTGGGGACTCTGTCGTTCTACTGGGGGACTTCAACGCCCACGTGGGCAGCGACAGTGACACCTGGAGGGGCGTGATTGGGAGGAACAGCCCCCCTGATCTGAACCCGAGCGGGGTTCTGTTATTGGACTTCTGTGCTAGTTACAGCTTGTCCATAACGAACACCATGTTCAAGCATAAGGGTGTCCATCAGTGCACATGGCACCAGGACACCCTAGGCCGGAGGTCAATGATCGACTTTGTGGTCGTTTCATCCGACCTCCGGCCGTATGTCTTGGACACTCGGGTGAAGAGAGGGGCGGAGCTGTCAACTGATCACCACCTGGTGGTGAGTTGGATCCGATGGCAGGGGAGGAAGCTGGACAGACTCGGCAGACCCAAACGTACTGTTAGGGTCTGTTGGGAATGTTTGGCCGAATCTCCTGTCAGAGAGATCTTCAACTCCCACCTCCGGCAGAGCTTCGACCAGATCCCGAGGGAGTCTGGAGATATTGAGTCCGAGTGGACCATGTTCTCCACCTCCATTGTCAACGCGGCCACTCGGAGCTGTGGCTGTAAGGTCTCCGGTGCCTGTCGAGGCGGCAATCCCCGAACCCGGTGGTGGACACCGGAAGTAAGGGATGCCGTCAAGCTGAAGAAGGAGTCCTATCGGGCCTGGCTGGCTTGTGGGACTCCTGAGGCAGAAGATGGGTACCGACGGGCTAAGCGGACTGCAGCCCGGGTGGTTGTGGAGGCAAAAACTCGGGCCTGGGAGGAGTTCGGTGACTATCGGTCGGCCTCGAAGAGATTCTGGCAAACCGTCCGGTGCCTCAGGAGGGGGAGCAGTGCCCTACCAACGCTGTTTACAGTGGAGGTGGGCAGCTGTTGACCTCGACTGGGGATATCACCGGACGGTGGAAGGAATACTTCGAGGATCTCCTCAATCCCGCCGTCACGTCTTCCATTGAGGAAGCAGAGGCTGAGGGCTCAGAGGCGGACTCGTCCATCACCCAAGCTGAAGTCACCGAGGTAGTCAAGAAACTCCTCGGTGGCAAGGCACCGGGGGTGGATGAGATCCGCCCTGAGTACCTCAAGTCTCTGGATGTTGTGGGTGTGCTCCAACTATAGGGGGATCACACCTTTTCAGCCTCCCTGGGAAAGTCTATGCCAGGGTACTGGAGAGGAGAATCCGGCCGATAGTAGAACCTCGGATTCAGGAGGAACAGTGTGGTTTTCGTCCCGGTCGTGGAACACTGGACCAGCTCTATACCCTCTACAGGGTGCTGGAGGGCTCATGGGAGTTTGCCCAACCAATCCACATGTGTTTTGTGGATTTGGAGAAGGCATTCGACTGTGTCCCTCACGGCATCTTGTGGAGGGTGCTCTGGGAGTATGGGGTTCGGGGCCCTTTGCTAAGGGCTATCCGGTCCCTGTACGACCGGAGCAGGAGCTTGGTTCGCATTGCCGGCAGTAAGTCAGACTTGTTCCCGGTGCACGTTGGACTCCGGCAGGGCTGCCCTTTGTCACCGGTTCTGTTCATAATTTTTATGGACAGAATTTCTAGGCGCAGCCAGGGGCCGGAGGGGGTCAGGTTTGGGGACCACACGATTTCATCTCTGCTCTTTGCGGATGATGTTGTTGTCCTGGCCTCATCAAACCAGGACCTCCAGCATGCACTGGGACGGTTTGCAGCCGAGTGTGAAGCGGCTGGGATGAGAATCAGCACCTCCAAATCCGAGGCCATGGTTCCCAGTCGGAAAAGGGTGGTTTGCCCGCTTCAGGTTGGTGGAGAGCTCCTGCCTCAAGTGGAGGAGTTCAAGTATCTTGGGGTCTTGTTCACGAGTGAGGGAAGGATGGAACGGGAGATTGACAGGCGGATCGGTGCAGCTTCTGCAGTAATGCGGTCCCTGTACCGGTCTGTCGTGGTGAAGAAGGAGCTGAGCCGCAAGGCGAAGCTCTCGATTTACCGGTCAATCTACGTTCCTACTCTCACCTATGGTCATGAGCTGTGGGTCATGACCGAAAGGACAAGATCCCGGATACAAGCGGCCGAAATGAGCTTTCTCCGCAGGGTGGCTGGGCGATCCCTTAGAGATAGGGTGAGAAGCTCGGTCACTCGGGAGGAGCTCAGAGTAGAGCCGCTGCTCCTCCACATCGAGAGGGGTCAGTTGAGGTGGCTCGGGCATCTGTTCCGGATGCCTCCTGGACGCCTTCCCGGGAAGGTGTTCTGGGCATGTCCCACCGGGAGGAGACCCCGGGGAAGACCTAGGACACGCTGGAGAGACTATGTCTCCCGGCTGGCCTGGGAATGCCTCGGTGTCCCCCCGGAAGAGCTGGAGGAAGTGTCTAGGGAGAGGGAAGTCTGGGCATCCCTGCTTAGACTGCTGCCCCCGCGACCCGGTCCCGGATAAGCGGTAGAAGATGGATGGATGGATGGATGGATGGATAATAAGACAACCAATCAAATGAAATAATTTACATTGAAAAAATACAATTGTATTAAATGAGATTATTAATTGAAATATTTAAAATTCTCTTTCACTTAAAGGAGAACTCTGGTCAATTTTAACATTGAGCTCATTTTTTTGTAAATTTGGAGTGCTGTCAGTACAGAGACCAACGACAAAAATCGGTGTTGCCTACACCGTGTTATCCTCTTTTTAAAATTTGCACCCTGTTGACTTCAATGGGGCAAGTTTTAAACCTGCTTTTAGCCTCTTAACATCCTTGATGTGTCATTACAAGTGCCCAGCGTGATATGCGCGTGAACGCGACAATCGACTACTGTGGACTTCGACCGAAAACAGGAAGTAAATACAGGTATGTGCGCTGGCTGAATTAACATCATTTTTATTCATATCTTTCACATCTACTGCAGTCAGATTCACCCGTGATCACTCTGAAGAAATCACTCACATTAGCTGTGCACTTGTAATGACACATAAAGGATGTTAAGAGGCTAAAAGCAGGTTTAAAACTTGCCCCATTGAAGTCAACAGGGTGCAAATTTTAAAAAGAGGATAACACGGTGTAGGCAACACCGATTTTTGTCGTTTTTCTCTGTACTGACAGCACTCCAAATTTACAAAAAATGAGCTCAATGTTAAAATTGACCGGAGTTCTCCTTTAATTTATTGCTTGCTGGGCTATCAATAAATTAATGCTTTGTTACATCATTCTATCTCCCAAGTCTTTCTGGTAGAACTAGTGCACTTGTAGTTAGTGGTGAAGCTAAGTCGCTAAATAATGAGAATCGCATTGAGAACAGATTTAATCCCCGACAGGAAGGAGCTGTTACTGATGCTCAAGTGTCTAATAATAGTGATAATCAGAATGGAAATAGATCTGGCAATGTTCAAATTCAGAAAGGTGTTGAGAATGTAAATGGTAAACCTGTTGTAAGTGATGAAAAAGTTCTTAGTAAACCAGTTCTGGAGCAAATTGAAGCTGTGGATGAGATAAGGGTAGAAGGCCAAATGAACATGGAAAGTAGTGAAGAAGTAGAAACTAAGGCTGAAAGTGGAGATGTTTTTCCTTCTTCACCACAGGCAGTGTTGGAAACTGATAAGGAAATGGGTAATGAGGGTAGTGATGATAATGAGAGTGTTCAATCTGATTTCTCAGATGTATCTGATGTCTCACAAATTACCGGTGATCAAGTATATCTATTAGAAGAAATAAACAATTTCATGGATGAGACTTTTGGAAAACCTGTTGATATAAGGAATTTTTTTTCTGATTTGAAAAAGTTTGAAACTTCAGTTCCCTTTCGTTCAGTCACTCCGAGTTACGTCAGTGACTGACGAATGGGGTTTCGCTTAGAAAGCCTATCACCTTCGAGTTCTTACAAAACAAGCCAATGGCAAGGAAATGCCATGGGTCTGCGGAATTTGCATAGCACAGCTCCGCCCCACCCCGTGGGTATAAAAGGAGAGACGCTGGCATTTGCATTATGTTTTTGCTTCGGAGCCAAGTGTTTTCTTCAGTGTTCTCCACTGCAAGCCGTCTACAAGTTCAAGATACGAGACGGGTGACTCTTCAGCGGAATTGGTTTGACGGTGTGTTCCAGCGAGATTTCATTCCTGCTGCTGGTCTGTGCAGTGATCTGCCAACAACTTTGTGTTTCTCCCTGGGCGCTTCAGCACTGCTGTTGAGTTTTATCCTCTCTAAAAGAGCTGCACGCGGAGCATCTTTTTAAAGATGTCTCACCCGTGTATTTCTGGGTGCGGTAGACAGATAAATTCTGCTGATGGGCACGAACGCTGCCTGGCGTGTTTGGGCTTAAATCACGCTCAGGCAGCATTCATGGATGTTTTCATTGCGGGAACATGACCATCACATTGTTGCAATCGAGACTCAATGACCTCCTTGGAGGTAGAGTCCCCTCTGCTACACCCCAATTTATTCTCTCCACGAGAGGGGATACTTTGGCTGGTGGCCAGGGTAATCTGAGGCTTCCTCCTTCGGGGGTGCCAGCTTTGCCCGAGTCTGATCCAGAACTGGGCTTGTGTGGAACCCTCCGCCATGTCCCAAGCGCTCAAGGCTTGATGATTGGTTTTGGGGGGTGGCGCGTGCTGACTCCCATCAGCACCCACCCTCAATTCCTTTGACTTTTCGCGACTGCTCACCAGCCTCTTCCGCCTTCTCTGCCCTCGCTGATGCCGCGGCCAAAGGGTACACTGGGGTTCCCCCCATGGAATGTTCTGTGGCAACACAACTGTGTCCCCTCAGTGCCTCCACCTGGCGTGACGACCCTAAGCACCCCTCCAAAGCCTGTAAGTTTTTGTCTACTCTGGTGGCAGAGACCTATAGAGCTGCAGGGCAGGCTGCCGCCTTACTGCATGCTATGACCATCCTTCAGGTCTACCAGGCCAAGGGTGCTCACTGACATGCATGAGGGTAGGGCTGATCCAGGGCTCATGGAAGAGCTGCGTGCCGCCACCGACCTCGCTCTACGCTCCAGGCGATGCGGCGTCCCCATTACGGGCAGCTCAGAGATGGGTTGCGGTTCTTTCCAGGAAATTGAACAAGAAACATTTCGAAAACTTGACTCAGTGGTGGGAGATAGGGAAAACACAGATCAAGATTTTTTGTCCGAGATTCTGATGGTTCAGAAACATTCAAAACAGTTGGAGAACTCTTTGATTCTCTTTGAAAATCATTGCTGTTCGATACCATTCTTTGTGATACCACGTGTCTAGCATCTGTAAAACTGCATTCTTTCATCTCAAAAATATATCTAAATTATGTCATATGCTCTCAATAAAAAATGCAGAACAATTAGTCCATGTGTTCATGACATAAAGGCTAGATTATTGTAATGCTATTATGGGCAGTTGCACTGAACACTTAATAAACAAACTACAGCTGGTCCAAAATGCAGCAGCTAGAGTTCTTACCAGAACCAGGACCATATTAGCCCAGTTCTGTCAACACTGCATTGGCTCCCTATTAAACATTGTATACATTTTTAAAAATTGCTGATCACTTACAAAGCACTAAATGGTTTAGCTCCCCAGTACTTGAGCGAGCTCTTAACGCATTTTAGTCCTTCATGTCTATTGCGATCTCAAAATTCCAGCAACTGCTGGCGGTAGATCCTTTTCCTATTTAGCACCAAAACTTTGGAACAATCTTCCTAACATTGTCCGGGAAGCAGACACACTCTTTTAGTTCAAATCTAGACTAAAGACACATCTCTTTGACCTAGCATACACATAACACATTATAGACTTCTATAATTCAATGTTAGGCTGCATAGTTTAGGTCAGCCGGAACTGGGAACACTACCCATAAATCCTGATGTATGTTACATCATAAGAAGGATGGCGTCTACGAGAACGTCGTACATAGAAAACATGCCGTAATGTACCCTGAGTGTAAACCTTAGAACATTCATCGTGAAGCCTGCAGCAAGGTTTGCAAATTTTGCAAAGATTAATATAAATATTAATACAAAGGTTAATAAAACATTACACTCACATCTTCTGGAGGTTCAGCAGGAACACGTTGGTACCGATCCGTTTTTTCTCGTTTGTAAAGCTGTCTGGTGTGAAATGATTCGCGAAAGCACAGACATTGTGGGGAATCCCCGTGAGGGAATCCCCGCGTCAATCCTTTGGGCATATTGCTTCAAAAACAAAACTAAGCCACAGCATCTTCAACGCTCGGATTTAGGAACATCCAAATGACTGCTGTGTTCCTTATTACATCTAAGAACAGAACACCACAATCGCTTAGACGCCATTCTGCTCCAGCATATCAACAATGGCGGACTACTATGACGACAGCTGTCACAGCTTGCTCAGGGCGGGTCTTGTGTTGAAACACTGCTGTCACTCAACCATCGCGGGAGGGGCGTTGGATATTGTGACGTCACAATATTGAACGGCTTGGTTTGAGACAGGGGAAAACATATAAGGAGATTAAAACAAAACCACTGGATGGATTTTTATCATGATAGGATGGTTGTGTACAGGCACTGCCAACACACATTTCAGTGCAATCAACTTGTAAAAGTGCATGTACCATTATATGACCCCTTTAAGCCTTTGCTCCTAGCAGTTTCGATTTGGCACATTTTCGCGTTATTCGCTTAATTGCATCTGTAAGAATAGATATAAATAGAGGAGTTTCAGATCATTCCGTCAGGACCAGCGAGCAGCATACAAGAGGCACGGCAAGAGCGTGCAAGTGTTTTTTCTAGAATACTCTGTTCTCCTGTTATTTCAGTGCTGCATTTTAGTCAAGGTAAGCCCATCTTCGATTCTCTGCTTATTTTGTATTTTTAACTTCACATAATTCTGTATTTTAGTTAGGCGCGTTGCTACATTAAACAACAGCCGCGAGTGAAAATTATTATTGCAGTCTAATTTGCACTTAAGCCTTTGCTCCTAGCAGTTTCGATTTGGCACATTTTCGCGTTATTCACTTAATTGCCCGACCGAAACAGCTGTACTCACTCAAGCGGTGAAAGCATTATCTGTATATCTGTGTAATTTGCACGCTGTCACGGAAGTACCTGAGGTGATGAGTCGTTTGAGATCGAAAGAGGCTAGGAGAGAGATGAAGTCTGTTGCATGCGGCTTTTCGAGATTATCTGCCCTCTCTCCTCCAGGCCAGCACGCGCTACTCCCTCCAACCCCTGGTTGTCTGAGGTTCTTCGTGAACACCGGACCGAACTCAGGGCAGCGGAGAGGAAATGGAACAAATCAAAAGACGCATCTGACCTGAGTATGTATCAATCTCTCCTCTCTTCCTTTTCTGTTGATGTTCATGCTGCAAAATCTTCATACTTCCACAACAAGATCAACAGCTCCTCCAACACACGATTACTCTTCAAGACATTCAACTCTCTCCTCTGTCCACCTCCACCACCACCCGCCTCCTCCTTAACTGCTGACGATTTTGCGAACTTCTTCACCAACAAAACAACAGCTATCAGCAGTCAGTTCTCAGCACCACACACACAGGAACCCAGACCGACCCCTTCCACAGCCAATATCCCTCTGTCCTCCTTTTCTTCGCTAACCGAGGAAGAAGTATCTACACTTCTCCTCTCCAGTCACCCTACCACCTGCCCTCTAGACCCCATCCCCTCACACCTTCTACAAGCCATCTCTCCCACACTTCTACCATCACTCACACACATCATCAACTCATCCCTCCATACTGGCACTTTCCCCACAGCATTCAAGCAGGCTCGAGTTACTCCACTGCTTAAAAAACCAACGCTAAACACATCATTTGTAGAGAATTACAGACCTATCTCTCTCCTACCATTCATTGCGAAGACACTTGAAAGAGCTGTTTTCAACCAACTAACATCCTTTCTGTCTCTAAACAACCAGCTGGATGTCAACCAATCCGGCTTCAAGAAAGGGCATTCAACTGAGACTGCATTACTGTCAGTCACAGAAGCCCTACGGATCGCAAAAGCTGCTTCCAAATCTTCAGTCCTCATTCTCCTGGATCTGTCTGCTGCCTTCGACACTGTGAATCATCAGATCCTTATGTCCAGCCTCTCATCACTGGGCATCACAGGAACTTCACTCCACTGGTTTGAGTCCTATCTCACAGGTAGGTCCTTCAAGGTCACATGGAGAGGCGAGGTATCCAGAGCACATCAACTGACCACAGGGGTTCCCCAGGGTTCAGTTCTTGGTCCCCTCCTCTTCTCCATCTACACCACATCACTGGGACACATCATACAGGTACACGGCTTCTCCTACCACTGCTATGCTGATGACACACAGCTCTTCCTCTCGTTTCAACCAGATGATCCCACAGTAGCTGCACGGGTCTCAAGCTGTCTGGCGGACATCTCCACATGGATGAAGGAACATCACCTGCAGCTCAACCTGGCAAAGACTGAGCTTCTCGTCCTCCCTGCCAATCCGTCTCTACAGCACGACTTCACCATCCAGCTAGATTCATCATCAATCACCCCATCAAGGTCGGTCAGAAATCTTGGAGTAACGTTTGATGACCAGCTGACCTTCACAGATCACATTTCAAAGACAGCCCGATCATGCAGGTTTGCACTGCACAACATCAGGAAGATCAGGTCTTTCCTAACTGAGCATGCAACACAACTTCTCGTCCAGGCCCTGGTCATTTCTAGGCTTGACTACTGTAATGCTCTTCTGGCCGGACTTCCAGCATGTGCAACCAAACCCCTACAGATGATCCAGAATGCTGCAGCTCGTCTTGTCTTCAACGAGCCCAAGAGGGCCCACGTCACTCCTCTGTTCATCTCTCTGCACTGGCTACCTCTCGCTGCTCGCATCAAGTTCAAGGCATTGACGCTTGCTTACAGATCTATCACAGGCTCAGCTCCCTCCTACTTTCACTCACTCCTACGAGTCTACATCCCTACCAGACGCCTACGATCGGTCAACGAGCGACATCTCGTGGTTCCATTACAGAAAGCCACAAAATCACTTTCCAGAACATTCTCATTCACAGTTCCATGCTGGTGGAACGCTCTCCCCACCCTCATCCGGAATGCAGAATCTCTGACAACATTCAAAAGACAGCTGAAAACCTATCTATTCCGTGAGCACTTAACCTCATAAAAAAAAAAAAAATCCTTTCCCTTTGAAACATCACTTGTCAGGCTTATGCTACTCTGAATAATGCCTGAACTTCGTATTTTGAGCACTTCTTGCGTTGTTGTTATTTTTGCCTCTTCATGATGACTCGCTTAATTTAGTCCTAATTTCTAAGTCGCTTTGGATAAAAGTGTCTGCTAAATGACTAAATGTAAATGTAAATGTAAAAGAGGCATTAAACATGGATGCCCTCTTTCAGGGCAGCTCTATAGCCTAGTAATTGAACCTCTTTTATGTGTTTTGAGAAATAGGTTAATCCAACATTTCAAATCCTTCTTCAGATTTCTTCCCAGCTATACAGATTTTTTAAGATGGTGGTGTTTATTCTTCCAACAAAAATTAACCAACAACCTATTAATTTCTTTACAAGTGGAATCCTGAACACGCGTAAACACTAAGATGCGTAAATCTAACGTCACATTTAGGAGGCAGAGCAATCCTTACAACCCATACAGAAAAAATATATATTGAAATATATTTTAAAGTGTCAAAAATATATGTGGCATATATTCCAAATACATTGAAATATATTTGCATTGTTGTTCACTTATATTTATCATTTTGAAATATATTCTGAAATATAACAAAAATATATGATGTTAGGTGTGAAATATATTTACATTTATAACATGTAATGTAAAATATATGACAAAATATATGGTCATAAAATGTTTAGCTTGCTAAAGAAGGGTCGAAAATGTATTTTGATCATAGTAATTCCTCTACCTTTTGCCCTATACACAACAGTAGGCTACCATATTTCACTACTGTATTATGACACACAGCTATAATAAATACTGTACTTACATTTAAATGACTGCAATGTAAAATGACAGATAGTTGCTTTCCTAGGACTATTAGGCCATATTAGGTGGCACGTACCTAACACTAAGTGCAATTATTAGATTTATTGTTGTTTTATTGACATCTTTCCTGAAGTCATTTAAATATTGAAAATATGCACAATATTTATGATGCAAGTATAACAGTGACACTCCAACAGTGAAGTACACTTAAACAATAGATAGAACTCAGTGTCTAACACTGCATACACACACTATTAACCTGTTAAGCTGCAACCCCACTTTTGAAAAATCCCCAGAAATGGCATACCCAAACTGAAACAGATACAGTTCATGAACTCTTTGTACTAAAAGCACAAGTATGATCTCATTTGAAAGCTGACACCTGGCAGTTTATTGTAAATGTAGAATTAATTATTGCCATAATGACAAAAATTGTTATAAATAGCTTCAAAGTTTTGTAAAGTTATTAGAAATTGTTTTTTATGAAACATCCTCATGAAAATAAAATTGAAGTTGGCACTGTAGCAATCTAGAAATGCACATGTCTAAATATTTTATGTTTAAAATCTGAAGATAATAAGTCCAAAACTTATTTAGTTAAATGTTTTTCAAGACCATGTCAATGACTTTATTTTGATTTGACGCTAAAATGCTTCTGATGTTTATTGTTATCTTCTAACCATCTATGCAGTATATTGTCTCTTTTGTTTTGTGGTGCAAACGAGCCCCATTCAGTCTCAGTCTCCCCCTGCACACATTCACACCTCTCCAGCCTGGTTATGGCTCTAAATATGCATTTCTTTTGTCTGCATTATAGTTACTAACAACTGGCTATTCACAGGCTATTCATAGGGTTTCAGTCCCTAATTTCTTTTCTCAAAGTTCACTTCACCTTTTAAACTGTATCAAATGCATTTCTTGAATAAGGAAACATTTCAGAAAGCATTCAAAAAGTCATAAAAGTATAACTTTTAGGTTGCAGGTGCACCTAGGTTCTAGCTAGCATGTTAGCTTAGCACACCATCAATACACAACAATTTATGAGATTAAAACCATGTTTGTGCTTTAAACTTACTTTATAACACTTTATAAGTGTTTTAAATAATCTTCTGTGATCTAATTTGGCTTCAGATAACTGTATTCAATTCTGTAAAAATAGGGGGAAAAAACTCTGCATTCTGTGTGTTATTTCCTACATAAAATTGTCATTTTAGGACAATAAAGTCAGTAAAGGGGCAGCTGTGGCCTACTGGTTATGGCTTCGGGCTTGTAACCGAAGGGTTGCCAGTTCGTTCCCCGACCAGTGGGAAAAATGTGGGTGGGGGAAGTGGTAGAGCACTGCTCTCCCATGCCCACATCCACGGCTGAAGTGGTCTATCTAAAAAATAAATTGAAAATGTGTTGTTTGTTTGTGAAAATGTTAACTTTTTAAATTTCAAAATATATTTCAAATGAAACAATTTGCAAAAGTTAAAACATATATGAACATATATGTAAACATATATGAAAATATATTTACATATATTTAACTAAAATATATTTATTGGGCCAATTTCAAATATTTGCATATATTCCAAAATATATTTTGAAAATATATTTCAAATATATTTCTTTTGTGTATGGGAACCTGCATACTTTCCCAGTGTCTTCTAATACATTACTTTCTTTTCCTCTGGAATTGCCAGTCTGCTGTAAACAAAGCTGGCTGATTTCATTACATCTACAGTATTTCTAGTCATTCAGATCTCAGCCTGTTGGCCATGACTAAGATCTGGATCAGACCAGAGGAAACTGCCACACCTGCTGCCCTCTCCACTAACATCACTTTCTCACACACTCCTTGCCTGACTGGAATGGTTGGAGGTACTGGTCTGCTCATCTCCAACGATTGGAAATTTTATCCTTTACCATCTGTGTGACAACAGCTTATTTGAATCGAATTCAATTACTATCACCAGTCCTATCAAAATCCATTTTGTAGATGTTTATCATCCCTCAGGTCAGCTTGGCAGTTTCTTGGAGGAGTTGGATGTGCTACTTTCATCCTTTCCTGAGGATGGTACTCCTCTCATAGTTCTTGGAGACTTCAACATCCACCTAGAAAAGCCTCATGCTGCTGATTTCCACACTCTGCTTGCCTCATTCGACCTCAAACAAGTATCTACTGCGGCTACTCACAAATCAGGTAACCAATTGGTCCTTATTTACACGTGCCACTCCATGCACACCTCAGATCACTTCCTCCTCACTCTTAGGGCCAATCTCATTTCTCTGTCTTACCCCTTCCCCTTCCCCTACCCCTTTGTCTGCGTCTTCCCCTTGCCCTTCGATACCAAGTGAAGGAGGGTAGGGGGAAGAACGTTTCTCTAAGAAATGAGACACCACTCGATTACCGTTTGCGTCATCTTCCCTTTCCGCTAGCTGGCTGCTGCTACGTCAACAGAGGCGATACGCGTTGACATAAACAAACGAAGATGCCGTCGTCTCGGGTTGTGATATCGATTGCCTGGTCTCCCTTTATCTTTGCACGCTTGTGTGCCATCAGTCAAAGACATTGTTTCATTGTATTTAACGGCGGCGCCGGTGACACCATAAGCAAAACATTAGCAAACGGCAAATAGCGCATAGCTGCTAGCTAGCGGTTAACTAGTGATTCAAAACAAAAACATTACAATTAAAACCGCTTGAACGTTTTATTAAAGGTATCATAAAACACGAGTGTCATTAAACTGCTGAAAATACATACATTTGTGCGACTCACTTCTGAGAAATTCCTACCCCTCTCTTTCAAGTGTGGTCCTCCGCAGACTTCGTTTCAAGGGCTATATAGCCCTACGCCTTGGCCCTAGCCCTTAGTCAAAATGAGAATTGGGACACCACTTCCCCTCACATGAACGCGCAAAACCGAGGGGAAGGGGTAAGAGTAAGGGGTAAGACAGAGAAATGAGAAGCAGCCTTAACCTCAACCTGCCTCAGAACACAACACAAACTCATCCACAGGTCACCTTTCGGCGAAACCTACCCTCAATCGCACCAAAACCATCTGCTTGCTCGGTGCGAGCCTGTCTCCCCTGTTGTGTGAATTGACTTTATTTGTTTTCTTTTGTTTAAATATTTGTATATCATTGTTATGAGTATCTGCTTTATGACTACATTGTGATTCTATCAAACTGTGGTTGATTGTTATTTTTGAAGTTTGTTTATTAATTTTGATCTACTTTCAGGCGCTGGGGTCCCACGGGTGAAGGATCTCTTGTGGTGGTGGTGGTGCTCCTCCGAACGTTTGCCGTGTGACACTTTTGAAGTGTTGTGGTGTGATCTGAAGTGCACGGTGATGTGTATGTGTGTGTGTGTGTGTGTGTGTGCGTGTGCGTGTGTGTGTGTGTGTGAGTGTGCTTTCGGCTAACTAGTTTAGTGATCACTTCTCCTGTGGTGTACCTCAGCCCTGTAGTTTTTGTGTTTTTGTAAGTTGTGTAAATATTAGTGAAGTGTGTTGTGTATGTGTTTGTGATTTTATTATTTTGAAACTTTGTCAGCCATATACCTCTCTTTCCAGCCTTCAGACACTGTCTTGTACAATGGTTGCATTTTAATGTGATTTATCTCCTTGCTCTAAATTAAACTTTATATTAATAAAGATTTTGTATTTTTGATACCCACGTTTCTGCCTACCTTTTTAAGAGAGTCGAACCTGTGTGACCTAATAACAATTTAAGTGTCATTCATATTTCCCTGGGTGAAATTCCCAGGGTGGCGTAGTCAAAATTCCTTGTGTCCAATACCTGTACCACTCCGTCACACTTGGACAACTTCTGCCCTCTTTCATCCAGGCCATCCCACGCTACACCCTCTGCCCACTGGTTATTTGATGTTCTCCGCAAACATCTTTCTAAACTCAAGTCTGCAGAGTGTAAGTGGCGCAACTTGAAAGATCCCACTGATCTTGATCAATCCCTCCTCTCTTCCTTCTCTGCTAATATCTCTACTGCTAAAATGACTTACTATCACAACACAATTAACAATTCTTCTGACTTTGACTTCTGCACGCTTTTCAAAACCTTCTCCTCTCTTCTTAACCCTCCTCTTCTTCCTCATTCATCAACCCACACATCTTATCAGCTAACACACACACTCTCCCCTCCTTCTCTCCGCTCTCAAGAGGCAGAAGTCTCCAAACTCATCCTTTCCAATCACCCTACTACCTGTCTGCTTGATCCTATTTCCACTCATCTTCTTCAAGCCTTCCTCAGTTGAACCAGCACTAACTCACATCATCAACACCTCTCTTCACACTGGTACCTTTCCCACAGCATTTCATGCTTTTCAACTAGATCTCTGACTTTCTTATACAGAAAAACCTCTTGGACAACAACCAGTCTTGTTTCAAAAGCGGACACTCAATTGAAACTGCCCTGCTCTCGGTTATTGAAGCTCTGAGACTGGCAAGAGCAGCTTCCAAATCCTCAGTTGTCATCCTGCTGAATCTGTCTGCTGCGTTTGACACAGTTAACCACCAGATCCTCCTTGTCAATCCTAAAGACGAAGGGCATCCCGAGAACTGCACTCCAATGGTTCAAGTCTTACCTCTCAGGTAGGTCCATCAGGGTTTCGTGGAGGGGTGAGGTGTCTATATCGCAACATCTAGCTCCCGGGGTGCCTCAGGGCTCAGTGCTTGGACCACTCCTCTTCTCCATCTACATGTCATCACTAGGATCTGTCTTTCAGATTTTCCTATCACTACTCTATGTTGACAACACACAACACTACCTCTCATTCAAGCCATAGGATCTGACGGTAGCTGCTCGCATCTCAGCCTGCCTGACAGACATTTCTTGCTGAATGAAGGACCACCACCTTCAACTAAACCTTGCGATGGCAGAGCTGCTTGTGGTTTCAGCCAGCCCAACACTACACCACAACTTCTCCATTCAGCTAGGTTCGTCATCCATAACTCCACCAAGGTCAGCCAAAAACCTTGGAGTTAAGATTGGTCATCAATTGAACTTCACAGACTAGTAGATCTGCCCGATCCTGCAGATTTGCCTTATACAACATTAGGAGGATCAAGCCCTTCCTATAAGAGCATGCTACACAACTCCTTGTTCAAGTGCTTGTTCTATCCAGACTGGACTATTGTATTGCTCTCTTGGCAGGTCTTCCAGCTTGCACTGTCAAACCTCTGCAACTGATCCAGAATGCTGCAGCTAGAGTGGTCTTTAACGAGTCGAAGAGAGCAGATGTCACACCTCTCCTCACAATATTGCACTGGTTGCCAGTTGCCGCTCACATCAAATTCAAGGCACTGAACAACCACTGGCTCTACACCCTTTTACCTAAACTCATTACTCCAGACCTATGTACCATCCAGAAACTTGTGTTCTGCAAGTGAATGTCGCCTCGTGGTGCCATCTCAAAGAGGCACAAAATCACTTTCACAGACCTGTACCTTAACTGTTCCCTGCTGATGGAATGACCTGCCTAAATCAACCCAAGCTGTTGAGTTCGTAGCCATTTTCAAGAAACGGCTGAAGACGCATGTGACATATAAACACGCACATCAGCCGATCGGGTTGATGTGCGTGTTTATATGTCACAAGCTTCAAATTGAAATAGATTTTTTGACATGCGCACACTGCACGTATATACGAGTTTCCTGCTTTTTGCGCATAATAACAATTCTCCTACATATTTAGCGTTCATGTAAACACTACATTCAGATTCATCAATCGGAATGAATTCAGTCCGAAATGTAAAAATAAAAGACATAAACTTAGAGAAACTTAAATGTGCATCTGTGTGAAGTCCTGGCGTCCAGAGTGAGGCGTGGACCCAGACAGGCCAACAGAGCAGCGTTCAAGCCTTTAGCCACCAGACTAGAGCAGGAAGAGATCAATGCAGCGGAGGAGCTCCTATTTAAACACCAGCTTCCTAGGTGCCAGCAATCAGGCCTGAAAGAGAGGAGGCAGGAGAGCGACCAGAAACAGGCCAAGGGCCGTAACAATAACACCAAATATAGAACATTTATTCACAAGACCAACGCGATAATTATCCACAAGAAACGTATTAACATAAGCTGTAACTGACTGTCATAAAATTTTTAACTGTGTGCACTGACGTCACTGCCATAACAAGATAGGCTGAGGTGCCTCACGTGATCCAAGGTAGCCGTTACACTTTCAATGATAAGAGATACAGACCCTCTCATCTCCCTATAATAAGACAATCTCTGGTTACAGGTCACGGTCAGGGTCTATGGTTGGACCATAGTTTGGGTGCACCTTAGTGGCGGTGGGGCCCTAAGCAGCCGTTTATAAAGAACTTATAAGAAAATTATAAAGAATTATTGTATTATTATTAAAATTATTAAGAAATTATAAAGAACAGGTACTGAAGTTTTCAAGCTTCAAAAAGGACACAAAAGATTATCTGTGTCAATTTTGGTCTTTTTCTCACAGATAAAATATATATAGCTTGTATGGACTACTTTTATGGTGTGTTTATTTCCTTTTCTGAAGCTTGAATGTATAATATAATATAATATAATATAATATAATATAATATAATATAATATAATATAATATAATATAATATAATAATTAAAAAAAGTACATTAAAATTAAAGAAAGAAAGAAAGAAAGAAAGAAAGAAAGAAAGAAAGAAAGAAAGAAAGAAAGATTTAAGAGTGAAAATTATAGTATGGAGGTCCAGAACTGCCCTTCAGCCCATCTGTTATTTTGGCTTTTTGTAAAGAAGCAGAAACAAAAATATTCCTGATTTATTGGTTTCATGTTATACAAGATAACACACTGTCAACGTTTTAAAAGTGCTTATAAGCATTATTATGACAATGGTTAAGGATTATTATTTATATGATGTGGCATTGGTAAAAAAAAAAAAAATTATAAAAGATTATAAAAGATAAAAAAATAAAATAAAATAAAAAAAAAAAAAATTCAAAGAGAGTGTAATAGTTTTCCGTTATATAGATATCACAATGTATCATTTCAAATTCTTTGTCTATGGCGCCATCTGCTGGTCGTCTTGCATAGTACAGAAAGCATGTGTGTGTGTGTTTGTGAGTTTGTGTGTGTGTATTTATACACACACACACACACACACACACACACACACACACACACACACACACACACACACACACACAGGGCTTTGTTATATTCTCATTCAATTATTTTCTTTAATGTTTGTACTTTACGCATTCTGTAGGCTAAGTTGCTTTCTGTACATTGCGATACATATCGATCTCCAACCAGATGAAACTGGATAATATTCTGAATGTTCCAATCCAATCTGACTTCTGACCTAGAATGCTGCCTAAATCATAATCATACACTGTTCATTCTTTGGCCAGAGGAGAACTGGCCCCCCGACTGAGCCTGGTTTCTCACGAGGTTTTTT
This sequence comes from Scardinius erythrophthalmus, assembly GCF_964197995.2. Classification (NCBI taxonomy): domain Eukaryota; kingdom Metazoa; phylum Chordata; class Actinopteri; order Cypriniformes; family Leuciscidae; genus Scardinius; species Scardinius erythrophthalmus. The sequence continues at coordinate 33,376,207 of NC_138237.1, read as the reverse complement.
TCTCCATGCTGTCACCTGATATCTACCTATAACATGGTTATAAAAACAAAATAATTCTTACGTTGTGTTTCATTCAAGTAAGTCACTGCAGATAATTGTACTACATATGTAGTACAGTAGTACCAGATATTTCAATTCACACAAGCTTTTTGTGCATGATGGGTACCAATTGTACTCTCACCTTCCATTGAAAAATGCAAAGGAGCCATTGGCTCTCATTTCAGAGGCTGATTGTGTTACTAAGCAACTGTGTTAACAGTCCCATCCTTTCACCATCTGTTGACAATCCATTTTAGCACCCACTGATTTAAATGGCAGCCACTTAATGAAGACGGTGGGTATGATATCATTCAGAAAATAGCTAAGCCACACTGAACCGGCACAAGATACATTCATCTGTACAATAATTGAAGCTTCCCCTATCCTCGCATGTCATTTTAATTCTCTGTTCCCTTTTTCAGAAAAAGATTGATTGCTAAGGTTAAGAGCTAACACAAAATGACAAAGTTGTTTTCGAGCTCTGTTATTAATTCCCAAGAAGCCTGGAGAAATCAGTTTTTTGACAGTCTGTGAATGTGTTTGTGTGGACATTTGTTAATTTCATGATGTACAATATTAAAACAAAACAAAAATCACTTGTTATTACAAATTCAATCCAGTTGCTATTACAAATCATTTTGGTGTTACCAAATTGAAATACACATGCAATCAATAAATTAAGTTTTATTAACATGCACATTGACATACTGTAGATTTTTGACAGGCATGAATTAATTCAAATGTGAATTCTTTCATTGACCTTGTGTAAATCACCAACACCACACCACAAAAACAAAAATCTCCTCCGCTCATCAGTAATCACGCCACTGGCCTACCACCGTTCTCTCATGGCCGCCGTCCTGCTTGCAAAAGCCATATGTACACAAAGAATAATGACTTAAGACACATCTGTGAATAATTAAAAAGTGAACCAGTGACAAACAGATGAGAGTATCACATGAGACGATACAGCGCTGTGTAGACCAATCGGAGGCTGACTAGAAGCAGTGCATGCCGGTTAGAAATTGTGTCCGACTTGAGACAGTGCCGACGCCACGTGACTGTGACGTATGGCATCAAAGAGCAATTCGAGCGACGAGCGATTCGAGAGCAGCTTTTCCAGAGCGGCTGCACAAGCTCTTATGACGACACAGCTGTTCCACGATTGGCCGGATTCACCGCATGAAAACGATCACCGCATGAAAACGATCATGTGTTTCGTGTTTATTATCACCCCTTCAGTTCCACTAATGCTCATAAATCTGTTTTTTTTATAGCAGTAAAATCTATTTTCATGTAGTCGTGATGTTTTATTGTGTCATGTTTACCTTCATTGGTATTTAAATAGTATTTTTGTACAAACGCTGTATTAAGCAGTACTACATAAAGTATTAAATAGAAAAGCATCTGAAACATCTGTGTATTTGACAAATATTGCCTTTATTTCACTTAAGCTGTCATAAAGTATGCAAACAGCGCGAGTGTCACAACGGGAAGCAGAAAGTGTCTGACTTCGCGTCTCCGTTTGCAGCTCCTCCCCGCCTGTACGCGGCAACTCTCGCCAATCGGTTACATCCAGCCGCAGCTGATATTGAACACACCTAAACCAATGAGAACATAACACGTGAACCAAAGGAAGCACATGACAAGTAGAGGTCGACTAATTCATCAGTTTTGCCGATATATCGGTACCGATAGGTGATTGGTGGAACTATCGTTATCGGCAAAAATCTACACCGATAGTTTTTCCGGGTTGCGTCCATTGCTGGAGCGACTGAGAAGAGTGTGCTGTCATTATAAGACAGTATGAGAGCACTGAGAAGAGTGTGCTGTCATTATTACACAGTATGAGAGCACTGAGAAGTGACTGCAGGCATTATACAGAGTGAGAGCGCCCTCTAGAGGTGACATAGTTCGCACGGAGGGAAACAGTATGGATACAGAACACTAAAGTACATATTGCCATATCATTATAAAGTAATTAATTTGTTGACTAGATGCTGCATTAGCAGAGAAAGAACAGAAGTATGTTTGCCGTCGCGTCTGAGAGGAATAACATAAGTAGTGGCTACCTCAAGCAGTTAAAACAATGTGACAAAAACGCACACAAACCTGATCCAAATGTTTTATGTCGCAATTGTTACCATCTATTTGCATTCGTTTATATCCAGCTGGTCACTTTTATGCATTCATTAGCCAGCAAAGTTTCATATTTAAAGTGACGTGATTGCTTTCTCAACATTGATATGTTCATGTAGCCGACATAAACAAATCAGAAACACATTCAATTTAAAGGGATACTTCACTGATTAGCATTAAGCTTTGTATCAGTAGAAACCCGGTAGTATTTTCGAATGACTGTGCTTCCCTCCCTCATGTCCCCCTGAGACGAGAGATTTCTGTATTGTGTGTCTGGAAAAAAACCCTCTGATGACGCAAAAATCGTAATTTTGCGTCATCAGAGGCTTTTTTGGCCAGAGGCTAGAGACTACAGCCAGTAGGAGGAGCCCGCATGTTTTCAACCCGTCCATAGGGGGATCTCACGATAAAACAGCGGCTTTTCAGTTTCGAGTCAACTAGTAGCCTAGTTGTATCACTTACTGCCCTCTGTAACCGGTAGGCGTGGCTTGGGAGTGGCTTCGTAGGGCAGCGAAGCAAGAGCATTCTGGGAGTTGTTGTCTTTCATCCACATAAGCCAAAAATACATTTTCTGGCTTTTCTCAGTCTAGAAGGCACCAACTTCTAAAATAATTTCACATTTCTACTACATAAAGGACCCAATTCAAATACACATTCATCTTTCCAGTGGTGAAATATCCCTTTAATTTTTTTTTATTTTATTACTACAATACATATTGTTATTTTGATTAGATAATCATCAAGTGTTCTAAAATAGAAGCAAATAAAGTGAGAGACTATACATGTAATATAGGTCTACATTTATGTAGCTTAATTTTAATTATCTGGCCTTTGCAGATATTTAAATATGGCCATCTTTAAGCACGACTCTTTGGATTTATATGAAACACTTTACAATAAGATTACATTTTTAGCATTAACTAAGGTTAATAAATGTCGTTGAAGTATTATTCATTGTTAGTTTGTTAATTTCAACATTTACTAATATATTTTAAATTGGGTTTTATTTTTTATTTTATGGGCCCTATCTTTCACCCGGTGCAATGCAGCGCCAAGCACGATGCAAGTGTTTTTTTGCTAGTTTCAGTCCAACGCAGTTATCATTTTCACGTCATTATCATTATCATGTTTAAATAGCAAATGCATTTGCGACCATTTGTGCGCCCATGGGCGTGCTGGTCTTAAAATGAGGTGTGTTCTTGCACATTGTTGGCGCGTTGCTATTTTGAGGCAACAGAAATAGACTGCGCCATTGACCAGCTGACACCTGGTCTAAAGTCAGTAGCGCAATATTATTATTTTTTTATTAAAAGAGCGCGTTAGTAATGTGCGCCTATAGGCGGGTCCACATTGCGCGTACATTCTGCTTAATAAACACACAGGGATGCACAGCAGCACATAAACATGCCAAATAATAAAATTAAAAGGATTACAATGTAAAAGATTATTGTTGTGTATATAAAGATATGGTGGAATCTGGCTTGTCCCGTAGATGGTCTGCTTGCACACTTTTAACTCACACACAAGCAGTTCCGTTTGCGCTCATGTAAATAGCGAATCTGCCATGGCGCAAGCCCAACTGGAATTGAAAGGAAATGGGAGATGAGAAAACACACCCATTATTCATTAAGAGAAAAGGGACAGCCCTTTTAGACCATGCGCCTGGCGCGCCAATCATTATTCGCGTCATTAAACTAGCAAAAGTGGATTTGGACTAAGTGAACTGCGCGCTGCACTTTAGACCATGTGCGTAGATCGTTAAAATAGGGCCCAATCTGTTATTACCTTAGTTAATCTACTAATGAACTAACATGAATGATCAAGGTACAATTGTATTGCTCAAATATTAAACATGGAGTAAAAACGTATATTGCATAATGCATATAGTTCATGAAAGCTAGCTAATACATCCTTGTTAACCAATTGGACTTGCAAAGTTATAGCTAAAGAAACACACATTTGACCTGTAATATTTTAATGTTTAAATTATTTTCTGTAGAACTTCTCATTTTAATATATTCATATTTATATATTTATTTCATTTAGCACATTTTAGTTCGGCACTGTTTTACTTGGAGTGCTATGTTTGTTTTTAATCCAGTATCCATTTAAAAAAAATTCGGTTGAATAATCGGTTATAGGCATGTACGGTCAAACCTAAATATCGGTAAAATCCACTATTGGTCGACCTCTAATGACAAGATCACATGAGGGCAAGGGAATCACCTGACAAAGAAACCAAACCTGAACCAAATTACAACAAAAAAAGACATGAAACATGAAACAAACCCCCCCAAAAAACAGGACCCCTCCCCTCCTCTATGGGTGGCTCCAGACAGCCAAACAAAACATCAAAACACCATAAGGTTCAGGAGGGTGGTGGAGTGGAGGTGGTCCAGGGGGAGGGATGGAGGGTCATGCCTGTGAAGGGGAACTGGACCTGGATGATGGAGCACAGAAGGTCTTGAACCGTGGAGCACTGGTGGGCCTGGATCATGGGGTGAATGACCACACCATGGAGAATCAGGTGGTTGTGGTGAAGTCACTGAAGATGGGAACCACCAGGGCAGTGCTGGTGGAGCAGAAACCTGGGGTGTGTTTCCCAAAAGCATCGTTAGCCAACTATGGTCACAAGTTCCGTCGTTATCAGCATAGTTCAACGATTTGGTGTTTCCCGAAACCATCGTTCCAACGAACGTTCGCAAACAGCATCGCAAACTTGTGTGGTTGGAACGACAGCTCTCGAGCTCTGGTTAGAAGCATAGTTTCTAGTTTACATGAGATGTAGAATGAATAAATCCTTATCTTTAGCAAAATAAGCAAGCCGACATTCAGTACAACCCGTGTTATTTATTTAGAATACATACAAATGTAATTTACGTCTTTTAGTTTGTCAAGAGATTTAAAGCACCATTTTTGAAGACTGCACATGTGTGAACGTGCTCTACTATGTAAGAACGAGCCAAATATTGAGTCTGGTAATAAAGCAAAATAACTGAGAAAAATTAGAAATGGTCTTCAGATGCCATGTCTGTAACTTACATGACAAAATCTAGTGTTAATTCGATCTCAAACAGATGAATTAAAATAAGTTATTACTCCACCACGTGCGAGACGTCATAAACCAACGTGGTTGAACGATACTTTGCGACATACGGTTTCGGGAAACAGTCGTGACTAGCTAGTTGATTTCTCCAACGATGCATCATACTATGGTAGTTAAGCAGCGAGTTACGTCGTTGTTCGGAAAACGCACCCCTGGGCAGTCCTTCTGGCTGATACATGAACTCAGCTTTTAGCTGGCTAAAAGCGCTTTGGCAGAGACACAGCCTTAGTGTAAATATCATCTATCACTGGCCGCTTCCTTAAATATGTGTTAATAGAAACTGAAAAAAAAAAAAAATGTTGTTAGTCAAAATACTGTACAAAACACTTTGGTTTCGGTAAGAGTGGAAGTCACTTGTCCTGTGCACTTGGGCAATATTTTCTTCTGTTTTCTAATTCCTGACACATGAAGAGACTAGTCTGCAATAGTTCCCATGGAAACCAGCTTGGTTACTAGGGCCAGTGTGGTTGTCCTGGTAACTGGGTAAATGGGTGAGGGCTACAGATAGCACTCAAGTTCAGTGAAGAATGAATTCCAAACATCATCTGCACAAATTAGAACAAACCTATTTACTATGTGAGAATACTAACCCTGGTTTAGCCACAGTATGTGGGGTAAAGCTTTCACTGGATGCACATTGTGACTTGCATGTATGAGTCTATTTTACAGAGATATTTAACGTATAATAAACTAGACTCTCCCCTGTGAAGGCCTTGTTGAGTTGACAAGTAAATTAAAATGAGCAGTAAACAACAGAGCATACTGAATTGAATATTGTGTCCCACAATGCATCTGACTTGATATTCCACTTGAAGTGATGAATTGACATGTTATTTGATTAGACTGCCAGAAGTTGACAATTTTACACAATATTGAATTAAAAATGCTAAATAATCACTTGTTGAATTAAACACAGAATGTAATAAAGTCATGTGACAATGTAGTGGAATGTTGTGGAAAAAATGTCAGCTGTTTCACTGACTTAAAAACAGTGGGAAGCATGCAGTGTATGTAAGGCAAGCATTCAGTAAGTAGTAAGATAGTATTCCATATTTTACATAAGCTACCATACAACTCTTTGTATTTCTGCCATTCAAAGATAAGGCAGAAACAGTAAGAGTAGAATGCTATTCTGGATTCTGTAATAGCGATTGATTGTCGTACCATTCCAAGGCCCTGGAGGAATACAAAGTGGTAGAGGAAGAGGATTCCTGAGGATAGCAGCGCCCACCACATGTCACCCAGCGGCTCTGGCTTATACACACCTGACAAACAAGACACATGACACAGACGTTAAAATGCATGTAAAGTCCAGGGGCCGGTTGCACCAACTGTGTGTAAGTTACAACTTAGCTTAGTTTTGATGTAAATGGGCACTAAGATACAACTTACGCACTACTAAATATTTTTGCTTTGCACCATTAAACTTAGTTGAAGCGTGAATGTATAAACTAAATATTTACGGAAGCCTCCGATCAGGAGTAACGGTTGAGATAAAATAGCAGACAGATTGAACTGCATCTATAAGCTCTTTTTTACCTGACAGACTTAAATTCTTTAGGCATATATGATAATGCTGATATTTACATTCGCTTACATTTTAGGAGAGAGAACATTATATGAATAGATTACTTTGTTAGCGGCTCCTCAACACGAACCCATCCTACTGCTTCGCTGTGTGCATCTGTCCCATCGGTCCGTGTTGTGCATGTTAAATAAAATCATTCATAATCAATAAATGTTGTTTCTTATGTTTTTTTTTTTTTTTTTCGTATCAGTACTAATTTATTTTTCCTTAATAATAATAATCAATTTAATTTCAAATACAGTTTCTAAATGTTATTTTACATATAAAAACACTTATTTTATTCATGATGATTAAGTATCGTATGTAACGGAAACGTATTTTTACTGTTAGTCAAGTGAGGCAAAAGAAGTTAGAATGAAGGATAAACTGAAATTCCTAACATTTAAACAATTTCTGCTCACATATTTTAAGGCTTCTATTAGATCAGAGGCTAAACGTCATATTATGCAACTAAGCATTACTTTACGGAGATTTTACGACCTTCTAGCTACGTTCTGCCTTGCGAACAAATGGTGCAACGGAATTAAGCAGTTATTTACAAACTAGCTAGTAGTTACTAAGCCTCTAGTGTAGACTATAAGTTCCAATTTAAAGGGTTAGTTCACCCAAAAATTTAAATTCTGTAAGTAATTACTCATGTTGTTCCAACCCCGTAAGACTTTCGTTCATCTTCTTCGGAACACAAATTAAGATATTTTTGATTAAATCTGAGAGCTGTCTCACTCCTCCATAGGCTTCTCTGTAATTGAAAATTGCCGGCCCAGAAAGTTAGTAAAGACATTGTTTAAAATAGTCCAAGTGACTACAGTGGCTCAACCATAAGTTTATGGTTGAAAAGTTAAAGTGAGGTTCATTCCCCGATATAACTGGGCAAGAAGGCCCACAGTGACATGTTTTCATCATTAAATTTAATAATTTTCTTAAAATTCAGGTCATTTTTATGTAATATTTCCCTAAATTACAAGTGTATCTCATATATTATTCATCATAACCTACACTCCAACTAAGGAGAATCATTCAATCTGAATAGACTGCTACTATTATGATATCCTATCAACTAAAAATATAGGCCTGTAGCCTATATAATGTAATTCAGAAGAATCTCTTAGACTAAGATTGTGTTATTTGATATATCTGTTATTATTCAACTAAATATTTAATGTAATACTTTTAATTAATGATACTCTTTTCCCCCCCAAAAATATTGTACATTATCAATCCTTCTTTCACATAAAGCACTGATTTCCCAGAAACTGTGGAGCTGTAGTTGTCCTGTCTGAACATTAGGAGACACTACAGGTTTACTTATTTCTCTCTGAGCGTCATTGCTTCACTCATGTATCTTTTTACTCTGGGCACATGAAGTGCCGTTCTGACATCAACATTTCAAAATGGTCATATCAGTTAAATTTACATTTATTCATTTAGCAGACACTTTTATAAAAAATAATCAATTAATCTTAAAGAGGCAATAAATACGCGAAACGCTAGTAATACAATGTTTTAGCCATCGTTCAGGATAGTACAAGCTAGAATAAGGGAGGGATTAAGAAATAGTGAGAGCATAGACAAAGGAATAGTGAAAGAGGTAGTAAAATAGAATAGGTTTTTTAGGAGGCTACAGTTAAGTGCTCACAGAAGAGATGAGTTTGCTGTTTCCTCAAAACTGTAGCAGAGATCTGCAGTTGGTAGAGCTCTATAAATAACGTGCTACTGATTTCAATAGTATTTACATCGCTCATTTTTTTTCCTGAAAGGCACCGACAGGGAAGCTAAAATGACATTGTGGTGCACATGTGGACAATGGAAGATATAATCATGTGGGGTAAAAGGGTCCAGGGGTGTATTCCAGAAAGCAAGGTTATTTTACCTTCAAACATACCCAACCAAATTGATTCAACCAAACCTTACTCGAGGTACAGTATGCTGGTTCCAAAAACGCACCCGGGAGTAAGTTCATCCAACTCAGAATATGTTCATGGTGAACACACCAGACATTCTCAATAGAGCGACGAATCACCACGGAAACGGACGCTAAGAAAAGGCACGCCATACTACTACTTTTTTCAAATGCTGATTTACTTACTTAAATGCATATCACCACCTATTTTGTGCATTTTATTTTGTGCACCACCTATGATTGTTCCAATCCAATTTGACTTCTGATCTATAATGCTGCCTGAATCATAATCATACACTGTTCGTTCATTGGCCAGAGAACTGCCCCCCCGACTGAGCCTGGGTTCTCGCAAGGTTTTTTTCTCCATTCTGCCACCTGATGGAGTTTTGGTTCCTTGCCACTGTTGCCTTTTTCACCTTTTTTTTGCCCTTTGTCGCCATTGGCTTTTGGCTTGCTTAGTTGGGGACATTTAATTTAATATTCAGTTAATATTCAACAATATTATTGATCTGCCTGCATTGACACCATATATGAGAACTGAACTGAGCTGGATGATGACATCACGGTTTTCTGCAGAGCGGCTATATATATGTAGCGCCCCCTACCTCCTTTTCTAAAGGTTCAGTAAAGGACAGCACCAGGTTCAATAAACTAGTGCCTAAGAGATGTTGTATTACAAGGCCCCTCTGATGTCACTGAAATAAATACTTTTCTTTTGGAAATGTACTCCGAATAAATCTATGCTCCCACAAGTTCACTGGTTAAGAATAAACTCTGTTGAATAAAGAAAACACTTGAAATAGGAAAATGTACAGAATTTAATTAAAGTAGAATTATAGAGTAAGGAATAGCTTACATTCTAATTTGCAAAATATTACTCAATCAAGTTAATGTCAAGTTTGGTATAATATAACCCCCCAAAAAATGAAAATCACATGTGACAGATATACTGAATTGGCCTCTGTGACAAATACACCTCGAGTTAATTGAGCGAATTAACACCCTTGAAATTACGTATAGAATAATGCACTTTGTGTTTCAAAATACTACTCTGAACACTCACATTTTTTAAGCACGCTGAATAACACTATATGAACTGATATTAAACACAGTGGGCCCACACACACACAGATAACACACACACACAGTCTCACAACCCACCCCGGAGCAGGCCTGAATCGTGGCTTGAGTGCGTAGTGGCCGTGGAAACTGAAACTGGCCTCTTCACTCTCCACCATGGAAGGCCTCCTCCTGCAGATCCTCGTACTGCGCTGTCCCTGGCTGCCGATGTAGATCACACTCCAACGAAGCCAGAGGAACCCCAGACCCCACGGTGATCTGGGGCGCTATCTGGTCTCCCTCGGGTCAATTACAGGATGAATTCACGAAGATTTCAGCCCAATTGTCCTTTTTTTTTAAAGTTATATTTGACGATAACTTTACTAACAGTCTGTCTCAGCGCTATTTACGGCTAATCACGTAACCGCGGTAACGGAAAACCACCGTACACAAATTCAAATATTAACAACAGAATGAACTGATCCACTCATGTATACACCCAGACTATATACACTTCAAAAGTATTAATACGATGATCTATCGATTAATTTACTGTATTTTCTGCGATCTGTACACGAGCCGTTTCTCAATATGCGTTCTTGTCTGTACTTGTGTTCTTGTGGACTTGTGAAACGTCATCAGTCGCTGCCCTAGTACTGTGCCAATTCAAAGTTCACATCTAGCCAAGTCCAGTTCGAATCCCCGGATGTGTTCTTGATCCGCCCCTTTTACCGAGGATGCATCAAGAGGTGACTTGTGCGGACTTGACAAGCCAGGTATCCCAGAATGCATCTCACACCACCAACCAGCAAGCGTCAATAGCAGAGGAGAAACCCCGCGTAATTTAAAAATACTGCTATAAATGTGTCACGAAATGTAGTTTTAAGAGTATTTCAGGCGAGAATGTAGTTGTTTAAAGCTCAAATCTTTGGTTTATTTATAAAGATAGCGCCTATTTGAAAATTTGATCTGACGTTTTCGGAGTTGTGAGAACCAGGAAATCGGACGCTCGGCGCTCGTACCCCGCCGAGAACAGCCTTTCCTCGGCTTCTGCTGCTGACTTGCCGTTGGCTCGGATGTCTCTAGTCTAGTGGTATAACCTTTTACAGTCTGGGTATAACATGAGATTTAAATCGTCTTGTGTATATCCAACAGGCGATTTATTTATTTTATTTGTCTCATTAATGTATTATTTGTTCCCTGGCAAAACGTTTTAGCTGAGGGCAAAGTGAAGTTATAGCTTTATTTAACGTTAGTCTATTTAACTATGTAGCCTAGAGAGCTGACTTATGTTTGACTGAATCGTTGGCTTTATTATTGTATAGCTTCTTATACCTTTTAGGCTACTTATACTTTTAGAATGGCTATTATTGATCATTAAAACTGACATTTAGCAAAAAAGGTTATGTCATTTTATTTTATATATTTAAAACATAAAATATTTTATTATAATAGCCTACATTCTCTTCACTGTATATACATATATGACACAACCCTGTCTCTTTTTGCTAAATGTTCGTTTTAATGATCAATATTATAATGTTTTTTATTCATCATATTTTTTAAATGAAAACAAAAAGAGTCAGGGTTGTGGTTTATATTTCGTGTTGTTGTAAATATGCAGTGAAGATAATCAATTGCGTTGCCTGAACCTCATTTGTGTGGCCATTATGTTAAAGATCTTTTTTAAATGAAAATGAAAAGAGGCAAAGTGGTGGTTTATAACATATTTTGTTTTATTTGTAGCCTATAAAGAGATAACCGGAGTAGCCAGAGCAAGCTGAGTGTCAAGTACGCCGCTGTTCCATTTGCAGAGTTATCGGACTCGCGTCCTCCCGTCCTCGGGAGTTCGTACTCCTGAGTCGAACTTGTTAGTCCGAACTACCAAGGACTCAAGTCCGAACTTTGCGTACTTGGTATTGAGAAACGGCTACTCAATCCTCTGGATCAGCTCTCTCCCACAGCTGCATGTCAGCTGCACCTCACTTGTCTCCCCTGTATTCACCACTCAAATCTCCCATTTTTTACGGGAGGGCGAGACTTAACACATACAGACCAATGAAAATAAAGATCAACCTAACTTGCTTGTTAAAAGCACATTTTCCCCATGTGTACAGCAATCAAACCTGACATAAGATAGCGCTCTTAAAGGGGCATATACACAATTAGCTTTCATCAATATAATAACTTATAATTCACTCACATTTTAGTTCTGGATGAGAGCAAAACAAAACAAATTACTAAATGAATAGAAATAAACTCAATACCTGTAGAATGCGGTTCTACTGGGTTACATGCTCCCCCTTCTAAACATCTCATGACCCCATGAGATTACGTCTCTACACTTTAACGGTGACTCTAGGCTCCATATGAGCACTCACACGAGCACATTGAGTACATTGTGCCATAGGGTGACACCAAACTGTGCTACAGAGTTTCTTTTCTGATTTCCCACTTTCAACATTTATGACCATTCCTCTATGAACTAGGGTGAAAGGTCGGTTAATGGGCCGGCCCAAACTTTCATGGCTCAGTCTGACTACAGGTCTTCTATGTCTTTTGGGGCGGGAATGGACAGGTTGTACTACCTCTCTGGCAGTATTAACTGTACCGGGATCTCCTCTTCCTTCTGGACTCTGATCTGGTAGTTCCAAGAGCAGATAATATGGCGAATGTCCAGTGGCCTCATTCTTAGTACAGTTGTAGGCGTGTACTAATCGATTAACGTGATGACTCCATCTGCTCTTCTCTGTAGGATCCAGCGTACCAAGCATGGAAAGAAGCGTCCGGTTGAACCTTTCAGGCTGTGGGTCGCCTTGGGGATGGTAGGGTGAAGTTCTTGATTTTCGTATCCCAAGCATTCTCAGCAGCTCCTTTATGAGACCACTTTCAAAATCCCGCCCCTGGTCTGAATGGATACGGGATGGTAGGCCGTAGTGAACAAAGAATTTGTCACACAGTATCTTCGCCACTGTTAGAGCTCTCTGATCATTAGTTACAAAAGCTTGGGCGTAACGAGTGAAGTGATCTGTGATCTGGACATTACCCAGGCCTCTTGAATCAGGTTCAATAGACAATAAATCAATGCACACTAAATCGAAAGGCCCACTGCTGGTCACGTGATGTAAAGGTGCAACCTTCTTGGGTAATGTCTTGCGGGCTATATAACGGCCACAATTCTTGACATAATGTTCAATGTCCGCAGACATTCTAGGCCAATAGAAGCGATCCTTCAGGAGTTCGGTAGTTCTCTCTACTCCTAAATGGCCTGAATCATCATGCAGGGAACGCAGGACTTGAGACCGGTACTTTTCAGGTAAGACGAGTTGTTTCTTTTCCCTCCCACAGGAACTTTTTGTGACACGGTGCAGAAGTTGGTTTTGGATCATCAACTTGGGACCTTGACGCTGTAGCAGCGCAGCGGTGGAATCTGAACTTTTAGCAACGGTAAGTATTTTCCCACACTCCACATCTCTCTTCACTTCACCAAATACCGCATCCTCCTCTTGTGCCTTCCTTAACACTAGAACTGCCATGGCGGTCATTTTGACCGTTTTGAATTTTATATTTGCAATAACTTTGTTGAAAAAATAAATAAAATCCTGCTGGTACCTGACTTTTCCTAAAAGTGTCTGTATTTTCATTTAAAATGCTTTTCATATAAATTACACGTAATGCAAAAAAAACAAATTAACATATTTACCTATTTCGGCCATAGACGGTCATATTGACCGCACTGAATTTCGCGGTATTATTATACATATACCAATATACACAACAATAAAATGTGGTAAAAAATACACAAAACATATTCCACAACAAATCATTTAAATGTAATGATATTTAGAACAGAACAATAACAAATAAATAAACAATAAACAAGCCAAAATGAAATCGGCTACTTTCAAGCGAAAGTGAAAGTAAGCGGCTTTGGGCTCACATAACTGCTCACGTAACTCTCTAATTAGAATCAAAATGTTTCAACATTTGCGATGTATTTGGATGGTAAACTATTCTTTATTATAGGCTTTGTACTTCACTCGTGTTCCAAAATCGACGGAAAAAATTATCACCTTCACATGCGCAAAATGGTACGAATTGTAGCCTACTACTGACTATATAAACAGAGCAGTGGAATTTTTATATGTTAGGTTGACTATGCTATTTTATTATTATATTTTATTATGGCTGTAATGAACAGGCTGCGATGTCAAGATTGCAATGGAATATGGTGTGTGTGTGTGTCGGCGGGCGCGGGCGCGATCGAACAGTGTAAACATGAAAACAGGCTACTCCGTCATTTTGTTCAGGACATCTTATTATTATTTATAGATGTATAAAATAAACTTGTTTAAATGTAGAGTTTGGTGTTGTTTTGTTTTTAAAAGATATCCTAATACAATAAATGCATTCATTTCTCAATTGGGTATTTATCATTAAAGATATAGAGTTTGGAATCTAGCGGTCAAAATGACCGCTTGCGGCAGTTCTAGTAGTAATGGAATTCTGGCACTTCTAGTGTTAACTCGGCATGAGTCAGCTGTTCCATAGGACAAATACCAAGGGCTGTAGGACAAGAGAAAACCTCGGGAACACTATGAGGTGACAGCCCTAGCTGGTCTACCAGTCGCAACGATGCCTCTTCGCTATCCTTAGTTACAGCTAATTGACAGATGGCCTTCACCCCGGATTTAGGTATCTCTTTCCATTCAGAATCATGGCTGGATTCACAGGGATAACGGGACAGCACATCCGCGTCGATGTTGTGACTCCCTGGCTTGTACTGCAAACTGAAGTTATAGGTTGATAGAGCGGCTAACCAGCGATGACCTGTGGCACTCAACTTGGCAGTGGACAAGACATATGTGAGTGGATTGTTGTCGGTTTTAACCACAAACTGGGAACCATACAGGTAGTCATGGAACTTGTCCACAACAGCCCATTTAAGTGCCAAGAACTCCAGCTGATGAATGGGGTAATGCTGTTCGGATGTACTCAGTTTTCGGCTTGCGTAAGCCACAGGTCTTAAACCATTCGGGTGTTCCTGATTCAGTACAGCACCCAACCCATTCATGCTGGCATCTACATGAAGGATATATGGTTTGGTTGTATCGGCAAAAGCCAGTACTGGTGCGTGTGTGAGGGAATGAATGATCTTGTGGAAGGCTGATGTACATGCGTCATCCCAGCGCTCTCCAAATGGTTCGAATTCCTTGAAGTACTTGGTTCCATTCTTTGCCTTCTTGTTGTGACCTGATGTTGGCGGATATCCTTTGGTGAGTTCGGTCAACGGCCTCACAATGGCTGAATGACCCTTTATAAAACGCCGATAAAACCCACAAAAACCCAGGAAAGATCTGAGTGACTTCAGGTCGGTGGGCATCTTCCAGCGAGTCACTGCTTCAATCTTGGCTGGGTCTGGTGATACTCCAGCAGCTGACACAATGTGCCCCACGTAACGGACTTGGGACTGGCAAAACTGGCACTTGTCAATCGAGACTTTCAGGCCACACTCTCGCAGACGGTCTAGGACTTTTAATAGTCTCTCTTCGTGCTCTTCAAGGGTGTGTCCAAACACAATGATGTCGTCGAGGTAGACTATGACTTGGAGGAGGTGCATGTCACCAACGGCTTTCTCCATTAACCGCTGGAATGTGGCTGGAGCTCCAGTAATCCCTTGCGGCATCCGCTTAAACTAAAAGAAACCAAGGGGGCAGATAAATGCTGTCTTCTCTTTATCTTCCTCCGCCATGGCTATTTGATAATATCCGCTGCGGAGGTCCAGTACGGAGAACCATTTACTACCAGCCAAACAGTCCAGGGCGTCATCGATCTGGGGAGTGGTGTACTGATCAGGGACTGTACGAGCGTTTAGAGTGCGGTAGTCAATGCACATCCTGATTGCCCCATTCTTCTTCCGTGCAACTACTATGGGCGATGCATATGGACTCCTTGACTCCTTAATGATTCCTGCCGCTAACAGTTCTTTAATATGGCGTCGTACATCCTCGATGTCCGCAGGAGCAATGCGTCTGGATCGTTCTCTGAATGGCTTGCTGTCTTGTAGTCTGATGTGATGCTCGACCCCGCTGGCTAGTCCAACGTCCCACTCATTGGTGGAAAACACATCTCCTCTGGCAGACAACTTCCGACGCAGTCTCTGTTCCCAGGCTTCAGGAATAGATGACTCGCCGAAATCAAATAACTTTGGGTCTATTATTTTGGCACTGTTGGAGTCTACAGAAGGCACTGTGCGACTACTGTTCCTGAAGGAATAGAAATTTCCTTAGATGTTTCGTTATGGACTGGGACTTGGATAGTATTCCCATCTACTGCGGAAGACGGAAGTACTAGAGGGGTAATGAATGTTCCCGCTGGAAGACTGTCCTCCTCAGCTGTGTCTACAATGAAGATCTCAGTTCCCAGAGGCTGGTCAGTTTCCATTTGACAGACGGCATGTACTTCCCCTCTGGGTGGAACCACACAATCACCAGGTCCTATCCACAGCACTTTTCCTTCAGGCTTGTCAGAGAGTTTCTCATTCTCTCGCAGCTGGGGCAGATGAATAGCAGTGTGTCGGGTCTGGATTTTCAAAACATGTGCAACACTGGATCCCTCCATACCTTGACTGAGTGCAGATAGTCATTTGAAGAAACTGGCATTGGTACCATTTATAACTGGCACTTGGGGAGGACCTTGAGAGTCAGGGCACACGAGGGCCAGAATGGACAGTGACTCTTCCACACCAGTAACAGAAGCAGGGAAGGTGACGTCGACAACCATATACCCCTTATATGGGTAACTAGTTGAACTGAGCCCCCATATTGACAATCCAGACAGGGGGTGGATGGGCACATCTGGAAGATTTCTGGAAAACCAGCTGTCAAACATGATCGTCATCTGTGATCCAGTGTCTAACAGGGCTTGACATACCTGTCCATTAAGCTTCACTTCCACGGTTGATGCCGGTCCAACTAGGCCTTTGGGAAGACTGCTGAACTCCTTGATGTCTATGTGACTCTTTTTGGAGAAACAGACTTGATCATGGGCTTTTCTGCTGTTGTCGCCAGTCTCATACTTCTCACTCTTTACTTGCCGCAAAGAATGAATCAGCTTCTGAATGACTTGATCAGAGTTTGGTGGAGCCTGACATTTCGTTGCAATATGTCCGTCCTCTCCACATCTGTAACACAAGTAATCCTCTCTGGTTCTTGATGACTTGACTTCCAGGGATGTGGAAGAAGTGGAGGGTTTTGGCCGCATGTCTGGAACCTGAGGTGAGAGGTGAGTAGAGCTAACACTCATCATGACCAACTGCTGCTGCATGTTTTGGACCTGTTTTCGTAACTCTTGGACTTCAGAATTGTCAGCTTTTTCATTCTGCTTTATCTGCTTTTCTTTAGGTTTAATTACCAGGGATGAAGTAGACACTGTTTTGGACTCACCTACACATATCTGTGTTCTTAACTCTTGAATCTCGGTCCTGAGTTCTTGGATGACAGAGGTGCTGGCTCTTTCCTCTTCATAGTAATGTATGGCTTTGGCTTTAGCAGACATTCTGTGCCGAGATGCCTCACTCTCCTCTGCCTCACGTATCTCCTTCAGCAGGCTCAGAAAAGAAGGTGGGTGGTTCTTTCTCTCTCTTAGTCGCAGTTGGAGCAACATTATGTCCGAGTTCACTGCCCCTCGAATAAGCTGTTCAATTCGTACTTTATCCACGAGTCCTGGAGACAATCCATCACGTTCTGCTACTTTGCTGAGTATCTTCTCTATCCTTCTCAGGAATTCAGAGAGCGTCTCTCCAGCGCTCTGGCGCATAAGACGAAACTTGAAGTACAAGTCCTCACCAGACTCAGATGATCCGAATGTGCTCTCTAATGCTTCCAAATACTGAAGTGCACTAGCCTCAGGATTAGAAAACCGGACTGCTCTTATGATCTCCAATGCATGTCCCTTCAGGCTTTCTACAATCCGTCATCGTTTTTCTTTTCCAGAGCATTCACACTCAGTTATCATAAGCCTCACTTGTTCAATCCACGTCTCCATATTCTCCTCTCCTGGGGGGGTAGGAACTATGGCTGAAAACGTGCGCAGGCGTCGGTATGCGTTGGCGTCACTGGGTTGCTTTACAGTTTTTTCCAGGACCTCACCCATGGCGCGTATGATGGACTCAGGAGAACTGTCAGCTGTGCTGCGGGGAGTGAACAGTGTTTGTACGTCACTGAGTGATTTACCTTCTTCAATCAGGAACTTAGCAAGTCTCTCTGTAAAATCTCCAGAGGCAGTGTCTGTTACGGAGTCCCTTGGTTGGACTGCTATGATTGTCCATGGCTCTTTCCTCTCTCCAGGTAACACTTCTGGCGGAAGGTGTGTGTGGTCAATGGCTTGTCTGCACTCACACAACACCAACAGAGAACGTGAGGTAGGTCCTTCTCTCGTGTCTCTGACACGAACTCTCCCTAGGGCTTTTACTGCTTCCATTGCCTCTTCAATTTCGGCCACTTCTGTGTGAACAGGTACATTTAACAGCATTAAAGCATGAGTCTCATCAATGCTAGCATCTTTGCACCAGTTGACCAACTCTGCTTGGAGACTGGGGTCTTTTGTTAGAGCCATGATGACACTTTATGCCCTTTTCAGTTAATTATGATGTAATTACAGGGTGTGTTGAGCTTAATTTCTTTTTTTTCTTCTTCTTCTTTCAGCAAACTATTTTTTGACTTTCAGAGGGAGATCCCGGACGAGCCCCCAAATTATGTAGCGCCCCCTACCTCCTTTTCTAAAGGTTCAGTAAAGGACAGCACCAGGTTCAATAAACTAGTGCCTAAGAGATGTTGTATTACAAGGCCCCTCTGATGTCACTGAAATAAATACTTTTCTTTTGGAAATGTACTCCGAATAAATCTATGCTCCCACAAGTTCACTGGTTAAGAATAAACTCTGTTGAATAAAGAAAACACTTGAAATAGGAAAATGTACAGAATTTAATTAAAGTAGAATTATAGAGTAAGGAATAGCTTACATTCAAATTTGCAAAATATTACTCAATCAAGTTAATCTCAAGTTTGGTATAATATAACCCCCCAAAAAATGAAAATCACATGTGACAGATATACTGAATTGGCCTCTGTGACAAATACACCTCGAGTTAATTGAGCGAATTAACACCCTTGAAATTACGTATAGAATAATGCACTTTGTGTTTCAAAATACTACTCTGAACACTCACATTTTTTAAGCACGCTGAATAACAGTATATGAACTGATATTAAACACAGTGGGCCCACACACACACAGATAACACACACACACAGTCTCACAACCCACCCCGGAGCAGGCCTGAATCGTGGCTTGAGTGCGTAGTGGCCGTGGAAACTGAAACTGGCCTCTTCACTCTCCTGAGCACAAACAAAGAAAAGCAAACAAGGGTACCTGAATTACTGTAGGAACTATAAAATGATCACGAAGCACCGTGGAAGGCCTCCTCCTGCAGATCCTCGTACTGCGCTGTCCCTGGCTGCCGATGTAGATCACACTCCAATGAAGCCAGAGGAACCCCAGACCCCACGGTGATCTGGGGCGCTATCTGGTCTCCCTCGGGTCAATTACAGGATGAATTCACGAAGATTTCAGCCCAGTTGTCCTTTTTTTTAAAGTTATATTTGACGATAACTTTACTAACAGTCTGTCTCAGCGCTATTTACGGCTAATCACGTAACCGCGGTAACGGAAAACCACCGTACACAAATTCAAATATTAACAACAGAATGAACTGATCCACTCATGTATACACCCAGACTATATACACTTCAAAAGTATTAATACGATGATCTATCGATTAATTTACTGTATTTTCTGCGATCTGTACACTCAATCCTCTGGATCAGCTCTCTCCCACAGCTGCACGTCAGCTGCACCTCACTCGTCTCCCCTGTATTCACCACTCAAATCTCCCATTTTTTACGGGAGGGCGAGACTTAACACATACAGACCAATGAAAATAAAGATCAACCTAACTTGCTTGTTAAAAGCACATTTTCCCCATGTGTACAGCAATCAAACCTGATTGCTTTACCCCAGTCTTAAAGTAAAAAGATGACTGTGAAAAAAGTAGGCCTAGTATTTAATTAAATACATTTATGGTGAGATTACTACATTTTATTTAATTAAACACATTTATGGTGAAATTACTACATTTTCAGGTCAATCTGTGTTCATTTTGACCACGAAACATGCGCTGTCACTGTCACATTCAGCGTTTGCAGCACAGCAAAAATAGACTCGGTGCGGAAACGATCGCTGCACTGCTGTATACGCACCGCAACTGGAACGGATCGATGGACTGCAACCGCCTGCAGTGTGAAAGCTCTAACCTGTTAACATGGGTACGCATTCGCACTGCAAACGGAGTATGTGTGAAACGGGCGTAAACCCTGTCCTATTCCAAATTGGGAAGATCAGGAGGCTTGTCTAGGTACTGGAAGGTGGCAGCACTAGTGGCATCTTAGTAGGGATCCCAATCAGTCGACACGTCGACTGCGTCGAACATGCCCGACTGAAAGGGAACGTCTCGGTTACGTATGAACCGAGACGTTTTATTGGTTAAATGCTTAAATACCAGAATGTGTTGAATTTGCTAGTAAATTACAGAATCAAAACCAAAAAATGTAATTAAGTTTTAATTGATATATCGATGTAAAGAAACATATTTTGCCTTTTTTTTTTTTTTTTTTTAAGCTTCAAGGGTGCGCGAGTCAGTCCGAAGAGTCGATCCACTGGGAACTCAGCTGAGAGCGTTATAAATATGCACACGTCATCGCTATCAATACTCTGTCTCAGGACCAAATGCAATGTGGCATATAGACGGAAACCACAAGCTAATAAGGTATTTGGAGTCTAAACTTAGGCAAATATACTAATTGTGCAACTATGATAAATTTCACAGTGTTTTTCCTGGGTGACAAATGATTTTGGATGGTCTTAACTTACCTTAATACAATTTGTGTTTACATCGAAAGCAAATAAAGTAGAACGAGGGGCTTAAA
The DNA here is from genome assembly GCF_964197995.2 of Scardinius erythrophthalmus. Classification (NCBI taxonomy): domain Eukaryota; kingdom Metazoa; phylum Chordata; class Actinopteri; order Cypriniformes; family Leuciscidae; genus Scardinius; species Scardinius erythrophthalmus. The sequence continues at coordinate 33,355,331 of NC_138237.1, read as the reverse complement.
ATCCTGGATATCTATGATTTACAAACTTTTCAGTCTTCCTCTTTAAAATATTTTCTGTTTTCATGCTCTCTCGCTGTAGGAAAAATAACCTGGCCTTCTTTGCCTTAATATTTTCCATAAGAAAACCTACATTCATAAGAAACTACAATCATTAAGTAAACAAGTTGGCCCTCACTCAAGGCAGAGGAAACAAATATTTTAGTCCTAACTGGTACAGTTAGAATATTTTAATATAGTCAGATATTCAGGGTTAAGTAAATAATTACTTCCATAAAGTTTGATTATGCTAAAAAAATGTTAAAGAATACTTTTGCTCTGTCATCCAGCAGATAGCACCAGTAAACTGATCCCCACCATGCTATCCAGTACAAACTTTTGAAATATTTGGTTTTGTAAGTGTAAAACATAATATAACAACACAAATATGAGAAAAATAGCATGGAAGGGGATGTTTTAAAAATGGATGTCTGAATTTGCTCAAGTGATAAGACATTTCATTTGGGTGGCCACCTAATAATTTAAATGCAGGAAAAACCCTGACATGGGAGGATAGAGGTGGAAGGGAGGGAATCATAAAATGTAATGTTTTATTTTGTGTATCTGATCTTTTATTTAGCTGGGGGTTTGTCATTCAGGGAGGCATTGACAGCTTTAGACGCTTAATTGTTTACCTAAGTGCTGCAACAAATAACCGGGCATCAACTGTTGTTGACAGTTTTATTGGAGCAGTTCAGAACTTTGGACTCCCCTCTCGAGTGCGCTCAGACAAGGGCTTGGAGAACATTGAAGTGGCACACTTCATGGTGTCACACAGGGGAGAGAACCGCAACTCACACATAACTGGAAGAAGTGTCAATCAAAGGTGCTTTGTGTGGGTAGGAGAAAAAGTTTAGATAGATAGATAGATTTAATGAAGAAGGTTGAAAATTGTTGTAATGTTGTCTCTGTAGGATTGAAAGGTTATGGAGGGATGTCTATGAACAGATCTTAGACCTGTTTACTGCCTGTTCTATGGAATGGAGACTGAGAGTTTGCTGGATCCATGAGGTGCACCTATATGCACTGCACTGGATTTTCCTGCCTCAGTCGCAAAGGCATCTTAATCTTTTCCAGTAGGCTTGGAATAACCACAAATTAAGGACCACGGGTAGCCAATCCCCTCTACAGTTGTGAACAACATTTCAAACTGCTGATGATCCAGACCAGGGGTCTCATTTATAAAGCGTGCGTACGCACAAAACGGGGCTGGAAACGTACGTACGCCAGTTCCCACGCAAAGGCTATAAAAAACAAACTTGACGGGAGAATGTGCGCACCTTTAAGCAAACTTTGAGCCGTGCGTACGCACATTCTGGAGACAAAGGGAATTGGCGACACCGATGGTGAGCTGGAGTTAAGTGTCTTTTTGGTCACTTTTAGACAGAAAATCTAAAGAAAATTTTACATATACAGAAAGATAATACAAATATAATTTCACTCACCAAGCCTGTCACTTGAAGCAAATATCCATCCCTTCTTAAATGTCCGCGCCAGCGAGCGCATTGGGCCGTTTAGTGAAACTGACGCAAATAACAGTTTAAATAAATAAAATAATGATTTAAACTATGTTTTACTTCTGATATAAACATTTAGATTAAATATGCCATTCAAATTAATGGAGTTAAGCACTTAAACATGAAATCATTACTAAGAAGTTAGGCTACAACATTTTTATATTCAAATTCAGTCAATAGAAATATTTGTTGTGGATGCGGTGTTTTTGAACACTTTTCCTCTGGCATGCTGTGTTTTAATGTTTTAACCACAGAGATAACTGCTTATCATGATAATACCAGATTGTCTGAGAAAATAGTTTCGTGCAAATAATGCCCAAGGCCTATCTGTTTCCATTAAAAATATCAATTAAAAATACAATTCGGCCAGTGGAAAAGATTGAGAAAAACTTTCTCTGAAATGTATTTTACACTATTTGATTTATGTATTCAAAAACAAGGCAAGGATAGGCAACTACTTGATTTTTATTAATGTAATGTGTCTTATACCGTTGAACGTTACCACGTGGATGAATAATCATATGCAAATGATATGCAGATGAGGATCTACATAGCAAAACTAGGTGTTGTAAGCTCCATATATGGTTATTTCAGGGAGGAGACGCATGTGTGCACAGTCTTCCGCTGACTGGGATTTATAAAGTGAATTCTGCGCAGGTTCTGGCGTACGAACGGTTTTATAAATCCGAATATTTTTTTGCGTAAGCCATTTTTGGCTTTCGGGCGCACGTACACTTTTAGTAAGGTTCCTACGCACAGTTTTATAAATGAGACCCCAGGTACATGTAGATTAGGGGTGTCACAATATACCACTTTTGAAGATAATCGTGATATTCAAAGCATGAAATATCGACATCATATTAATTTAGAGTGTGACAATATACCGGTATTGGCGATAACCACAATGTTTAAAATGAATAGGACTCTTATGATAACATGACACGTAAATACTCCAGCGCCAGCACCTGGTTGACCTCTCAGGTGTCTGTATTGCACCCGCGGACACCTATCAAATAAGAAGACGACGCAGCGCTCGTCAGCGCCCGCGCAGCTAGAGTGAAACTCTGTCCTGGTATCAACTGTCCTATATATATATATATACATGACGTGTCTTTGTGCCCTCGACTTCGACCGATATCGCGGGTGCAAAGGCACGCGATTATATGATGCTGCCTCAGATTGGAAAGACGCTTGCGGGCTATCTCTCCCCTGGTATCGCATTGTCACATGCATTTTCAGCGGGTCAGGCTGGTATTGTGCTGTACACCATGGCTGTGTTACAAGCATACCAGGCTGATCTTATGAAAGATTTAAACACAGCCTGTCATCCAGACCGTGTTTGATTGTCTGATTGATATTTGGCTGTATTTATTGCTGATGAATTAACCTGTTAAGCTTCACCAGTGCGTCGGCGCACTGAAGCGTTTTTTATTTATTTAATTCAAAATTACTATCAGATTTAATGTTATACCTTGACAAACTATACATCATTAAAAAGATATAAGACTCAAGTTTCAGTATTTGACCACTATTGTATTCTGAGAAACTCATAGTGACAGTTATGTCTTAATTTGTGTCAGGAGTTATGAAATGAAAAAATGAGTCGATACCTTTAATATGAATTATGCGCGTCAGCCGCTCCCATTCATAAAAAACTCTGTGCTGTCGTCATGACAGCGATACACAAAACAACGTCCCTCAGGGCTTTAGCTCAAAAATGTGCAGATTTGGAGAAATATTGATAGATTCTTTTAGATTCACATCATATTTCTATAGACAGGAATAATATTTATTGAATTTATACCCAAATGCGTCAATGTAATCTTTATGAGCGTTTGGTATTCTAATTCAGTGTTTTCAATTCATACCAATAGCCTGAGGGCGCTATATGCACAGTAATATAGTCCATATATGGCACATGAAGAAGAGCCATGATCATGTGACATTCCAGGAAGCCTCGAACACACACACAGCTAACAGAGATCGGCTGTAATCATGCAGATAAAAGATGTTTTGAAGACAATAAACATGATTGCAATGATATCTGATTTGCCTGTGTTCTTCAAGCCATGCCAGGTATTTTTATAATAATAGATTATATTTATAATGTAATGCTAATCTATATAGACTTCATCATTGTGCATAATACTATCAAATAATATATTTTCTGTCTGATTTTTTTATCTGAAGCTAAATTAGATCACAGAAGATTATTTAAAACATTCGGCTTGAGTTATAAAGTACGTTTTGAGCATAAATATGGTTTTAATCTCATATATTGTCGTGTATTGATGGTGTGCTAAGCTAACATGCTAGCTAGCCCTAACTGTTAGTCACATGACATGGTCTTGAAAAACATTTAACTAAATACAGAGTTTTGGGCTTATTATCTTCAGATTTTAAACATAAAATGTTTAGACATGTGGCTTTAGCTGTAGTGCATTTCTAGATTGCTCCAGTGCCAATTTCAATTTTATTTTCATGAGGATGTTTCATAAAAAATAATTTCTAATAACTTTACAAAACTTTGAAGCTATTTATAACATTTTTTGTCATTACGACAATAATTAATTCTACATTTACAATAAACTGCCAGGTGTCAGCTTTCAAACGAGATCATACTTGTGCTTTTAGTACAAAGGGTTCATGAACTGTATCTGTTTTAGTTTGGGTATGTCATTTCTGGGGATTTTTCAAAAGTGGCGTTGCAGCTTAACAGGTTAAATGATAAATATATGAGAAATCAGATATTCAATGCAATATATCAAATATATATATCAATATCTGGCTGTTCTGTGGCCACATTTAATTCTGAGGAATTAATATTGAAAAAGCCATCTAAAAGAAAAATGATGGACTTTGAGAGTTCCGCCTCCGAGCACTTCAGCTAGACTGCCCTCCTTGAGGATCTCCATGACGTTAACACGTGCATGGGGAAAACCTTAATACGATGATACAGGAAGTATTAAAGAGACTTTGGCAGCGTGAAAGCTACTGCCGGGTATCTATTTTTGTGTCCTAAAGACAGTAAAAAGGAATACGTTGCCCTCTTCGTCCCCATTACCGTGAAACAGGAGTAGGCGCAACTGCTTACTTAAGAAAGAAAGAAATGGGGGACTGCATCCATTTTTACATTTTTGAGGCTTGAACCGTTCCATCAGAAATTCAAGATGCTAACTATCAAGAAGATCGATTGCAAATTCTTCACGGTCGATCTTAAAGACGCATATTTTCACATAGAAATATTGCCACAACACAGGAAGTTCCCGAGGTTTGCTTTTGTGGGCGAAGCTTACCAATATCGGGTCGTTCCATTCGACCTAGCCATGTTATATAGACAATTGGCTGATACTGGCCCAGTCTCAAGAGCTTGCGCTTCGACATCAAGATCGATCCCCGCTCATCTTCTCTCTATGGGGCTGAGTTGCAACGCCAAGAAGAGCATTCACTCTCTTCCCCAGAGGGTAACGTGCTTGGGGGTTAAATGGGACTTTGTCACCATCGGGGGCACAACTGTCCCCCGCTCGTGTGAAGACCATTTTAAACACCCTAAAGCAGCATCTGGCTAGGTCAGGACATTACATTACCACAGTGATCCCTCTGGACCACTTCGGTTGTGGCTCAAAATCACTATAAAATCCCCAAGGCCAAATAAAGGCAAGAGCACACGCTGAGTGCTTCGTGTCCTTTCTAAAAATCCATATTTATGGTAAGTCACGCGCTGAACGCTTCGTGTACTTTCTAAAATTCATGTTTATGGTAAGGGTTACGCGCTGTGGCTTCGTTCCCTTTCTACGCGGTTCAGACACCGCTTCCTCACCTTGGGTCTCACTCTAGGTGCATCCTGCCGTCTCTTTATGCTAATGACAGACATCTCCCTGTCGGGCTGGGTAGCGGTCTTAAGTGGTTGTCCAGCCCAAGGGATCTGAGGCATCATCTCGATTGGCAAATCAGTTGCCTCAAGTTGATGTAATACGTATTTCTGGCCCTGAAATACTTTCTCCCTCAGCTGAGAGGCTGTCATGTCCTAGTGTGGGGGGACAGCACAGCGGCAGTCTCTTACATAAATCACCAGGGAGGTCTGCGCTCACGCAATCTGAACAGAATAGCAAGGCAGATTTTTCTCTGGGCCCAGGAGAAGTTCCTGTCACTCAGGGCAGTGTTTATTCCAGTGCATCTGAATGTGGGAGCGGATTTACTGTCCAGACAGAAATTACAAGTCACAGCCCCCCTGAGTATGGACGCGATGGCGCACACATGGCCCAAAATGCGCCTGTATGTGTTTCCTCCAGTTTCTCTACTCCCAGGAGTTCTAGCCAAAATTCGCCAACAAGTGTCTTGCCTCTTACTGATAGCGCCACGTTGGCCGAACAGAGTATGGTTCTCGGAGATAATGCATTCTTGTGAGCACACCTACACAACCGTAAGGGGTCCAGACACCTTCAAGCACGGCGGCGTGGGTATTCTTGTTCCCAATGTGCTAAGCAGCGCAACATTGATTGTAGCTTTTAAAAGGGAACGTTCTGGGTTACTTGACTGTAACCCTGTTCCCTGAAAAAGCGGAACGAGATGCTGCGCTGCATTGCCATGCATAAGGACTGAAGCCCAGGACTTGTCTTTTGTGTGCATGTGCTTGTCAAATAATGTCAAACATTTTGTTAAAGATTATAACATATTTGACAAAAAACAAAAACAAAAAAACAAGTTTGTGAGTGTGTGCATCTGAGAGTTTGTGAGTGTGTGCATCTGCGAGTGTAGTGTAGAGTTCTGATGTTCAAACAAATCCTGTTAAGTTTTCTGATTTGTATTTTTCTTAATTTTTTTTATAAATTATTTATTGTTCTGACAGCTCAGGTCCCTTTAAACAAAATATACATCTTTTTGTGCACTTTATTTGAAAAAAGCCTATATATTTGGCAGATGTAAAGCATGTGTATGTTTTTTGTTTTTGTTTTTTTTTATTACTTTAACAGCTCAGGGATGTTCAAGGAGCAACCTGTTTGTGCACTTCACACTGTGAATTTGCACTGTCAGTTCTGTTTTTGAATAAAGGGTTGGAAATTAATGTTTTTTTTTTATCCGATTCATCGAATAATTTTTTAAAATAATTGTTAGTTGCAGCCCTACTTCCAAGTGAAGGAGGTGGTGGTGGACATAGACAGACAGAGAGAAAGACAGACAGCTAATGATAGATAGATAGATAGATAGATAGATAGATAGATAGAGTCCTTCCAAGTGAAGGAGGTGGTGGTGGGCATAGATAGATAGACAGACAGACAGCTTTTTATAGATATCCATCTATCTTCTTCCGCTTATCTGGGGCCAGGTCGCGGGGGCAGCAGTCTAAGCAGAGATGCCCAGACTTTCCTCTCCCTAGACACTTCCTCTAGCTCTTCTGGGGGGACACCGAGGCGTTCCAAGGCCAGCCAGGAACGTGAACCTCCCGGTGGGTCGCACCCGGGACACCTTCCCGGGATGGCGTCCAGGAGGCATCCGGAACAGATGCCCGAGCCACCTCAGCTGGCCCCTCTCGATGTGGAGGAGCAGCGGCTCTACTCTGAGCTCCTCCCGAGTGACTAAGCTTCTCACCCTATCTCTAAGGGATCGCCCAGCCACCCTGCGGAGAAAGCTCATTTCGGCTGCCTGTATTCGGGATATTGTCCTTTGTGTCATGACCCACAGCTCATGACCATAGGTGAAAGTAGGAACATAGATTGACCGGTAAATCGTAATCTTCGCCTTGCGGCTCAGCTCTTTCTTCACCACGACAGACTGGTACATCGTCCACACTACTGCAGAAGCTGCACCGATCCGTCTGTCAATCTCCCGTTCCATCCTTCCTTTACTCGTGAACAAGACCCCAAGATACTTGAACTACTCCACTTGAGGCAGGAACTCTCCACCAACCTGAAATGGGCAAGCCACCCTTTTCCGACTGAGAACCATGGCCTCGGATTTGGAGGCGCTAATTCTCATCTCAGCCGCTTCACACTCGGCTGCAAACTGTGCCAGCTCATGCTGAAGGTCCTGGTCTGATGGGGCCAGCACGACAACATCATCCGCAAAAAGCAGAGACAAAATCATGTGGTCCCCAAACCTGACACCCTCCGACCCCTGGCTGCGCCTAGAAATTCTGTCCATAAAAATTATGAACAGAACCGGCGACAAAGGGCAGCCCTGCCGGAGTCCAACATGCACTGTAAACAGTGTTGGTAGGGCACTGCTTCCCTCACCTGAGGCGCCGGACGGTTTGCCAGAATCTCTTCGAGGCCAACTGGTAGTCCTTCTCCATGGCCTCACCAAACTCCTCACAAGCTCGATTTTTTTGCCTCCACAACCCCCCAGGCTGCAGTCCGCTTGGCCTGCCAGGACCCGTCAGCTTCCTCAGGAGTCCCACAAGCCAGCCAGGCCCAATAGGACTCATTCTTCAGCTTGACGGCATCCCTTACTTCCGGTGTCCACCACCGGGTTCGGGGATTGCCGCCTCGACAGGCACCGGAGACCTTACGGCTACAGCTCCGAGTGGCCACGTCGACAATGGATGTGGAGAACATGGTCCACTCAGACTCAATATCTCCAGACTCCAGCTCCACCGGAGGTGGAAGTTGAAGATCTCTCTGACAGGGGACTCTGCCAAACGTTCCCAACAGACCCTCACAGACAGACAGCTTATTATAGATAGATAGATAGATAGTCCTTCCAAGTGAAGGAGGTGGTGGTGGGCATAGATAGATAGATAGATAGATAGATAGATAGATAGATAGATAGATAGATAGATAGATAGATAGATAGATAGATAGATAGAGCCCTTCCAAGTGAAGGGGGTCGTGGTGGGCATAGATAGATAGCCAGCTTATTATAGAAAGATAGATAGATAGATAGATAGATAGATAGATAGATAGATAGATTGGTCGGCCTTACCGGGACACTCGTGTACATGAGAAGGATTGTGGCTTTTACATTGTGAGGCGTTCTCGGGAGACGCCTTATCAATGGATCAGTCATCTAACTGGGGACTCGTCAGTGCAGCCTCTACGGCGGCGCGTCCCTTACTTACAGCGTGGTGGAGTGGATCAGCGGCACCTTCGCTCACTGGAACGGGTACTTCAGCAAGCATCACAGCCGGTCAGTGATTCTGTATTAATTAGGATGGCTTTAGTAAATTCCAGATCGTTGGGAAATAAGACATTTATTCTGAATGACATTATAACCGCCAGCAACATTGACTTATTTGTGACGGAGACCTGGCTCCCTGTTGGTGATATTAGTTCTTTCTCGGAACTCACTCCTACTAACTACAATTTTTTGAATACCCCTCATCGTTCGGGCCGGGGTGGAGGACTGGCAACTGTCTTTAAAAACTGTTTCTGCTGTAGGTTATTGGAGACAGATTTCTATTCGACTTTTGAAGAAGTACAACTCTTCTCAGGTGTCTACGGTCCACAAGCAGTTATAATCTGTCCCAGCCACATTCATGATTAAAGTCGAGAGGGGATCATGCCTTTGCAGTTGTTGGTCCTAGGCTGTGGAATAGCCTCCCCGTATCCTTGAGATCCTTGTCCTCTTTATATGAGTTTAAATTTAAGTTAAAGTTGTATCTTTTTGACCGGGCATTTCACTAAATCTCAATTATGGTTTTATTACATTGTGTCAATGGTATTTTGCTCTTCCTTTCATGTTTCCTGACTTTTGTTTTGTAAAGCACAGTGGTCAACTTCTGTTCTGTTTATTTATGCTATATAAATAAATAAATAAATAAATGAAATGAAATGAAATGAAATGATAGATAGATAGATAGATAGATAGATAGATAGGCAGACAGACAACTTATTATAGATAGATAGATAGATAGAGTCCTTCCAAGTGAAGGGATCGTGGTGGAGATAGATTGATTGATAGATAGATAGATAGATAGATAGATAGATAGATAGATAGATAGATAGATAGATAGATAGATAGATAGATAGATAGATAGATAGATAGATAGATCCAAGTGGGCCAACTTCTGCATGGAAACAGCCTTCCCTTCTGCTGTTTTCTGTAACAGACACGAGCTGGAAGAGGTCCTGAGGCTTTGCATTCTGTCCTATATAACCGCAAGGCAGAAGGAACAGAGAAAAGCCAGGGCTGGGTCTGCCTCCTCCGGGGCAGCACTTGCAGGCTCACCACCTGGTCCTGTCTTAAGGGAGAGGTAGGAACCTTGGGCACGTATCCAGGCCGGGGTCTCAGATATTGTGAGAGTTGGCGGCCTGAATTCCAGGCACGATTCGTTGACCAGAAATGTGTGCAGGTCCCCTACCTTCTTGATAGAGGCAAGCAAACAGGAGAACTATTTCTTTAAAACAGGATTTTTAACCCTTCAAGGTCTAGGGGGTTTTAAGTCCTCCTGGCACTATGTTGATATTTTGGCTTCTGTAAGGGTCAATTTTCATAGCACAGTGAAGAGAGTCATATTTCTGGATTCTATAGACTCAGCTACAAGGTGTATGCATTGACAATACAGTTATTGAGGCACTTGTATGTGTTCTGATGTGATATATCACCAAGAAATACAAAAACTGAAGTTCATTTTTTTTTTTTTTTGTATTATATTAAAAGAGTAAACCATAATGAATAAGGGATTGTTTACATCAACTATTGATTCCTCAAAGGCTTTAGAACACCTGTAAAAAAAAAATGGGTGAAAAAAATATAAAGAAACAAAATAACTTAACATTTCTGTGACGTATATAATATATATATATATATATATATATATTATATTTTTTTTTTTTTTGGCATTTGAGCGACGTCCACTCCGTTGGTGAAGCACACCAACTTTTAAATGCATTATTATATTCAAATTGCAAACACATGAGGACAGTCTCCATGAAAGACCCACTGGCAGATGAACGTGCTACTACATTTCTCTCCGAAACGGTAGGAAATTAAATTAGATTTAATAGAGGATTTTAACTGTGACAAGATGATTGACAGGGCAGTTTACGTGACAGGATGCACGCGACAGATCTGTCCGATAAAGATGACGAAGTAGTATGTCCCAAAGCTTGCCTACTTTTTTGCTACACATTCAAAAGTAAATACATTTTCTTCACAAAAAGAGTACATACATTTATGGCGTAGTGTAACTTGCGAATTGGGACACAGCATATGGCTTTACACGATGCCGATTGCTCTGATTGGTTTTAGGAGTTGGTTTTAGGTCTATCCAATTGTGCCCAGAGGCATTTGAGCAACGTCCGTTGGTGACGTCCCTTTGGAAATGAGAAGAAGCTTATTAAAGAAGCTTTGCCAGACCATAACTCAGTTACTACTGAGAATGGTCTGGTTTAAACCAGGCTAACATGTTGTGCCACATGTGAAAGCAGTTACGCTCTGGCTGTAGGCATAGTGGCACATCACACTCATTACATTTCCATGAAGTGTCCTTTCTTGGGACCCCATCTGCCTTACTTTTCTCACACCTCAGCCTTGCAATTGGTTTTGAGATTGGCACAGGTGTATGTCCAGTTCTCCTCTGTACAGGCACAGCCCCGACTGTGACACCATACAGCTCAGCCACAAGCTGCTCCATGTAGGCCCTGTGGGTGATGAGCTGGATGGCTGGTGTGTTCCTCAGCTTTTGTATTTCTTTGTACATTATAAAGCCATTGGTCACAGCAATGTCAATAAAATGAAAGAACATGGTTCTGTACCATCTTCTGGTTGTGTGATGAACTGAGTAGTACTGTATCAGCTGGTCTGATAAGTCCACTCCCCCCATTTACATGTTGTAATCCACAATAGGTTTTGGTACGGGTATGTTTGTTGTCTCCCAGGATCCATCCCTATTTTTCTGCTTCCTCTTGACAGTGTCCCATTATCATCATTAGATAGGGTAAAGTACCATTTCTCTGTTTTGCGGTAAAATGCTATAGATTTGCACTCAAATATGGAAGTATTGTCATCCGCGGAAGTCAACACAGTCTACTCATTATTACACAGACGAATGTGTAATTTTTTTCATGGGAAAAAAAGTAAGTTGATACCTTAATCCATTCCGAAGCTATTAATAGATATGTTAGGGGTGCACACTTTGACACTCTAGAAGGGTCGACTTTGAAGGGTTAACTCAGCTGCCTGCAGTGACTCAAGGGGAGGTCTCTGAGTTCAGTAGCACCAGAGATGTCCCAAGAAGTTATAGAGGGGGCACAAGGCGGATTCAGTCTCCTTGCTCCTCTCAGGAACCCGATGATCAAGTCATCCTTCCCTAAGGATTAGATCCCACTGCATCATGATGTGCGTTATATAAAGGCAACATACATTTTGAGGGTGGAGGGAGACAGCCCTCACTCCGACCCATCTTGCAGGTTAAAGAAGCACAGAAGTGATCGAACACCTTCGGAGGTCTTCCGTGGGAAGAACACCAACAACGAACATGTTCCACTTCAGGTTGTAAGCAAGCCTCTTACTTTTAAGAGGGACCTGTTGCAGAAGTGATGGTATCTACATTAATTTTGTTGGTAGATAACTGAACCTCAGCAATGAGACATGGAGTTTCCAGAGGTCTGGTGGGGGTACCAACGGTATCCCGTCCCTGATGTCTCAGAGGAATGGGTCAGGAAGGGCTGTCGAGAGGAACATAAGTACAGGGGGACAAGGTCCAGTTGAGCCATTACAGGGCAACTAAGAGACATGCTTCTTCTCCTTCCTGAGCACAATGTTGTGCAAGAAGGCTCACTGGGGAAACACATTTTGCGTTGGCCCCGGGGTCAGCTGTATGCCATTGTCTCCGTGTTTCAGGGAGTAAACTACTGGCAAGGGGACGAGTTCGGAGAGACAACAGATGCAACTGTGCGGCCCAGAAGTGATCCCAAAACAGCTGGACCGCCTGGGGATGGAGTCTCCACCTTCCTCGGCTTCAGGCTGTCGTAAGGCCTCGTGGATGGCATGATTGAGCAGGCCGGATTACTTAAAGTGGAAGAAGCGACCTAAGATGCTTCTGACTCCATAGGAGGAGGTGGCGGGCGAGTTGTGACATGCGAGGGAAGCGTATGAGCAACGGTCACTGTACTGAGCAGTGCAGGCTTGCTAAGCAGCGGCATTAAGTAAGGGAACTGCTATCAACTCGAGGCAATGGATGCCAATGCAGTGAGAGGTTCGCCCAGACCCCCGTTACTGCATGCCTGTTATACTTGCCCCACATGCCCCTCGGCTGGTGTTTAGCAGACACTTGTTCTAGGAGCGTTTTGGCCCGGAGAAGCAAAAGGTCTGAACACGGCTGAGAGTTTGGTGGCAGGCCGGGTGTTGTTGACACACGGAGTGTGCCGCTCTGCCACGGCCACCTTGGGATTCGCCCATGAAGCCAGTGCTGAAGCGGTCATCGTATGGATTAAGCTGGTTATATGCGGCTGCGTCTACCATATGCCACAGGAGCCTCTGAAAGTTTCAGTGGGACCCTATCTCACTTCTATGTAGCACCGACCAGACACGTTCCTGGTGAGGAACATGTAGACCAAGTCCCCTCCAAACCGGAAAAGAGATCCTCAGTCCATGGACGAGTTAGTTTACTCCTCCCCAGGTGACCTGAAGACCCAACTGGCTATGTAGCACTTGAAGGGAGGGACTTATACTGAGACATCGACCCCTCAATGCAAGGGCACAGGCATGGCCTGCATTGCGGAAGGGTAGAGATCTGAAGTATGCGTCCTTCAGGTCAAATGCTGCAGACCAATCTTGGGGACAGCATATTGGGAATGCGTTTCTGTGTTTGTAACTTGAACGGAAGCTTGAAAAAGGGCTAGAATCAAGAGATACAGATCCAAGATGGTCTTAACTCACCTTTACTTGAAAAAAATGAGGTACAGGCAACTTTTCTCAGAAGCCGGTCTTCATTTGAGGGTCGACTCATTCGCATCCTTTGCCAGTAGGAATGCAATGACCGTCCACACAACAGACGCACATTCAGAAACACCAAAGTGTAACGGACAGCACTGAACATAGGCAGGCGCCGGGCGAACTGAATCTTCTAGCCGAGTCTGCTGGCACAGAGGAACCGGCTGGATCGGTCTGGAGCACCATCTAGTGCTTCAACGGACTGACGCAGAGGGACCAAGGGGACCACAGAGGTACTCAGAGTGAGGCAGTGAGGTAGAGAACGGGGACCCAGCTCGGAAGGCCCGAAGGCGGCCCGAAGCAGGGTCTGAGTGTGTACCTGTCTCTACATGGCAGCAGAGTGTGTGTGAGAAGGCGTGACCGGGTCCTCGAACTGCACCCAACTGCTGGCTGGTGATATAAGAGGTAGCTGAGGGGTGCAAGGCTTTACAGGGTTGCACACCGCCTCTTGGTACCCAGGAACAGAGGAAACTGCTCTTTCTTTGAAGTGTGGGTACCGCTGGCTCTGCTGTTTGGGAGCCAGCAGCCGAAAAGACACCCACACAAACAAAGACTCCATCCGGCCCTCCACCGGGGGAAGGGAGTGGATCGGTGACCAACTCCAAAAGCATCGTCCTCAATCCCTGAGTGGCCTGCTCAGGAACGCTTTCGCTATCGCTTGCCACATGGCTTGGCAGCGCCTGGAGTGAGCTGGGCACCCCTACTGCAGCCAGCTCCACGCTGAGGTCTGGCGGGAGGCTGCTGCGGAGACCCAGCGGGAGCAGTGGCAGGGGAATTCCCTCAGCAACGAGCAGACGGAGGAACTCCAGGGTGGAGGCAGCAGAGAGCTGCTGGGGCAGGATTTGCCGGATGGCCTCCGTCTGCTCTTGGGCGGCAGAGAACTGTTAGGCGCAGCTCTCCACCGCGTTGCCGACCAGCCCAACCTGGGAAATTGGGGAGACCAGGAACCGAACCTTGTCTGCATCTGCCATATAAACAAGGCTGAGCCAACAATGCCGCTCCTGGACCACTAATGTAGACATCGCCAGACCGATCGCGCACACCAGGACACTTGTACCCCAGAGGGCGAGGTCGGATGCGGTGCGGAGCTCACCTATGAGCCCACGGTCTGGGCTACCCTCCTGCATGTCCATGAGTGCCCTGGACTGATAGACCTGTAGCAGCGCCATGGCACGCAAGAGGATGCGGCTTGCCCACAGGCTTTGTAAGCTCTGCCCAACAGAACGGACGGAGAGGGGCCAGAATGAAACCCAGAATGAAACGGCTGGTCGGCTCATTACAGAGGGACCAGCACGCTCAACGGGGGGCTCCACCGGCTGCGATGTAATAGAGGAGTGAGGGGCCCACAGGGATTGGTTACCGGGCGGGGAAGCCTCACTATGATCCTATGATCACCCATCCCACATGGCGCCGTAGCGGGGCGTGGTAATGGGGACTCCACCTTCGCATATATATATACACTTTTTTTTTTTTTTACAAACACGTGATACAACTATTGTGACCGTCCATTTGGGGGGACAGGGAACGATCACATCCAGAAATGCAAGGGTGGAATGACATCTTGAAAAAGACGCAAATGCAACCGTGTGTTGCATTTAAGTGGTGCGTGCATCCGCTTCTGTGTTTATACCTGGGGCGTAGCGCGGGATGCAATTCACGCATGCCAATGTGCATTGACTCGTTTTAAACAATACTCAAACGATACCCAAAGATGACAGGCTCCCTAAGCGTGATCCCAATCAGTCAACACGTCAACTACGTCTCTGTTCCCTCCTTCAGGGAACAATAGCACCACACTTCTCTAGGATGGACTCCAAACTCATATCAGCCTTAATTGAGTCTTTCACAACTAAGGGTGTATGAAAAACACGGAATGTGTTTCCAGTGCGTTTTCTGCACAGCTGAGACCATATTAGCTCCGTTGTCAGTAATAACAGCAAAGACCTTACTGGTAATGCCCCAGTCATCAGATATTTTTGTGAGGAGCTCAGATATATGTTGCGCTGTGTGCTGTACAGCAACATGGACTGTGTCAAGAGTGCAAGCCTTCATCTCCCAATTCTGGTCAATAAAATGTCCTGATACAGACTTATCTCTTGAATGCGCATGCGTCGCTTCTGAACGTGTTGTTGTCCTTGGAGCTCTACCGGTTTGATTTATAATTCTTGATTTTCTCTTTAAACTCACTTACAACGAACATTTTCTACTTTTCCTCATTGAGAAGCACTACTGCTCAAACCTCATAGTTACAACACGGACTGCTGAGCAGACACGTCTCAAGCCTATTAGTGATCCAACGCCGGATACTCTTATAGGTTACTCCTGAGGATCACGGCTGAACGCGTCTTCTCCACACTCTTACAAACAAACGTGTTTTTTTTTCGCCTATCGTGCGTCTGCTCTACACCCTTACCACAAAAAGACGGATTATATCCAAGACTTCAGTCATAAATTAGTATTAATATTGATAGCATCACTGGTAGCTTCGTTGCTAACTTACTGTCCATCTGTTAAAATGGCGAATATATCATATGTAAGTAGTCTACCTTTTGGTGCAGGTGAGGACACATTTGAGCTGCATGCACTGCAGTCTGAACTGGAAGCTGTTGAGAAACAGATCCACAACCTTTTATTGAGACAAGCCGAGCTGATAGACCAACGTTTAGCTCTTGAAACATCACGCGCCGATGCACACAAATCAGTGATTAATGTTACTAACCCGCTGACTCCGACCTCGTCTACTCCGTGCGCTTCTCAGCATCGGTCCCGAGCGCCGAGGTCGCGATCAGCCATGGTCTCGTTCACTCCGGCTCCAACACGCCACCACGAAGCCTGGGTGGTTCCGCAGCGGAAGGTGCGAGTCAGGTCTAGACCAAGACTCTCTCCGATCCTCCCGGTTTTCGAGTTATCCACACAAAACCACTTCTCCCCTCTTCGCGAAATAGAACGCGATGCTGTGATCATCGGCGATTCCATCGTTCGGCACGTACACGCTACGTTAGGTAAAAGTAAGGTGCACAGTCACTGCTTTCCTGGTGCTCGTGTTCAGGGAACACGAGAAATCAGGGAACGATCACATCCAAAAATGCAAGGGTGGAATGACATCTTGAAAAAGACGCAAATGCAACCGTGTGTTGCATTTAAGTGGTGCGTGCATCCGCTTCTGTGTTTATACCTGGGGCGTAGCGCGGGATGCAATTCACGCATGCCAATGTGCATTGACTCGTTTTAAACAATACTCAAACGATACCCAAAGATGACAGGCTCCCTAAGCGTGATCCCAATCAGTCAACACGTCAACTACGTCTCTGTTCCCTCCTTCAGGGAACAATAGCACCACACTTCTCTAGGATGGACTCCAAACTCATATCAGCCTTAATTGAGTCTTTCACAACTTTCTGAAATCGCTACTCATGTTCCCGAGATTCTGAACAGTGACGAGCGCATCGGAACTGTGGTCCTGCACGCGGGAGTGAATGACATCAGGCTGCGCCAGACGGAGGTTCTGAAGAAAGACTTTAGGAATCTGATCGATACGGTACGCAGCACATCGCCTGAAACAACGATCATAGTGTCAGGACCGCTTCCCACGTACCGACTAGGGCATGAAAAGTTCATCAGATTATTTGCGCTAAATGAATGGTTAATGTCATTGTGCAATGAGCAGAAACTGCTCTTTGTAAATAATTGGAATCTGTTTTGGGAGTTTCCTAGGCTTTTCCGTGCTGATGGCTTACACCCAAGCAGATTCGGAGCAGATCTTCTGTCGGATAACATCTCCAAAATGTTAAATACCTTTTGACTAGTAACCAAAAGTCCAAATCATAGTCTCTGCTGCACCAATTTAACTGATATTAATACTGCACCAATTTAAATAGATATAAATAGTGTAGAACATTGCATAGAAACCGTGTCTATTCCTCGTCTAGTGAGATCAAATAATAAATCTACTGCAGGATCTAGGAAAAATCTAATTGTTATTAAAACAGAAAATGTTGCTATTAGTAATCAAAAACAATTTCTAAAGCTAGGTCTTCTAAACATTAGTTCCCTTTCGTTGTCACTCCGAGTTACGTCGGATGACGACGAATGGGGTTTCGCTTAGAAATCCTATCATCTTCGAGTATTAAAACACGAGCCAATGGCAAAGAAATGCCATGGGTCTGCGGAATTTGCATAGCGTAACTCCGCCCCGCCCTGGGGGTATATAAGGAAGTGCGCGAGCAGAATGCAGATATGTTTTCGCTTCGGAGCCAAGTTGATGTACTTCACTCCACAGCCAAATTCTGAGTTATCTCTTCATCTCTTCGAGACGAGCCTCTCTCCAGGTGTTGGTGTGACAGCGAGTTCCAGCGAGTGCACATTCCCTGCTGATCTGTGCAGTGATTTGCCAGAGTTTGTGTGTTCTCTCCCTGGTCGCTTCAACACTCTGCGGAGAAATCTCCTTTCACAAAAGAGCATTGCACGCGGCACGTCTTTTTAAAGATGCCTCGCCCGTGCACTTCTGGTTGCGGTCTATTCGTGTCTGACTCTGATGGGCACAATCGCTGTCTTGTGTGTCTGGGTGTCGAGCACGCTAAGGCAGCGTTTGTGGATGAGTCATGTTCCCACTGCGGGAACATGCCCATCGCACGGTTGAGATCGAGACTCAATGATCTTAATGTGAGAGTCCCCTCATCCGCACCCCGATCTACTGGTCCCGAGAGGGCTGGTACTTCGGCTGGCGGCCAGGGTGATCTGAGGGTTACAGTGTGGAACAAAGCGCCGACTATTCCACGCTCCACACTTCCCTCTGTTCCCGTGCAACCCGCGAGTGTCCGCGTGGAAACCGCTGTACAGTCCTCGGACTTGCCGCGAGTTTCATTCGGCGCTCCAGAGGATGACGTGATGTCGATCGCTGCATCACAAGATGGGCAGGAGTCCTCGGGTAGTGAGGATTCGGCTGTGCTGCCACCCTCGGGTGTCCCAGCATTGTCCGAGTCTGATCCCGAGATGACGGCCATGCTTTCCCGGGCAGCCGCGGCGATCGGTCTTGAGTGGTCCCCGCCACCTGGGCCGGTTCGTTCGCGGCTGGACGATTGGTTTTTGGGTGCGGCTGCTGATCCGCGTCGGCGGCCAACCCCAATGCCTTTTTTCCCGGATGTGCATGAGGAGGTCACGAGGTCCTGGGAGGCACCATTGTCTTCCCGTGATCGTTCGGCGACCGCCTCCGCCTTGCCTCCCCTTCAGGGCCGGCCCGAGGCATAAGCGAACTAAGCGGCTGCTTGGGGCCCCCTCGCCACCAGGGGGCCCCCCAAGCGAGTTTTTTTTTTTTTTTTTTTTTTTTTTTTTTACTTATTAATTAACTTAAACAAAAGACATAAATGAATGAATGGATTAATAATTCAAGACAAGAAAATTCTGATTTCAGTACTGCCTACAACTGGTGCTGTGACTGCCAGTGTTTGAGTCATGCGCATAACCTCGCGTGCACAGACAATTCGTGCGCAAAGTCACGGTAATGATAAGCCATGTCACAAAAATTTGATTTGATCAATGATTTATCCTTTAAGTTTAATGATATTCAGAACAGAACAAGGATAAAAAATAACTATAAACAAGCCAAAACGAATTAATTTAAAGCGAAAGTGAAAGCGGCGTTGGGCTCACGTATCTCTCTCATTAGAATCAAAATGTTTCAACATTCGCGATGGATTTGGATGCCAAACTATTCTTTATTATAGGCTTATTTGTACTTCACCCACGTTCCAATATCGAAGAAAAAAATAATTGTGCTTGAAATCCAATCGAGGGGAAAAATTATTCTCTTCACATGCGCAAAAATGTGCTTGGAAACATCACAGTGGGGGGTGCTTAGGCTGCGCAGCGCTGAATGGTACGAATTAGGCTACTACTGACTATTTAAACAGAGCAGTGTAATTTGTATATGTTAGGTTGACTATTTTTTTATTATATTTTATTACGGCTATAACGAACAGGCTGCGATATCATTGCAATGGTATGTTGTGTGTCTGTGTGTGTGTGTGTGTGTGTGTGTGTGAGGCGCGGACGCGATCGAACAGTGGAAACATAAAAACATACTCCGTCATGTTCATACAAGACATCATTCAAACTGCAAAGTGTTGCAAAAATGTTGGAGGATATTTTGCAAATTATTATTTTTTATATGTTTTGTGACAATTTGTTTTCAGAAGTTTCAAAGAGTTAGTAAAAGAGTAAAGAAGAAGTTAAAACATTTTTAAGTATATCTATTTTTTATTAAGTATTTATTTTGTATTAATACATAACCTCATTGTATTAATTTATAATGTAACATTATAGAGTGACATTGTGTCAATAATCGTCAAGCACAGGTGACTCCGCGTGTTTGGAGGGGGCCCCCAAATCAAATTCTGCTTAGGGCCCCCAAAAGGCTCGGGCCGGCACTGCTCCCCTTGATCAGGCAGCCGCCAAAGGGTACACTGGGGTTCCCCAGGTTGAACGCTCTGTTGCGATGCAGCTGTGTCCTCAGAGTGCTTCTTCCCGCGGGGACCCAAAGCACCCCTCCAAGGCCTGTAGGTTCTCTTCCACCCTGGTGGCGAAGGCCTACAGAGCTGCGGGGCTGGCGGCCTCCTCACTGCATGCCATGGCGACTCTGCAGGTCTACCAGGCCCAGATGTTGCGTGATATGCACGAGGGGAGGTCTGACCCAGCACTCTTTGATGAGTTGCGTGCCGCCACCGACCTTGCTCTCCGAGCGACGAAGGTGACCGCACGCTCGCTGGGTCAGGTGATGGCCACTTCGGTGGTCCAGGAGCGACACCTATGGCTAAACCTGGCTGATATGCGGGAGGCCGAGCGGACCCGGTTCCTCGACACCCCCATATCCCAGGCTGGCCTGTTCGGCGGTGCAGTCGAGGACTTTGCCCAGCAGTTCTCGACTGCCCAGAAGCAGACTGAGGCTCTAAAACACGTCCTGCCCCGGCGGCCCGCTGCTCCGGCAGCGCAGTCGTCGGCACAGGTGCCTCAGCCCGCTCGCCGCCGAGGGCGCCCTCCTGCGGTTCCCGCCCCTCCCGATCGGCCCCAGCAGTCCGCTGCTCCCGGGTCGCGTCGGAGAGGAAGCCGTAGGAAGGCGCCACAGCCCTCTCCCGCCCCGCTAAACGGCAGGCTAAGCGGCGCTCCTGAGACGGGCTGCTCAGAGATGGTGACCAGTTCTGTTCAGGAGCCGGTAGCAGGGCCGCTCCTTCCCCCGGTGGAGGGCCGGGGGAGAATCCTTGGTTTTCCCATTCCCGCTGCTCGTCCCACGACGGGCAGCACCCTAAAATGGTTAAAGAAAGAACTCACTATCCCATCTCTGAGCACACGGAGTGTGCGGATGAGAGCACGCGCCGCCCACGGGCCACGCTCCTCGCATCCCCCTCTGTCGCCAGACACCTGCCAGAGCACGCCCCCGTGGGACGCTGGTCCTCCCCTGGCCTTCTCTGGCAGGACGCGGCTAATGGATCGCTATGCCACCCACGCCTGGGCCGGTCATTCCGCCTCGCTGCACCCCCGACGGTACGTCTGTGGTTCGTATGACCCCGCTGGTGCACTTTCTGGAAGCCTGGCTAGAGCTTCCCAGACTGTCCCGCTGGGTCGCGAGAACCATCAGGCTCGGCTACGCGATTCAGTTCGCGCGATCTCCTCCCCGCTACAGCGGAGTCCGCTTCACTATGGTCGGTGGCAATGCCCCTGTCATGAGAGCGGAGGTCGCCACCCTACTGGTGAAGGGTGCGATCGAGATTGTCCCTCCAGCCGAAATGAGGTCCGGCTTCTACAGCCCTTACTTCATTGTTCCGAAGAAATCGGGTGGGTTACGACCAATCCTGGACCTGCGCGTCCTGAACCGCTCCCTTCACAGGCTGCCGTTCAAGATGCTCACGGCCAAACGCATTTTCGAGTGTGTGCGGCCACAGGATTGGTTTGCAGCGATCGACCTGAAGGACGCCTACTTCCATGTCTCCATTTTACCTCGACACAGACCGTTTCTACGGTTTGCTTTCGAGGGGCAGGCATACCAGTACGCGGTTCTCCCTTTCGGGCTAGCCCTGTCTCCTTGCGTCTTCACGAAGGTCGTCGAGGCAGCCCTTGTTCCCCTACGCGAACACGGGGTTCGCATCCTGAACTATCTCGACGACTGGCTGATCCTAGCTCACTCTCGAGACCAGGTTTGCGAACACAGGGATCTTGTGCTCCGGCACCTAGCTCGTCTGGGCCTTCGGGTCAACTGGGAGAAGAGCAAACTCTGCCCAGTGCAGAGGATCTCTTTTCTCGGTATGGAAATCGACTCAGTCGCCATGTGCGCGCAGCTTACGAGCGAGCGCGCGCAATCACTGCTGACTTGTCTTCGCCAGTTCGAGGGCAAGAGTGCGGTCCCACTGAAACTTTTTGAGAGGCTCCTGGGGCATACGGCATCCGCAGCCGCAGTAACGCCGCTCAGATTGCTTCATATGAGACCGCTTCAGCTTTGGCTTCGCGATCGAGTCCCGAGGTGGGCATGGCAACACGGCAAGCTCCGGGTCCCAGTGACTCCGGCCTGCCGTCAGACCTTCACCCCGTGGTCGAACCTCAGCTTTCTACGGGCCGGAGTGCCCCTGGAACGAGTTTCCCGGCATGTTGTTGTCTCAATAGATGCCTCCACCACGGGCTGGGGCGCCATGTGCAATGGACATGCTGCCGCGGGCTCCTGGACAGGACCCCAGCGCCTATGGCATGTCAATTGCCTCGAGTTGCTGGCTGTACGTCTCGCCCTGCACCGCTTCCATGCATTGCTCAGGGGTCAGCACGTACTAGTCCGATCAGACAATACCGCGACAGTAGCGTACATCAACCATCAAGGTGGTCTACGCTCCCGCCGTATGTCGCAACTCGCTCGCCACCTCCTCATATGGAGTCAGAAGCATCTGAGGTCGCTTCGAGCCATTTATATCCCGGGACACCTGAACCAGGCGGCCGACGAGCTGTCTCGAGTTCGGCCTCTCGCTGGAGAATGGCGGCTCCATCCCCAGACGGTCCAGCTGATTTGGGATCAGTTCGGCGACGCACAGGTAGACCTGTTTGCCTCCCACGACTCGTCCCATTGCAACCTGTTTTATTCCCTGACCGAGGGCACGCTCGGCACGGATGCACTGGCGCACAGCTGGCCGCAGGGCCTACGCAAGTATGCGTTTCCCCCAGTGAGCCTTCTTGCGCAGACCCTGCGCAAGATCAGGGAGGACAAGGAGCGGGTTATATTGGTTGCCCCATACTGGCCCAACCACACCTGGTTCTCAGAACTCATACTCCTTGCGACAGCACCTCCCTGGCCAATTCCTCTGAGGAAGGACCTCCTTTCTCAGGGACGGGGCACCCTTTGGCACCCTCGTCCCGGTCTTTGGAACCTCCACGTGTGGCTTCTGGACGGGACGAGGCAGGTTTGAGTACCCTACCACCAGCGGTGGTGGCTACCATCACTTCCGCTAGAGCATCGTCCACGAGACATGTCTATGCGTTGAAGTGGAACCTCTTCGTCACCTGGTGTTCTTCTAAAAATCTTGAACCCACGAAATGCCCCATCAGTGTCGTGCTTTCCTTCCTGCAAGAAGGGTTGGAGCGAAGGCTGTCTCCCTCCACCCTGAAAGTGTATGTTGCCGCCATTGCCGCACATCACGACGCAGTTGATGGTAAGTCCTTGGGAAAGCACGACCTGATTGTCAGGTTCCTGAGGGGAGCCAGGAGACTAAATCCTCCTCGTCCTCCCCTCGTACCCTCTTGGGACCTCTCAGTGGTTTTAACTGCCCTGCAGAGTGCTCCATTTGAGCCTTTGCAATCTGTGGAGCTTAAGTTCCTGTCAATGAAGACAGCGCTCCTGGATGCATTGGCCTCCATCAAGAGGGTAGGGGACCTGCAGGCATTTTCGGTTGACGAAGCGTGCCTGGAATTCGGGCCGGCTAACTCTCACGTGATCCTGAGACCCCGGCTTGGATATGTGCCCAAGGTTCCTACCACACCCTTTCGAGACCAGGTAGTGAACCTGCAAGCGCTGCCCTTGGAGGAGGCAGACCCAGCCTTGGCACTGCTCTGTCCAGTACGCGCCCTTCGTGCTTACGTAGATAGAACGCGGTGTTTCAGGACCTCAGACCAGCTCTTTGTCTGTTATGGTGGGAAGCTGAAGGGAAAGGCTCTCTCCAAGCAAAGGTTGTCTCACTGGATAGTGGACGCCATTGCTTTGGCTTACCAGCAGCAAGGTCGACCATGCCCCCTTGGTGTGACGGCCCACTCCACTCGGAGTGTGGCATCCTCTTGGGCTCTAGCGCATGGCGCCTCGCTAACAGACATCTGCAGAGCTGCAGGCTGGGCGACACCTAACACATTCGCGAGATTCTACAATCTCTGAGTAGAGCCAGTTTCTTCTCATGTACTCGCTTCAACTAGCCGGTGCTAGATTCTGCTCAGGTGTCTTCGCTTGCTCGCCATTCCTCTCCACGGATGGGATACGTGCGATATTCCTCAGGTGAGCCTCATAAGCCCTGAGTCTCCTCCAGCACTGACGACGTCAACGCCAGAGTTATGCCACTGGCAGCTTTCGCGCTTGGCTAGGTGTCTCCATGTGCATGGTTCCCTTCGGGCGACCCCCACATGTGTATTTCCACTGTAAGCCTCTTTGAGCATGTGTCTTTCCCTTGGCAAGCCACCTTGCCACCCCTGGGGTTGAAATATTCCACCTGCAGCTGGACACCCCAGTGTTACTCCGTATGCAGCCCTTCGGGGTCATATGTGTATTCCAAGTCCCCCCCTTCGGGTTGGGCATGATTGCATATTTCCACTGGATATGCTTCCCAGTGTACCTTGGTATTCCTGTGTTAAGTAGGACTCCTTCGTCCGTGCTAGTCTCACGACAGGGAGCTCAGACTTACGCAGGGCACTGGAAGACAGTCGAGAGGTGGCGTGATTATACGGGAACCCCATTCGTCGTCATCCGACGTAACTCGGAGTGACAACGAAAGGGAACGTCTCGGTTACGTATGTAACCCTCGTTCCATGAGTAGGGAACGGAGACGTTACGTCTCCCTGCCACTTCCGCTGTACCGCTGGAACGCCTGAGTTCAGTCTCGGCTCCTCAGCGAAGACATATCTGCATTCTGCTCGCGCACTTCCTTATATACCCCCAGGGCGGGGCGGAGTTACGCTATGCAAATTCCGCAGACCCATGGCATTTCTTTGCCATTGGCTCGTGTTTTAATACTCGAAGATGATAGGATTTCTAAGCGAAACCCCATTCGTCGTCATCCGACGTAACGTCTCCGTTCCCTACTCAGGGAACGAGGGTTACATACGTAACCGAGACGATCACTCACACCTAAGGCAGTTATTGTAAATGAAATAGTCAAAGATAATAGCTTCGATGTACTTTGCCTTACTGAAACCTGGCTTAAACCAAATGATTATTTCGGTCTAAATGAGTCTACTCCAGCAGGATACTCCTATAAGTATGAGCCCCGACTGATTGGTCGTGGTGGCGGTGTTGCAACAATCTATAGAGATATTCTCAATGTTACTCAGAAAACGGGTTATAAGTTTATTACGTTTGAAGTACTTGTACTAAATGTTACGCTCTTAGATGTTAGAAAAACATCCCTATTATCTCTAGCCTTGGCTACCGTATATAGACCGCCTGGGCCTTACGCTGATTTCCTAAAAGAGTTTGCAGATTTTCTCTCAGACATATTAGTCAATGTCGATAAAGCATTCATTGTTGGAGATTTTAACATACACATAGATAATCCAAATGATGCGTTAGGGGCTGCGTTTACAGATTTATTAAATTCATTTGGGGTCAAGCAAAACGTCACCGGACCAACTCATCGTCTTAATCATACACTCGATCTAATTATTTCACATGAATCCGATCCAACCGATATAGATATCATTCCACAAAGTGATGATGTTACTGACCATTACATAGTAACTTGCATATTACGTACTGCTGTAATATGTCATGCGGCGCCGCGTTATCAACTAGGCAGAACAATCCTTCCATCCACCATAGATAATTTCTCAAATTGCTTATCTGATCTGTCTCAGCTGCTCAGTGAACCCAAACAAACAGATGAACTAGAAGAACTAACTAGCACTATGAGCACCATTCTCTCTAGAACATTGGATGTTGTTGCACCCATTAAATTAAAAAAGGTCAGAGAAAAAAGTAAAAGCACCGTGGTACAACAATACTACGCATGTTCTAAAGAGAGAAACCCGTATTTTAGAGCGTAAATGGAAACAAACTAAATTAGAGGTCTTTAGAATCACGTGGAAAGACAGTATGTCACGTTATAAAAAGGCCCTAAAAGCAGCCAGGGCTGAGCACCTCCGCAAACTAATAGAAAATAACCAAAATAATCCAAGGTTTTTATTTAACACCGTGGCTAGACTAACAAATAAACAGATGTCACCCGAACAAAATATCCCGTTACAGTTCAGTAGTAATGATTTCATGAAGTTCTTCACTGAGAAAATAGAAAGCATCAGAACCACAATTGTAAACGTTCAATCTTCAATTGCGCCTTATAATTCAGCCTCAATTATCACCCCGCAAGAACAATTACTGTGCTTTACAACTATAGAACAAAAAGAGTTAAATAAACTTATCACTTCATCTAAAACAACAACATGTTTATTAGATCCAATACCAACTAAACTACTGAAAGAAGTGTAACCTGTAGTGGAAGAGCCTCTCCTTAATATTAGTAACTCGTCTTTATCTTTAGGTCATGTTCCAAGAACATTTAAACTGGCAGTTATAAATCCACTCATTAAGAAACCACAATTAGATCATAATAACCTAGCAAATTATAGACCCATTTCAAATCTTCCATTTATGTTTAAAATATTAGAAAAAGTGGTGTCCGCTCAACTGGGCTCTTTCTTGCAAGAAAATTATATCTATGAGAAGTTTCAGTCTGGATTCAGGCCGCACCTTAGCACTGAAACTGCGCTCGTTATTTACTTTTAGCATCTGACCAAGGCTGTATCTCAATACTACTTTTACTTGATCTTAGTGCTGCGTTCGATACTATAGATCACACAATACTCTTAGATCGACTACAAAATGATACTTGTGTTCAAGGACAAGCATTAAGCTGGTTCAAATCATACTTATCTGACCGCTACCATTTTGTCTATTTAAATGGAGAAAAATCGATCATAACTCCAGTAAACTATGGAGTGCCGCAGGGATCTGTGTTAGGCCCTCTGTTATTCTCAGTATATATGATGCCCCTTGGAAATATTATAAGGAAACATGGAATTAGTTTCCATTGTTATGCTGATGACACTCAAATATATATTTCATCACGGCCAGATGAAAACGCTAAATTATCCAAATTGACAGAGTGTGTTAAAGATATAAAAGATTGCATGACGCGTAATTTTCTTTTATTAAATCCAGACAAAACAGAGGTATTACTTATCGGTTCAAAAAACCGCCCTCAAAACCTCTCACAATACAACTTTAACATCGTAGGATGTCCTGTTACTTTATCCTCTACAGTAAAAGACCTGGGTGTTATACTTGATTGCAACCTGTCTTTCGAAAATCATATTTCGTATGTTACAAAAACAGCCTTTTTCCACCTTAGAAACATTGCTAAGCTACGTAATATGCTATCAGTTTCTGATGCAGAAAAGTTAGTTCCCTATCGTTCGGTCACTACGACGTACGTCGTGGTGAACGACGAATAGGAATCTCGCTAGAGAGGCCAATCTACTTCGAGTGAAACTAAACAAGCCAATACACATTGGCGTGCAATCATTTGCATCAGCTGTGCAGCCTCGCAGCGCGGGTATTTAACGAGCAGCTGGTGAGATTGCACTTCAGCTTTTTGCTTCGGAGCCAAGCATTCGATGCGTCTTCTAGGAGTGGAAGGAAACCGTTTGGACCTCTCTTCGGTGCGGGTGTCACAACGCGGCAGCGGGGACAGTCTTCTTCTTTGTGTGTTTGTCTTTCTGTGTTGTCCGGTACAAACTGAGCAAACAAAAAAGCTGTTCTTACAGCTGGTAGGTGCGCCGTGAGCGCTCAAAGGCTGTTATCACAGCTGGTAAGACAGCGAGAAGAGAGAGAGCGCACAGACGGGTGCACATTCCCGTCTGTGTTCGCAGTGTCTGTTCCCCCTGTGTGTTTCAGCACCAGTGAGAGCAGTCCCTAAAAGAGCTTACACAGATAGAGAACGTCTTTTTCAAAAAGAGAAAAAAATGACTTTCTATCTGTGTGTTTCTGGATGCGGTCGTTACCTGGGCTCACAGGATGGTCACAAACGCTGCCTCGTGTGTCTAGGCATTGAACACGCTGAGGCAGCGCTTGTGGATGAGTCATGTACCCATTGTGGGAAGATGACCATCGCGGAGCTGCGGTCGAGACTCACGTTCCTGCAAAGGGGCGGAGTCCCCGTGCCGCTGCCTCGATCAAATCCTCCTCAGAGGGTGGCTTCGGGCAGTGACATGGGTGACCTGAGGATCACGGTGAGCGCGGCTTCTTCGGGGAACCAACCCCCTAGGAGCCCTCACTCCTCTCATGCTCCGCAGCCAGTTGAGCCCCCATTGGAGAGAGCTGGACCATCCTCGCGGTGTGTACCGGTTGTCTCCTTTGGGGCTCCCTGCGAAGACCAGATGTCGATCGCGGCATCGGAGGGTGGGTCAGACGTCTCTGCGGATGACGACTCAGCGCCGTTACCTCCTTCGGGTGTGTCAACGGTGCCTGAGACGGACCCGGAGATGATGGCCATGCTTTCCCGGGCCGCCAACGGGGTCGGGCTCGTGTGGAACCCTCCAACGTGTCCCGAACCCTCGAGGTTGGATGATTGGTATCTCGGGGTGGCGCGCGCTGGTTCTCAGCAACCCACCCCAGTGCCTTTCTTCCCGGAAGTGCATGAGGAGCTTACGGGGACGTGGACGGCACCTTTTACTGCCAGAAACCGTTCCGGTGGCTCCTCCTCCCTCACCACCCTTGATGGCGGGGCAGCTAAGGGATACACGCGCATCCCGCCAGTGGAACGGGCCGTTGCTATGCAACTGTGCCCTAACTCCACTTGGCGCGGAGAACCGTGTCTCCCTTCACGGGCCTGTAAGTACTCGTCGGATTTAACCGGCAAGGCTTACAAGGCCTGTGGGGAAGCTGCCTCTGCCGTGCACGCCATGGCGTTGCTGCAGGTTCATCAGGCCAAGGCACTGAAGAACCTGCACAAGGGTGGTCATGATCCCCAAGTTCTTCAGGAACTTCGTATCGCGACGGACCTCGCGCTTCGTGCGACGAAGGTGACCGCGCGGTCGGTGGGTCGTGCGATGTCCACCACGGTGGTCCAGGAACGCCATCTCTGGCTGTGTCTGGCGGACATGCGGGAGACCGATAAGCTCCGGTTCCTGAACTCCCCCGTGTCCCAGACCGGCCTCTTCGGCGACGCGGTCGAGAACTTCGCCCAGCAGTTCTCGGCTGTACAAAAGCAGACTGAGGCCATCCGTCACATCCTGCTGCGGCGGCCAGCTGCTGCTCCCACCCCTCCGTCTGCGGCTCCTCAGTCTGCTCGTCGCCGAGGGCGGCCTCCTGCGTCTGCCCCTGCTCCCGCGCCGCAGCAGCAGCCTCCATCCAAACGGCGCCGTGGAGCCAGTCGCAGGCGGTCCGCCCCGCCCGTCCAGGACCCCACCAAGAAGGGCGGCAAGGCCAAGGGCAAGCGGCCCTAGGACGGGCGACCCAGAGATGGCAGGGACTGCTCTCCAGGAGACGATGACGGCATCGCTCCATCCCCCGGGGCCGGGTGGAAAATCCTTGTTTTCCTTTTCTTTTTGTTCCGCCGCTGGCCTCAAAACCAGCGGTACCCAAAATTTCAATAAAAGAGCAGTTTCTTCCGTCTCTGGGTCCGAAGAGGGCCCGGAGAGCAGTGGGGGGAGAGAATCCTTACCACTCTCATCCACCTCTTCTATCGCCAGCAGGCAGCAGTGTGCAGCTCGAGAACGCAACCAAGCCGTCTCCTGCACCTCCCGCCTCGTGGAACCAGGTAAGTGTTGCGCAGCACACTCAGACTCCGCTACGGGCCGCCTCCCAGAGAGAGCCTCCCGAGCCGAGCCCCTGTGTTCCACCTCGCTGCCCCACTCCGGGTACGCCTACGGTCCCTTTGGTCCCGCTTGTACGGTCTCTGCGAGCCTGGCTAGCGCTCCCCAGCCCGTCTCGCTGGCTCATTCGGACCATCAGGCTCGGCTATGCGATTCAGTTCGCCCGGCGTCCCCCCAAGTTTCGGGCCATCCACTCCACTACAGTGAGAGCAGCCGATGCCCATGTCTTGCGCGCGGAGATCGCAGTCCTACTGGCAAAGGACGCGATAGAGCCGGTCCCTCCAGCCGATATGAGGTCAGGGCACTACAGTCCCTACTTCATTGTACCCAAGAAAGGTGGTGGGTTACGACCGATCTTGGACCTGCGAGTTTTGAATCGGAGCCTTTACAGGCTACCGTTCAAAATGCTCACGCAGAAACGCATTTTCGAATGCATCCGTCCCCAAGATTGGTTTGCAGCGATCGACCTGAAGGACGCGTACTTTCATGTCTCGATTCTTCCTCGACACAGGCCGTTTCTGCGCTTTGCGTTCGAGGGTCGAGCATATCAGTACAAGGTCCTACCCTTCGGGCTGGCCCTGTCCCCCCGTGTCTTCACGAAAGTCACGGAGGGGGCCCTTGTTCCCTTGAGAGAACAGGGCGTTCGCATTCTCAACTATCTCGACGACTGGCTCATATTAGCACACTCTCGAGATCAGTTATGCGAACACAGGGACCTCGTGCTCAGGCACCTCAGCCAGCTGGGCCTTCAGGTCAACTGGGAGAAGAGCAAACTCGCCCCTGTGCAGAGGATCTCTTATCTCGGTATGGAGTTGGATTCGGTCGCACAGACAGCGTGCCTCACAGAGCAACGCGCTCAGTCGGTGCTGAACTGCTTGAACACGTTCAAGGGCAGGACGGCGGTCCCACTGAAATTCTTTCAGAGGCTCCTGGGGCATATGGCAGCGGCACCAGCGGTAACTCCGCTCGGCCTGCTCCATATGAGACCGCTTCAGCACTGGCTTCACGGCCGAGTCCCGAGATGGGCGTGGCATCACGGCACTCACCGGGTGGCAATCACACCGGAGTGCCGTCAAACCTTCAGTCCGTGGTCAGACCCCTCGTTCCTCCGGGCAGGAGTCCCTTTGGAACAGGTGTCCAGGCATGCTGTGGTTTTCACAGATGCCTCTGCCACCGGCTGGGGTGCCACGTACAACGGGCATGCAGTGTCAGGGGTGTGGACGGGCCCCCAACTGCACTGGCACATCAACTGCCTCGAGTTGCTAGCAGTACATCTCGCTCTGAGCCGCCTGAAAAGGCCGCTACAGGGCAGAGACGTGCTGGTCCGTACGGACAACACTGCGACCGTTGCGTACATCAACCATCAGGGTGGTCTACGCTCCCGTCGCATGTCGCAACTCGCCCGCCATCTCCTCCTTTGGAGTCAGAAGCATCTGAGGTCGCTTCGAGCCATGTATGTCCCCGGTGTGCTCAACCGTGTGGCCGACGAGCTATCACGAGCTGTGCTTCCGGGAGAATGGCGACTCCACCCCCAGGTGGTTCAGCTGATCTGGAGAGAGTTCGGAGAGGCTCAGGTAGACCTGTTTGCCTCCTCAGAGACCTCCCACTGCCGGTTGTTTTACTCCCTGACCGAGGGAACACTCGGCACGGATGCACTGGCACACAGCTGGCCCCGGGGCCTCCGCAAATATGCTTTTCCCCCAGTGAGCCTACTTGCACAGACCCTGTGCAAAGTCAGGGACGACGAGGAGCAGGTCCTTCTGGTGGCTCCCTATTGGCCCACCCGGACTTGGTTCCCAGAACTCATGCTCCTCGTGACAGTCCCTCCCTGGCCCATTCCTCTGAGGAAGGATCTTCTGACTCAGAGACGGGGCACCCTTTGGCACCCGCGTCCGGACCTCTGGAAACTCCATGTCTGGTCCCTGGACGGGACGCGGAGGTTCTAGGTGACTTACCCCCAGAGGTACTTAACACCATCACTTCTGCGCTAGCGCCGTCTACGAGACGTGCGTACGCCTTGAAGTGGAACCTGTTTGTCGAGTGGTGTTCCTCCCGCAGAGAGGACCCCCGAAGATGTTCGATAGGGTCAGTGCTTTCCTTCTTGCAGCAAGGGTTGGAGCGAAGGCTGTCTCCCTCCACCCTTAAAGTACATGCTGCTGCTATTTCAGCATATCATGACCACATAGATGGCAAAACAGTTGGGAAGCACGACCTGGTCGTCAGGTTCCTTAGGGGGGCGAGACGATTAAATCCTCCTCGTCCCCCCTCCATACCCTCTTGGGACCTTTCCCTGGTGCTTCGAGCACTTCAGGATGCTCCCTTTGAGCCTTTGCAGTCAGCAGACTTAAAGCTTCTCTCCTTGAAGACTTTGCTGCTGGTTGCACTGGCCTCGATCAAGAGGGTAGGGGACCTGCAAGCATTTTCGGTCGACGAATCGTGCCTAGAGTTCGGGCCGGGTGACAACCATGTTGTACTGAGACCCCGGCCTGGCTATGTGCCCAAGGTTCCTACCACTCCCTTTAGAGATCAGGTAGTGAACCTGCAAGCGCTGCCCCTGGAGGAGGCAGACCCAGCCCTGGCTTTGCTCTGTCCCGTTCGCGCTCTGCGTATGTACGTGGACAGAACACAAAGCGTCAGGACCTCAGACCAGCTCTTTGTCTGTTACGGAGGCCAGCAGAAGGGTAAGGCTGTCTCCAAGCAGAGGATGGCCCACTGGATAGTGGATGCCATCGCCTTGGCTTACGAAGCTCAAGGCGTGCCCTGCCCGCTCAGGTTGCATGCACACTCCACGAGAGGCATTGCATCCTCCTGGGAGCTGGCACGTGGCTCCTCGCTAACAGATATCTGTAGAGCTGTGGGCTGGGCGACACCTAACACGTTCGCTAGATACTATAGCCTACGTGTAGAGCCCGTGTCCTCCCGTGTTCTCACCCTAAACGGGTAGAAGCACTGAGAGTACCGGCTCTGTCGGCTTGCTGCACCCTACTGTGCATCCTTATTGCTCCAGAGTTAAAACCTGTCGAGTCCTCCAAACACCCTCGGCCTGGTCGTGGCGGAGCGTCCGGTGCCAGGCCTTTACCCGCTGAATCTTTGAGAACCGGGTCTAGGCTGGGTCCCATATGTGGGACCCTACGGGGATCCCATATGTGTATATCTTCCACGGCTGCTTTTAAACGGAAGCCTGTGTCTTTCCCTTGGGCTAAGTCACCCTTTATTCATATGCAGTACAACCCTTGGGTTAGTCCATATGTGTATTCCCACATAACTCTTCTTAAGAATGTGGGTTCCGCAGCGTTCCCTTCCCTCAATTCGGGCACGCTTCCCAGTGTTATCCAATAATCTCACTGTATGGGTTATCACGGAACAACAGTGAAGGATACTCTCGGTGTAAGCCCCTTCCTATCGTCCTTCCAGGCAAGAAGGTGTAGAGGCTTACTCAGGGCGCTGGATGGGGTGCAGCAGCTGTGGCACTTTGGTAGGGATTCCTATTCGTCGTTCACCACGACGTACGTCGTAGTGACCGAACGATAGGGAACGTCTCGGTTACATATGGTAACCTTCGTTCCCTGAGGGAGGGAACGGAGACGTACGTCCCGTCGCCACATCTGCCGCTACCCGCCAGGGCGACCAGCTTTTTCAGGCTTGGCTCCTCAGCAAAAAACTGAAGTGCAATCTCACCAGCTGCTCGTTAAATACCCGCGCTGCGAGGCTGCACAGCTGATGCAAATGATTGCACGCCAATGTGTATTGGCTTGTTTAGTTTCACTCGAAGTAGATTGGCCTCTCTAGCGAGATTCCTAATTCGTCGTTCACCACGACGTACGTCTCCGTTCCCTCCCTCAGGGAACGAGGGTTACCATATGTAACCGAGACGTTCATGCATTCATGACCTCGAGACTAGATTACTGTAATGCTTTATTAGCTGGTTGTCCTGCATCCTCAATAAACAAGCTACAGTTAGTCCAAAATGCCGCCGCTAGAGTTCTTACTAGATCAAGAAAATATGATCATATAACACCGATTTGATCATCCCTGCACTGGTTACCTATAAAGTTCCGTATTAATTACAAGGTATTGCTACTGACTTATAAAGCCCTAAATGGCTTAGCTCCAGTCTATTTAATGGATCTTCTATCGCCCTATAATCCATCGCGCTCTTTAAGATCACTAAATTCAAGGCTTTTGGTCATACCTAGGATATCCTGATCCACCAAAGGAGGGAGAACATTTTCACATTTAGCCCCAAAACTCTGGAATAGCCTTCCTGATACTGTTCGTTGCTCAGACTCGCTCTCCCAGTTTAAAACTAGATTAAAGTCGCATCTCTTCAGCCAGGCATTCATATAATATTTTTAATTTTACAGTTCAAACTACAATCCGGCCTCTAGTTCATAAACGCCAGAGGAGAACTGGCCCCCGACTGAGCCTGGGTTCTCCCAAGGTTTTTTTTTCTCCATTGGGTCACCTGATGGAGTTTTAGGATACCATTAGGTCACTTGATGGAGTTTTTCGGTTCCTTGCCACTGTTGCCTTTGGCTTGCTCAGTTGGGGATATTTTGGGGATATTAATTTGATTGTATCAATCAATAAATTCCACTAGAAACAAACCTTGTTGTATTATTTTAATTTAATACTGTGATTTGATACCGTCTGTATTGTTAAAAGCGCTATACAAATATACTTGACTTGACAGTCAAATATGCTTCAGTTGTCCTTGATGTCCTCATGTCACTTGTTAAAACCACACTTGCAGAGTCTATGGAGTGTTTCAGTGTTGTTTTGACTTGCTCATATAGCTTTGGAATTTCACTTGACATAGGATTTCCTACCCGGGATATTGTATCAGCGATCAACCACCTTCATGAAATGACAGAAACCTGCATTCTCAACCATTGAAACTGGTTGCAAGTCAGTAACAATCATCTTGGTTAGGCTCAATGTGATGTCTTGGGCTCTTTGGGAATAATCTTAAAAGGATAAATGTTTCCAATGACTAAAGGGAAGGTGAATATATGTAGGATTTCTGAAGGATTATGTGACTGAAGACTGGAGTATTGGCTGCTCAGTGCTGAGAATTCAGATTTGCATCACAGGAATAAATTACATTTTAAAATATATTTAAAATAAAAATAGTAATTTTAAATTGTAATAATATTTCACAATATTACTGTTTACTGTATTTATGATCAAATAGATGCAACAATTATGAACATAACTATTCTTTCAAAAAAAAAAAAAAAAAAAGTAATATTACAGACCATTAGTATGTGTATATATATATATATATATATATATATATTATTAACGTGGGTTGCCCGAAGGCTAATGTATGTATCATGAAGTGGCAGAATACAGACAGGTTAGCCTGGGTTTCCCCATGCTGCCTTGCTCGCAGCGCGATTTTATTCACGCTGCTAGGCAGTCTGGAAACCATGGACCAGATTTTCCCCTGAAAAAGGGAACCAATCACAGAACGGGAAGGGAGCAACAAGACAATGACGACACCGAAGCAGTTTGTTTATATCTATGGATCCAACATGGCATCAGACTCGATGTTACCTTCTACCCTCATGTTTATCTTGCACAAACAGTAATATTCGCTAAACGCCATCGTGTACAAATAAATCTTTGACCCATCGTCTTTTTCCTCGTCGAATTTCTGTCGCTCTACATACGTCATCTGGTAAAATCGAAGCGATTGGCTATGAGCTACGTACAGGCGCATTTGATAGACATTCGTAGCGCCCAATAAACGGCTCTGGGCATTTGTAAACCACGCCTCAAATACGAGAAAATGAACATGTAGTTCCCAGACCAAGTCTCAAATGAGACTTGGTCTGACGTTAGCCAGGCTACAGACAGGTAGTATATACACAAAGGTTTATTAAAGAGCACAGGATCGACAATGACAGGTAAATAGCTGAATTGCAGATAGGTTGATTACTGATGGTAAATGGAAGTCTGACTGAGTCTCTTATCTGAACACAGGAATGAATAATGAACCGGAGAGACAGAGTGAAGACCAGACAGGATGATCAACCAGGTGAGACGAGGAACCGGAGAGACTGGAAGGGGATCAGACAATGAACAGGTAGACAAGCTGGTTCGGTTCGGTTCACAGGTAGAGAGTCGGGTAAGTCAGTGTGGTATCGACAAAACCAGACAGCGAACTAATGGAAGTGCTGAACATAAGTAGTGCTTGAGATCATGGGTGCAGAGTGCAAACAGGTGGTGAAGGCAGGTGCAGACAATCAGAACTCAGGGGATTGTGAACGAGTGGGCGGAGTGAGGATGTCTGGTGCTGACAAGGGTGTATCCGTGACAGTTTGTGTGTGTGTGTGAGTGTGTGTGTGAGTGTGTGTGTGTGTGTATATATATATATATATATATACACAGTCATGCTCAGAATTAATCATACCCCTGGTAAATATGATCAAAAATGGCTGTAAAAAATAAATCTGCATCGTTTATTCTTTTGATCTTTCATTCAAAAAATTGGCAAAAATCTAACCTTTCATTGAAGTAAAAGAATTGAAAGTGGGGGGGGGAAATCACAGTATATATATAAAAAAAAAAAAAAAAATATATATATATATATATATATATATATATATATATATATATATATATATATATATATATATATAGTACTGGCCAAAAGTTTTAGATCGGTAAGATTTTTTATGTTTTTAAAAGAAGTCACTTCTGCTCACCAAGGCTGCATTTATTTGATAAAAAACAATAAAAAAAAACAGCATTATTGTGAGATATTATGACAATTTAAAATGACTGTTTTCTATTTTAATATATTTTAAAATGTAATTTATTCCTCAGATGAAAGCTGAATTTTCAACATCATTACTCCAGTCTTCAGTGTCACATGATTATTCAGAAATCATTCTAATATGCTGATTTTATGCTCAGAAACATTCATTATTATTTTCAATGTTGAAAACAGTTGTCATTTTTTTTTTTATTCTTTGATGAATAGAAAGTTCAAAAGAGCAGCATTTATTTAAAATAGAATATTTTCTAACATTCTAAATGTCTTTACTGTAACTTTTGATCAGTTTAACTCATCCTTGATTAATAAAAGTATTGATTTATTTTATTTCTTTCCCCCCAAAATAAAATTAAAATTCTTACTGACCCCAAACTTTTGAAGGGTAGTGTTTAATGTTACAAAAGCTTTCCATTTCAGATAAATGCTGTTCTTTTGAACTTTCTATTCATCATAGCATCATGAAATTAAAATTTAAAAAACTGTTTTCAACATTGATAATAATGTTTCTTGAGCATCAAATCATCATATTAGAATGATTTCTGAAGGATCATGTGACACTGAAGACTGGAGTAATAATGCTGAAAATTCAGCTTCGATCACAGGAATAAATTACACTTAACAATATATTCACATAGAAAACTATGGGGCACCGTTTGTAAAGCGGCTCACGCTGAAAATAACAGCAACATTTTGTCACATTTAGCTTCAAACAATGTTTAAAAAACTGGTATGAATTTTTGACGCATTTTTAGCACATTTACAACAATATTTGTCAACTTAGAGATATTTTAAATAGTTAAATCTAAATATTAAATGTTACACCTAAATGTGTCATGATTCTGCCTTCTAGTCCTTGATTTTCCCTGGTCTTGAGGCAGGATCATGACAGACCCATGTTTTATGTTCACACACATGGCCTTTAGCTAGGCCATGTGCTTGTGTTGTCTCGTTTCTAACCCTGCCTCCTTGTTTTCCTCGTTTCGTAATTATCACCGTATTAGGTTCACCTGTTGTGTTATCATTAGTTCCTCTATTTAATCCCCTCTTGTTCTCCGTCCTGTGTCGGTTCATTGTCTAACACTGTTGATCATTATGTGTCTATCTTTATGGTACACTTCTGTGAGTACTTTGTCTAGAATCCAGTTTAATGTATTGTGAGTTTTGTTTTTGTTATTAGTTCCTGTCTAGTCAAGTTCAAGTCAAGTCTTTATTTATCATCTAGTCTTAGTCTTGCTTATTGCCTCTAGTCTTGTTTTGCCCCCTCGTGGGTTTTGTTTTCTCTGTTTTGTCTTCAATAAATTGTGTGTTGAGCATTCAGTCTGCTTTTGGGTTCGTCTATCTTCATCCTCATGACAAAATGCTAAATCTAAATGTGGAATCTAAATGTTTTGGGTGGAATCTAAATGTGGAATCTAAATGTTTTGGGTGAAACTAAATATTTAACTAATATGCAAATTCTAAATGCCGGTAACCGGAAGTGCCAAAATAAAAGCTCAAGGAAGTCAGTGTGCTTATAGCATGGTTTATAGTGTCAAATAACGAATAAAACCACCTCATCCGAGGAAATGGACTCTTGGACATGGATTATCGTGATAATAACTACCTAAAATAATAAACACGTTTGGAGAAACTGTATTTGAAGAGTAGGCTAGTGTCACTTTTATGAAAAGTGCGGGATTTATGACCTGTAGTCATAATATAATATAATAACATAATAGTCACGGGGTGGCTCACTTTGACTGAATGTCATGTCATCACTCAGTCATCACTCTGTCATCACTCTCATCACGAAACTCTACAGTTTCTCCAAACGTGTTTATTATTTTATGTAGTTATCACAATAATCCATGTCCAAGAGTCCATTTCCTCAGATGAGATGGCTTTTATTTGTTATTTGACACTATAAACCATGCTATAAACACACACTGACCTCCTCGAGCTTTTATTTTGGCACTTCCAGTTACCGGCATTTTGAATTTGCATATTAGTTAAATATTTAGTTTCACCCGAAACATTTAGATTCAACATTTAGATTTAGATTTAGATTTAACATTTAGATTTAGATTTAGATTTAGATTAACATTTAGATTTAACATTTAGATTTAACATTTAGATTTAGATTTAATATTTAGATTTAACATTTAGATTTAGATTTAAAGGTCCCGTTCTATGCCCCTTTTCACAAGATGTAAAATAAGTCTCTGATGTCCCCAGAGTGTGTATGTGAAGTTTGAGCTCAAAATACCCAACAGATCATTTTTTACAGCATGTTTAAATTGACATTTTTTGGGGCTCAGAAAAACGAGCCGTTTCAGTGTGTCCCCTTTAAATGCAAATGAGGTGCTGCTGGACGACACAGGGGGCGGAGCTTCATGAGCTCGTGCTCAGTCTGTCAGGAAAAATTCATCTCACGGAATGATGATAATATCAGAAACTCTCAGTAACGGCGTTCATTTCGAGTCGGACAATAATGCCTACAGAGACAGAGTGCTGTATAGAGATGAAACAGGTATGGTTTAGTAGTTTAATTACGGTTATTATAACGTATTTGTCATCTGCTTGTAGGCTATGTATCCATTATTTATTAATAACCTACAAGTCTGCTGTCTGAATGATGATCAAACATGTACTGATGAGTTTAATAAAGTTTATTGTACATCACACAAAAGATGAAGCGTCAGATTTACTTCAGAAAATCACCGTAAGAGCTGAGTAAACACAGTAGGCTAAGTTATAAGAAGTGCGCAAGTAGCCAGTAGAGTTGAGGGAGCATTCCTGTGGGCGGAGGTTAGTCAAGAAACGGTTCTGGTGATGTCACTAATGCAGGATGTAGAGGGGTGTAGTCCAATCGAGCCGTTTTTTGTAGTCAACTTCTGTTAAATAAAATATCTCGCTTGGCATTGAACTTTGAGCTTTATAATTTTACAGATATTATTTATACTCTAACAGCAACATTACACACTAACTAAAGTTTGAAACATGGAATCGCATGCAACGGGACCTTTAACATTTAGATTTAAGATTTAGATATAGATTTAGATTTAGATTTAACATTTAGATTTAACATTTAACATTTAGGTGTAACATTTAATATTTAGATTTAACTATTTAAAATATCTTTAAGTTGACAAATATTGTTGTAAATGTGGCGCCCCATAGAAAACAGCTGTTTTAAATTGTAATAATATTTCACAATATGACTGTTTTTTTTTTTTGTATTTTTAATCAAATAAATGCAGCCTTGGTGAGCAGAAGAGACTTCTTTTAAAAACATTAAAAATCTAAAACTTTTGACCGGTAGTGTATATATATAATGTTAGAAGGATATACATAGCCTATAATTATATATATATATATGTTTTTACCCTAATGTAGCCTAACGAAAGAGAGAGAAGGAGATACAGGACAGAGGTAATAACTAATGACTGTGCACTTTGTAGTACCTGGATAGGGTCTGCCGCCCTGAAAACTCTCCTGCAACGTCTTTTGTTGGACAAAGGGTGAAGCAGGAGACTGGGCACTGTGGGCAGCTTGTTTTTGTTCAGCCTCTTTATAAGTTTCAGGGTGTGTTGTTTTTAAATGTTTAAAGAGGTTGCTTGTGTTGCTGCTGTGTGAAACTTGTCACAAATATTGCATCTTGAAAAGTAGCATCACACCACGCTACGCTTTCTTTCTGCCATAGTGCCATTCTGTTTATGCGGAAGTGTGCAACTGTGCGATGCGTGTTGTGCACATGACGTGTACGTGTGGGCAGGGCATGTCGCTCGCTTCTCTCACGGGCCAGCTAAATATGTCAGGGAGGGGTGTTTTCTATTTAACACAAACATTAAACAGAAGTACCGAAATACTTTTTAACAGAAATTATTAATATAATAATAATTTAATTTAATAATAAAATATAATACCTCTTTTTGTAGAGGTATCGATACCAGTTAAGTAGCTTGTGAGTATCGATATACCGATACTACAGCATCGATGTGCCCATCCCTAGAAAGAGTTAATAAAACATCATATTTTGCTGTTTACCATGTTTATGCTACTGTTGATAAGTAACCACTTCATCTGCAGCATGTGGCGTTTTACTTCTTAAGTGGAGGAGATAAGCAGCGCGCACGGTGAGGAAAGGGTCCTCACCTTGTAGGGTTTTTCCAGCAACTTTTCCAGCACTTTTCCAGAACAGATAGATTCAGAATTACAGATAGGGTGAAATCAAAATGAACAGAAGGTCTGATGAGAACGAACACAGAATGAAGTTAAAAAAAACACACTTATTTCTGATCCCAGTGTAAGAAACATTAGTACAGCTCTTACCCATGTAATAAAGGAATTGAAATGACAACTTAAAACCCAATTTTAAAGTTTAAATCCCACACAGGATTCAAACCCACGACCGGAATGGTTCAGGATTCATGATACGTGGTTTAGCAACTTGCACCACTCAGAGGACGCAAATTACAAAGCTGAAGAGGAGAGTCTTCAGTGTAAGAATGAGCACACAAAATCATGTTAACGAGATTACCATGCTAAGCTAGCTAAATGCTAATGTAGCTTATGGTTATCCTGATAGCTGAAGAGCCACATTAGAAAGAATGGCATCTGGTTAGCATGCTAACCAATTATTATGCTAAGTTAACTAGCATAAGGCAAAAAACACAGGTTAAGTCAACTTTGGAGACGAATATCTCGGGAACGGTAGCGAATATAAAAAATCCATTCAGTAATTTCTGTGCGGCTTGGTCCAAAGATCATCTGATCAAATTTCGGACAAAATCGAGCAAGATTTGAAGGAGGAGTAGCGAAAAAACTGTTTTTCATTTGTTTCAATATGGCGGACAGTGACATTGGTGGAAAATGACAAATGAGATGTCGTCGGAATCCGCATAAGCCAAAGAACATAATGACGTAAAGAAATCAAAATTTTAACAATGTTTTCAAGAGTTATAAGCGTTTTCACAAAAGACCTAGGTGGCGCTGTGCTCAATCTTCTCATGGACCTTCAGGACATTGTGTCGATGATCCATACTAAATTTTGTGCTGATATGTCAAGTAGTTTAAAAGATATTGCAATTTATGACAAAATTCAAAATGGCGGACACATGGTTCATCCGATCTCGGATAATTCGGTATCCACGGATTCGGCATGACACAAGGAATCCTTAGATACCACATTTATGATTTTCTGACAAACTGTTCAAAAGTTATTGGCCAAAATAGCAATCTTTCATATCTCATTAACCGTAAGTGGCGCTGTTCCCAAATTTGGCATGGAACCTCAGGTCATGCTTCCGATGAAGCGTACCAATTTTCGTTTCGATTGATCAAACTTTGGCCGAGATACAGCCACTTAGCCAATTTTGGGTGGACCTCGTTAACTTTCCGACATCATATTTTTTTCCAGTATAACAAAAAATTCTGTTCAGTCATTTCTATGCGGCTCAGTCCGAAGATCATTTGAGCACGTTTGGACAAAATTGGACCAATTTTGAAGGAGGAGTAGTGAAAAAACTGAACACTGTACTTTTCAAAATGGCCACTACTGTCATGGGCGGAGTCTTAATTGACTATATTGGTTTTGATCAGCATGATGAGAGGAATCAGGTGTACTAAGTTTCATGTCTCTAGATCAAAGGGTTCAAAAGTTATAACCATTTCAATGTTGAATTTTTGAACTGGTGGTGGCGCTATAGAGTTGGTCCTAGAGACACCAAATTTGGTCCAATTACTATTCATGGCCATCTCTACAACTGCGCCAAATTTCATCATTTTTCTATGTACGGTTCATAGGGCTGCCATAGACTTCCAGAGGAGGAATAATAATAAAAAGAAAACTAACAGATACAATAGGGGCTATCCCCTTTGGGGCTTGGCCCCTAATAAGAGGGATGTAGCATCAAAAGATCATTGCTTCATTTTGATCATGCTTCTGGCATGTACTTGTCACCGGTGCAGGCCGGGGCGGACTCGGATGACCAGCCGCCCCTGACTCCAGACACCACCGTGAGGAGCCGACACCACAGGCACGCAACAGACGGACAAAGGAGGAGGCAAGTAATTGAGTTCAAAAGTAAGAATCTTTATTGAATAGTAATCAACTTGAGGAAAGAATGAGCAACTCCTGTCTTCTCGGGCTATTGGACCGGAGTAGCCGCTGGAATGATTCTCCACTGTCTTCGGGTCACAATGGAGCGATAGTGGCTAGGGAGGCTTACTCCACGGCGTTGCTGCACATCTGCAGGACTCAAACAGTAAGTAACAGGTAATGTATGCTTCTCAGTATCAGATACGTCGTCGGGCACAATGGTAGGACAGTGACTCTAAAAGCTTACTTCACAGCGTTGCTGGACATCTGCAGGACAC
The DNA here is from genome assembly GCF_964197995.2 of Scardinius erythrophthalmus. Taxonomy (NCBI): domain Eukaryota; kingdom Metazoa; phylum Chordata; class Actinopteri; order Cypriniformes; family Leuciscidae; genus Scardinius; species Scardinius erythrophthalmus. The sequence continues at coordinate 33,312,665 of NC_138237.1, read as the reverse complement.
AGACGGTAAGTATAAGGTAATGTATTCTTCTCAGTATCAGATACGTCGTCGGGCACAATGGTGGGACAGTGACTCTAAAAGCTTACTTCACAGCGTTGCTGCACATCTGCAGGACTCAGACGGTAGGTAACAGGTAAGATTTCTTCTCTTAACAGCAGCTTCTCTTATCAGGACGTGAGAGGGGAATTGTGGCTTTAAAACTCACTTCACAGCGTTGCTGCACATCTGCAGGACTCAGACGGTAGGTGACAGGTAAGGTTTCTTCTCTTAACAGCAGCTTCTCTTATCAGGACGTGAGAGGGGAATTGTGACTTTAAAACTCACTTCACAGCGTTGCTGCACATCTGCAGGACTCAGACGGTAGGTAACAGGTAAGGTTTCTTCTCTTAACAACAGATTCTCTTATCAGGACGTGAGAGGGGAATTGTGGCTTTAAAACTCACTTCACAGCGTTGCTGCACATCTGCAGGACTCAGACGGTAGGTAACAGGTAAGATTTCTTCTCTTAACAGCAGCTTCTCTTATCAGGACGTGAGAGGGGAATTGTGGCTTTAAAACTCACTTCACAGCGTTGCTGCACATCTGCAGGACTCAGACGGTAGGTAACAGGTAAGGTTTCTTCTCTTAACCGGAGATTCTCTCATCAGAACATGAAGGGGAAATCGTGACTTTAAAACTCACTTCACAGCGTTGCTGCAGTCTTCAGGATTCTTCCCTCAGCATCAAACACTTTCATCAGACATTAGCGAGAGACTCAATAGGCAGCTTTACCAGCGATGTTGTACATCTTCAGAGCTCCATCAGTAAGTATAACGGTTTAGACTTTTCCACAGCCATACGGTTCTTCACGAGACTTGTAATTTCAGAGAGAGAGAGGGTTTAACAGGAGCCTTCAATAAGGGATTACTTCACAACAATACTCAGTGGAAGAGAGGATAATACAAAGCATTACTTCACCAGTTCAGTTGTATCGTTCTGGAATTTGGATGGGGACAAGTAGATCATTTCACAAGAATAAAAGCAGGCGTTGGGAGACTCTTCTCAGCATAGCACACAGCACTCGTGTTCACTACAAATCCACAGCATTAATTCAGCGTGCATCGGGTAAGGCAAACAACTGCAAATCACTCACACAGTAGGGCTGATCAGAGACCTCGCTTCATCCATGCATTTCAACGGGAATATTCAACTCTCAATTCCTCTCCAGCATATCTGAAACAGATATCCTCCTCAATAGTAAATCTCACATTCACAGTCTTCTCTTCAAGCTTTACATTTGGCTCAACGATGTAATTAATTCACTTATCTTTCTCTCTTCCTCTTCCAGCGCAGATCCAAGCAGCAGTTCAATCCAGTAGTATTCCACAAGCAGTTCTAAACGACAGACTCCAATGGCAGTTCTTCTTCTTACACAAATTTCCAGGATCACAGCATCAAATGTAAGCACTCAAACAGGAGATCTTCTACCCCAAAACACAACGACAGAGACCCAGCCAAACAACTGATCAACTGAACCCCGATTGACTTTTACCAGTTCCAACCTTCACCTCAACTCGACTCTGAATGGCTCTTTTATCCTCCTCTTGTGAAGTGGAAAGCCTGTGCAAACACCGCTCCTCTCTCCTTCACACCTGTCGTGCATCGGCGGTAATTAGTTTGGACAATATCTCCGCTACACCCGGAACCGGAGTGAGGCGTTACACCAAAATAATTCCCCTCGGGGAACATGGAAAGAAAACAAAGGTTCCGCTTTTCCCAGCATTTTGTCACCCGTGACATACTGCTCTGTTGTTTTGACATGCTGCTCAATTTAAATGGTAGAAACGGTAAAATGGTGCAATTATGTCCTGGAACTGGACATCAGTGCAATGTATTCTCACATTTGGGTTTATTAACATGTAAAATCGGATACATGCAAAGAATGTGGAAAAACAAAGACACCGGAACGACAATATCAAATTTTATTAGACATCACATCTACAAAGGTTAGTCACTTTAACTCACAGAGCCATGTGGTGTAGCTGCATGGCTCCTTTGGATTGCCAGCCTGTTAAAAAATGAACAAAAAAAAATTCTAACCTTTAAACCTAGCACTACATTTATCTTTTTGTAGTATATGCAGCTTTTATCTCTCTTAATGTGCGTCTATGAGAGAGATAGAAAGAGATGTTACCCCATTTAATACTTAGAGCATATATTTTAACGTTTCACAATCAGTATGCATAGTTTTCCATTTTAAAAATATATCTAAATTACAACATATGCTCTCAATGTCAGATGCAAAAAAGTTATTTTAGTGACCTCAAGGCTAGATTATTGTAATGCTCTACTGGGTGGTTACCCTGCAGGGTAACACTTTATAATAACGTTCAGTTGTAAGTCAATTATAAGTGGTTAGTTAATGATGCACTAATCATTTACAAAACATTCATAAATGATTAGCAAGTGATATACTAACATTTTATGTATGTTTTGTAAATTGTGTTTGTAACAACAATGAGAAGAAACCAACCACAGACTCATTTTTTTCCAGAAAATTAATTCAAACTCTCTACTTCCTGCCGAACAAAACAGAAGATTTGTTTAGAACGTCAAATGATCCTCATCACTCTGACTATTTAAAAGAGCCTCCCCCCGAAATAGCTGGTCAATACTAAGCTTTGTGCCAAAACGCTGACTGTTTAAGATAAAGACAGTGTCCGCACATTCCAGAGTCAAATCACCAAGGCCAGAGCCATAAGTCACCCATCCCGGTGCCAGAGAGTCTGCAAAAGACCCTTCTAATGACCAAACTAACGGAAAAGCTTGTCAATGTGAGGGGGGTGTTAAAAGACAGATTGGTTCAGAAATTGCACCACAACATTCCTGAACCCCTCCTCCTTAAGACCTCTGAACAAAACAAACAGAGTTCTGTCTCTTCTAAACCAGAAAACTGAGATTTTTCCTACAGTATACATAAAACTCATTCAAGAACAATTTTCAATGGACTCATGATCAAACAGTCATGCAACTACCTAATCCTGTGTTGTTTCCACCACTTATATGCATATTTTAATAAGATAATATGTTTTGATCCCATATAATTCATGTAAGTGTTATAACTAGGTGTGAATGAAAGTGTGTACTGTTTCATATCAATGCTGTCTTACGAACACAACTAGCAAGATGACTGGAATTAAATCTGTGTAAAATGTTTCATATTCTGATAATTAGAAATGCCTAAACTGTTACATCTGGTTTTTAAAATAGAGAACCCCCAGGGAATACATGATTTATTACTTTGAAAACAAAGCCAGTGTCTAATTGGTCCGCTCTCTTTAGGAGGGGGGGACAAACTTTGAGTTTAAAACCTTGGATTCTCTGTTCGCTCGCTCTCTAAGTTGCTCTCTAAGTTCGTTCAAAATGTTCTGATACAGAAGAGCTCTCAACGAGTGCAGAACAAAGACGGAGACGGCAGACGATGGTTTTAGTAACCATGTAACGTTAACAGACGAGCAGATCAACCCAAATTAAGATCAGATGGGTTAGATTCAATTCCAGTCATCTAGCTCCTTTCCGTATATTATTTTCTTTCTTTCTTTTGTGTTATTCTTCTTTTCCGATTGAAAGTCTTGGTTTTAAGTTAAGTTTTGCTGCAAAGTTTCGTCCCACGATTCACGGCTGCAACGCACGCTTTCAACTTCAAAGACGCATCAACCATCCGTGACCGCCAGCCACCACGTGACTGGTTCTCGCCCCATCTATCCAGGCACGAGGAGACCATAACCAACGAACGAACCCTGACGCTGACCAAAGGAATTCCCAAAAGGAACGCAAAAGCAAAGACGCAAGTAGACTACCTCCAGACTAAAATCTTAACTGGTGTTTTGATAAATGTAATAACCTGTCTAAGAAACGATAGAAGGGTTAAATTAATGATTGATGGTTCGTTGAGGTCATGTCTTACAAGTGCATATAGAAATTCGGAATTTCCTTCCTCTTACCCTGAAACTCATTCTTTCCAAACTCATTCTTCTTTTTGTATTTCTTTCTTTATTTCTGTCTGTAACTCGTATGAATGTGTGTGTGGGTGTGTGTGTGTTAGATATTAGCTTGATGTGTTAGTATTAATCAATAAAGTATTGTTTGTATTTAAACAAAGAGATTACTTGTGTTATCTGCTTACAAATTTATTGTCTTGAACTTCGATCAAAAGTTACCTATGCTATTACCCTATTTCTTAATTCACTGTTAGGGGGTTATTCTTTCTTGGCCAGGAAGATATTATATTTCCTAGAGTTAATAATTGTTTATGCCTTCTGTTCATTGGATGAACTGATAAATGATCATATTATTGATTCTGTTACAGTAAATTCTGAAAATAATTAAATTATTAATTATTGATCATAATTCGTTATGAATAATAATTAATGATATTTATACGGGCGTATAAACGCTACATGTTACAAGTCATTTACAATTGATTAGTTAATGATTAACTAATCATTTACAAAACATGACTAATCATTCATAAATGATTAATTGGTGATATGTTCATTATTTTATGTATGTTTTATAGATTCAGTTATAAGTCATTTACAATTGATTAGTTCATGATTAACTAATCATTTACAAAATATGACTATGTGTTTCATAAATGTTTAATAAATTATGTTACTTTTTTTGTATGTTTTGCTCACATCAGGTGCACAGTGGTTAGACTCCATATGTTTCAGAGAAGACAGCTGTCTATACCCTCACCAGTCAGCACTTACACTGCAGTACACACTACCGTGTTCAACACCTGTTCTAGATGTGTAAACGCATGAATAAATCATTTACAACACTTTCTGCGTCCCCTAATCTAAAGTGTAAACTATTCATCACTTGTAAATGTCTTACACTTAATTTGTAGATTACCACTTCAAGAATCAAAAAGGCATAAGATCTACAAATGTTATCTCTGAATGTATATGTAACACAATTACAAGTGATGAATAGTTTACACTTTAGATTAGGGGATGCAGAATGTGTTAGAAATAATTTACAACACTTTCTGCATCCCCTAATCTAAAGTGTAAACTATTCATCAGTTGTAAATATGTTACACTTACCTGTTACAAATGATCTATACGTGTATTCAAGGCATTTACAACACTTTATGCACCCTCTAATTGCTACATACATACATACAAAAAAAAAGACATTATTTATTAAACATTTATGAAATGCATATTCATGTTTTGTATATGATTAGCTAATCATTTACTAATCAATTGTAAATGACTTATAACTGAATCTACAAAACATACATACAATAATTAACATATCACTTATTAATCATTTATGAACGCATAGTCATGTTTCGTAAATAATTAGTTAATCATTTACTAATCACTAGTAAATGACTTGTAACTGAATTTACAAAACATACATAAAATGTTAGTATGTCACTTTCTACTCATTTATGAATGTTCTGTAAATGATTAGTTCATCATTAACTAACCACTTATAAATGACTTATAACTGAACGTTATTATAAAGTGTTACCTACACATAAAACACTATTATATTTCTATAAATTCAAATCCTTTAAAGTATTGTTAGGCTGCATAAAGTAGGTCAAACGGAACCGGGAATACTTTCCACAACATCCAATGTATTTGTAACATCGTAAGAACATCCGGTCCATATCCAGATCAGATGGTGGACCTGCACCTAGACACAACCAAAACACAGCCCTGAATGTCAGCAGAGACCATGTCAACTAGACAATCCCCTGATCGACACCACAGCTATCAGCACAGATCCTCAGCAAAGACCACAAGAACCAGACAAGTCCTCTGTTCAGACCCCATTGGCTAGCTTCATCTCCATACTGGCGTGATGAATCCGATCTTCAAGCAGAAAGAACTAGATCAAATATATTTTGAAAGACACCATTCCACAATCTGACTTCTGACTTGATGCAGCCTAGAATTTTTGCCAGAGGAGATCTGGTCCCCTGACTGAGCCTGGTTTCTCAGAAGTTTTTTTTTTTTTTTTTCTCCATTCTGTCAAGTGCCACTGTCGCTTCTGGCTTGCTTAGGCCATGTCCACACTAATACGTTTTCGTTTGAAAACGTATATTTTTCTCTCCGTTTTGGCCTTCCGTCCACACTGAGACAGCGTTTTTATTAATGAAAACAAAGCTTTTTGAAAACGCTTTTCAAAGTGGATACATTTGAAAACGCCGTTTTCACGTTGTAGTGTGGACTGTGAAACCGGTGGTGTTTAAAAACGATGACATAAATTTAGTCATGTGACGCATATTGTACCAACAGATATTCATGTTTATACCAGTATTGTGCCTGTTATGTGCTATTCACTTTCACACTGTTGCTAAACATATTCTACATTGCACACTCTTCATATCACAGTCCTGCAAAGATGACAGAATTTACTCACATTTGCTGTCCTGCGCCAATACATGAGAGCAGTTTTAGCGTTTTGGACCAAACATGGTGACTGCGTGCGACCTGGTGAATGGAGATATTTTACTAAATAAAATGATCCTGTCAGAAGAATTGCGCGATAACTTCATTATTTATTTTTTCCTTCTGAATCATATCAGTGATCTTTTGTGGGGTTTTACGCATGCACAGTAAGGTGAATTTAGCAAAAACGCTAGTGTGGACGGAGAGCGTTTATAAACAAAAACGCCGTTTTCAAATGTATCCGGATTAATGTAGACGTAACCTTAGTTGGGGACACCTATTCAACAATATTACTGATCTGACTGTACTGACGCTGCTGTGTGAGAACTGAACTGAGTTGAACTATGATGACATCATTGTTTTCTACAGTACTGCTTTATAACCGAATTTAACTAAATGTAATAATTAATGATCTTTACAATGGAACTGAATCAACACTGAACTGACTTAAGGTGAACAATGATACTTTTTTTTAGAGCTGCTTTACAGCCAAATTGAACTATGTTTGCATAATTGAATCATTAATTTCCCGTTGATCACTGTAAATCTGCTTTGAAACAATTTGTATTGAATAAAGCGCTATAAAATAAAGGTGACTTAAAGGGATATTTCACAGCTGGAAAGATGAATGTGTATTTAAATTGGGTCATGTATGTAGTAGAAATGTTAAATTATTTTAGAAGTTGGTGCCTTCTAGACTGAGAAAAGCCAGAAAATGTATTTTTGGCTCATGTGGATAAAAGACAACAACTCCCAGAATGCACTTGCTTCGCTGCCCTACGAGGCCACTCCCAAGCCACGCCTACCGGTTACAGAGGGCAGTATCGCAATAAATGATACAACTAGGCTACTAGTTGACTCGAAACTGAAAAGCCGTTTTATCGTGAGATCCCCTATGGACGGGTTGAAAACATGCGGAACGAGCTCCTCCTACTGGTTGTAGTCTCTAGCCTCTGGCCAAAAAAGCCTCTGATGACGCAAAATGACGATTTTTGCGTCATCTGAGTTTTTTTTTTCCAGACACACAATACAGAAATCTCTCGTCTCAGGGGGACATGAGGGAGGGAAGCACAGTCATTCGAAAATACTACTGGGTTTCTACTGATACAAAGCTTAATGCTAATCGCTGAAGTATCCCTTTGACAAATTTTGAATGTTGGCATTAAAATTCCTTGTTCGAAAGTTTCGGTTTTAAAAGCCTTGAAGTTTAAGGGTTTATAGGCCTTATATATAGAAGATAATACTTCTGACCCCACAACGAATATGTGCAACAGGACATGATGCCACTCTAGGCTATCTGGCTTTTCGATTTAATAGCTGGGTTTTCTTTTCAAGAAAAATCAAAAAATCTTTTCAAGCTTCGCAAAAAAGAAAAACAAACAAATCCAAATTAGGTGCGTTTCCATCAGGTTGTTCGAGCGGATGATGGGGTTATTGGTAAAATAGTAACCAAAAGTAAATAAAACACCATCACGATTAGTCACATGGGTTTAATGTTCGCTACGTCAGAATTTATTTGGCAAATGCGTTTCCATCTCCCATTATTCTCATTAACTCTTTTTCGCACAAGTCAAAACCCAACTCAAGCGAGTGTAAAAAAACTTTTGGGAATTAAGTGACAAGGTTTCTATCACTCGTTTCTGATGTGGTATTTTAAAATGTGCATAATAACAGGGTGATGGAAACATAGCTAATGATTAATAACAAATAACAATAGATTCAACAAAATACAATATACTACACTTTCCTGCAACAGAGGGGTATTTATCCATTGGGAATGTCTATGTATTTTTTAAGTCTCAAGAATAAGTTCGTGAACCCTTTGAAAATGTCGGGATTTATGCATTGTTTACTCACAAATCTGATCTGATCTTAATTTAAGACAATTATAGACAAACACAATATGACTAAACTGATAACAAACAAACTATTGTACTTTTCAATTTTTTATTTTTTTTTTATTGTATACACTGAGTAAACCTTCACAATGTGGGGTGTAGAAATTAAGTGAACCTCTGTGTTATGACATATCCAAATCTAATTGGTGTCAAGAAGATGAGATTGGAAGTGTGGGTTGCACAGGTGCACAGAAAGCCTGGTTAATGACAAATCTGTTCTTCTCAAGAAAGATTGGTTAGTGTGAACCATGATTGAACCTTTACTTATTTGCACTCCAGCCTCTAAGCATCAGTGTGTGTTAAATGTATTAATGAATCATGTGTTTAATGCAAGAGCAGTTTACAAATGCAAATGAAAAAATTCCTCTTGGGAGCCTGAGAACAGTACAGGAGACTCCCAGTTAATATTAGCTGATATATCTTGTATCACATCTCATACATTAAACTAAAGCAGTGCCAGGTAGACTTTGGTCTCCCTTGTTGAAGCTCTTGATTTGGAAGATTGAGCAGATTTTTTTTTTTTCCTTCCTTCCTTCCTTCCTTTTTTTTTTTTTTTTTTTTTTTACATAATTGACAATGAAACACACACACACAAACTTTGCTTGGTGGTCATCAGTGGTTTTCATGCTGCTGTCAGTATTAACTAAATAATTAGTGGTTCTTGATAAAGCTAGCATTATTGCTTGGTCGGCTTATTGATATACATTTTACTGAAATACTTTTGGAAAGATTGAAATATTCTCTACACAAGTGACTGATTTATTTTTTCTATGCATTTAACCTGAACGTGTTTTGTATTTATTACATAATTTATAAGTTATTTGAGTAAATAAAGACACATCTTTGGCTTTTGGAGAAAGGAATAGCAGAGATATATGATCTGGGAGTCTGATCATTATAATAATGTGTTGTTTTCTGGTGATGCCAGCCATTGCCATCTCTGCTGTGAATATTATAGGAGATAGAGCAACATGCTCACAAGTTACGAAACAAGCACAAGAATGAACTGGGTTAACGTGTCATGACATGCCCTTTGTCTACCCCCCAAAAGCACTCAGAGCACTGCAGCATGCTTTATTTAATAAATCCCTCTAAAACACCCCTTAGATATTTTTCTAAAAATGTTCTCACATCACACACAATAAATGCCTCTGCTGATGGCATCATTCCTCATGAAATCAAGTTTTGACTTGTATGGTTTAATCCATAGATATGGATATATCATAGATATAATCCAGCTTTGAGGCAGTCTCTATGCTAGTGTCAATTTTAGCCTAAAACAAATGAGCAGATCATTAATGTTTTTTTTTTTTTCTCAAATCATTGTTCAAAAGCAAAGCCATTCAAACTGCCCAAGCCAAACTTCCTGTTTAAACAGGAAATAAATCAACACAGGGAAGAATATTTGTTTTTTTTTTTTTTTTTGGGGGGGGGGGCGCATCCATTTGAGCATTCTGAGTTTTTTACAGTAGGCGGTCTTAAAACAAATGTGTTAAGAAAAATAAAAAAATGAGTTGCAGTATGACTGTTCTTGCCAATAGAGGGTGGTGTTGATTAAAAAAACACATTCAACCATCTGTAGCCAGAGCTGCAGGGAGTTGGAGCCAAGTGATGACAAAGACGTGTGTGCCTCAGTCAACAAAATGGCTCACATTTCCTGTTCTCCAGAGAAACCAGGCTAGACATTAGCTGTGATTATATTCCAGCCATATTCACTCTCCTTATGCTGTGCCATAGCGTGTCACAAACACGAGTGACATGCCAAAGCAATGTGTAAAGCAAAAATATTAAAATCAGTGTTTTATTGATGATTTGTGCCAGTGTTCCTGTTGAAACTGTGCTACACATCTAATGAATCCCTTTTCTGCTCCTTTGTCAAATAAAAGCAAAGGAGTCTGTATGCCTGCATGCAATCCACAAGGAAATGCATGTTTGTTTGAATCATACAATGAAATTACCATGGAATTACTATAAATCATTAGTCTCCTTTAGTGCAATCATGTTTCACATGAAGCGATTGGCAGACATTTTTGGAGGATCATTTGTGAATTGGAAATAAAAATGAACAAATAAGTATGTGTGGAGAGAAGTGGAGGTAGATAGAAAGAGAAAAATAGATTCACTTGTGCATCAGTGGTCATTTGAAATAGATAAAAGAGCACCAAGTCTTAATATTTTATCAGACGCATTCCTCATCTATTCATCCCTGACTACAGTGTGTGTGAGAGTGCACGGACGTGTGTGTGTGTGTGCGCGTGTGTGTGTGTGTGTGTGTGTGTGTGCGTGTGCATTTATGCATGCGTGTAATGTGTGCATTGGAGATATGTGGGACAACCTCAAAGGCACATAATTTTAGTCATACTGCCCAAAGTAAATCTTCATCCTCTCTTTTACATTTTGAGCAGACACCATTACTTGAATTCAAAATGGTAAAGGCACAACATTATGTTAACATATATTATATGTTAGCAAAAGCTGTGAACATCGAGTGAAATATCAGTACTTGTGCTAACAACACCATATGCTTTTCCATGAATTGTCTGTCATCACAACACTAGTTCTTGATGGATAGTGGATTTTCCAATGCCACAATACAGATACTGTATTTGGAGAACAGATGGCCAGTGGCTGATAAAGCATGTGTATGCAGAATGAAGTAACAATACACAAAACCAAATGAGATGCAGAAAATCTCAAAATTGTATGAAACAGAACATGTTTATTAGTCATTTACACAACCCACTGATCATCCGAAAATGTTTCTTCTTTTCCATCAAAAAATCCAAACATACTTAAAAAAATAATTAAAGGTAGGGTAAGCAATTTATGAGAGGCTGCAAGCTAGGTTTGAAAGCATAAGATCCCACCCTCCGTCTCCAAAGCCACGCCTCCTCCAAAACACATGAACGCACACAGCAGAGTCTGCAAAGCATCACGAGACAGCGTTAATTTATGTCTCAAAGCACATAACATTACAATAATAATGAACATAAAATACTCACAGAGCACTGACATGTATCACCTGACTTCAGCAGATTCATTTTGGTGTTGATAATGTTGCCACTGAAACACATAAATCTGAGTCTGAGGATATGAACAGCTCCGAGTAGAACGCCACCGGTTGACATCTCGTAATTATGGTTACAACATGGCGTGAACGCAGCATAAGCTCGTTGTTTTGTTTCAGGAGGAACTGTAAAAGGCGGTTGCTGTTTCTTTGCGGCACTCAGTGACTGTCTGTCTAAAACTCTGCATAGCCTTACAGAACGCGCATGACGTGTGATGTCTGCGTGAGCAGGGTGAGCAGGGGTATGCAAATACATATGTTAACAGGCAGGTAGGACATCGTATCGTATTCGGACCAAATGCAATGATTGGACGAACATTTTTTTTTGGTCCTGAGACTTCATCAAAATATATTTTGTTAAAACCTTCAATGAAGACCATGTTTTTAATGAATTATAGCCCCATTTATACTTATTTATAAGTAAGTATTACTATTCTATAAATATATTTACAAAGACTCATTAAGACCTAGGGCCCTATTTTAACAATCTAAGCGCATGGTCTAAAGTGCATGGTGCGAGTTCAATTAGGGCGTGTCTGAATCCACTTTTGCTAGCTTAACGACGGGAAAAATAGTCGGTGCGCCAGGCGCATGGTCTAAAGGGGTTGCCCTATTCTCTTTATGAGTAATTGGTTTGTTTTGGGATTTACATGCGGTAAACCAATCAGAGTCTCATCTCCCATTCCCTTTAAATGCCAGTTGCGCTCGAGCCATGGCAGATTCGCTATTTACATGACGGAATTTGATAGTGGAAAGACCGAAGCCGCCTCCAGAGCGCAAACGGAACTGCTCATGTGCGAGGTAAAAAGGCGCAAGTAGACCATCTACGGGACAAGCCGGATTCCACCATATCTTTATATACACAACAATAATCTTTTACATTGTAATCCTTTTTATTTGAAATATTTGGCATGTTTGTGTGCTGCTGTGCGTCCCTGTGTGTTTAATAAGCAGAATGTACGCACGTTGTGGACCCGCCTATAGGCGCACATTACTAAATAAATAAAAAAAATATTGCGCCATTGACTTTATACCAGGTTTCAGTTGGTCAATTTCTGTTGCCTCAAAATAGCAACACGCCAACAATGCACCAGAACATACCTCGTTTTCAAACCAGCGCCATGGACTATTTTTGCTATTTAAACAACGTGGCGCAGGACGTGAAAATGATAACTGCGTCGGACTGAAACTAGCAAAAAAACCTTGCGTTGCGCTTGGCGCTGCATTGCGCCGGGTGTAAGATAGGGCCCCTATACTGCATTATAAGAACAGTTATAGTTACAGTTATATCATTTTTATAATTCCTTATAAGTCATGCATTTGCTTTTTCAGTGTGCATGCTCATAATCAGTTATACACTGAATATATTTGATTTGTGATCATTTATAAATCAGAGACACTTGTTTACCGTACCAATTAGTGAAATGTTTGAAAATGTTTGCATTAGGTCATGAATAGTAATTTAGATTTGTTAAAATCTATATCTCAGCCATTTACTGTACATGGTATTGGTCATAGCAGTTTGGAATCATACAAAAAAATATTGTTGCAGTGTTTTTTTTTTTATTAATTTTTTTATTTAATTACATGAATTATTGTTCATTAGTTACATTTACAAGTAAACAACTTAAAATATATAATGAGAACATCTTCATGATTTCTTAACATTTGCTTTAGGAAAATTGCATCCTATGTTTTGACTTTACTTAAAGCCTACCTTTAAGAAACATTTTTACAGTCTTTTTTTGCAATGTTGCAGTGTTTATTATAAATGATTTATCCGTGCACATCTTTTTTTTTTTTTTAAATACATGTGCACTCAAAATCAAAATTAACAATTCAATGTTAACCTCCTTAAAACGGCATTTGTTCTCTTTATGACATATGTCTTGATGGAGGGTGGGACTAAATATCCTCAATAACTGACTGTAAACTGGCATTCAGATCTGCATTTAGGTAGCAACGCCCAACTTCCTTCGATCCAGTCAATTCCTGAGGCCGAAATCCAGTCCCGCCCTACATTCATTCCAGAAGCCATTTCACTCGGAAATACGCCACAATACGACAGAAAAGACCATCACAACCTCCGTTTCATGCCGACTTCAACATATGTATTCAGAGAATATCTTTAAATAAACCCATGCTTATTAGGAAAACATGCATGTGGCAATATTTCTGCAAAATGTTGTTTCCTGCATGTTTTGCGTCACTTTCAAAGTGAAATGAGGTTTTACATGGCCATCTGTCATGATTCTTGTGTTCCACTTGTTTTGTGTGTTCTTTTGTCATTTCCTGTCTTGTGCTAAGTCTTGTAGTCCTATTTGTACTTGTAGTCCTACATCTTGTAGTCCTATCCTATATTTTTCATGTTGATTAGTCTCCCCAGGTGTATCTTGTTTCCTCATTTCCTAGTTAAGCTTGTTTGCCCCTGTGTATTTATAGCCCTTGTGTTTCAGTTGTTACTTTGTCAGTTGTTGTACGTGTAATGGTTGCCCCCAAGAATATTTTGAGGGGGGGCAGTAGGTCCTGCGATGGGACCATGGAGGCCGCGCCGCCATGGTCTCCTGAACTGCCGGCTCCACCGTGGCCGCCCGAAGGGTGTTCTCCACCGTGGCCACTCGAAGGGTCTTCTCCGCCAGGGCCACTTGAGGGGTCTTCTCCGCCTGAAGGGTCGTCTCCGCCCTGGTCACCTGCACTGCCTGCTCCGCCCTGGTCGCCTGCACTGCCTGCTCCGCCCTGGTCGCCTGCACTGCCTGCTCCGCACTGGTCGCCTGCACTGCCTGCTCCGCCCTGGTCGCCTGCACTGCCTGCTCCGCCCTGGTCGCCTGCACTGCCTGCTCCGCCCTGGTCGCCTGCACTGCCTGCTCCGCCCTGGTCGCCTGCACTGCCTGCTCCGCCCTGGCCTCCCGTCTTGCCGCAGTCTCCAGGTCCTCTTCCATTCCATGGACCTGGCCCTCCATCCCTCCCCCGTTCCACCTCTGCTCCACCACCCACCTTGACCTTTATTTTTTTTTGTGGAGTGTCTGGAATCCACTCCTTAAAGTGGAGGCTCTGTCATGATTCTTGTGTTCCACTTGTTTTGTGTGTTCTTTTGTCATTTTCTGTCTTGTGCTAAGTCTTGTAGTCCTATGTAGTTTTTCATGTTGATTAGTCTCCCCAGGTGTATCTTGTTTCCTCATTTCCTAGTTAAGCTTGTTTGCCCCTGTGTATTTATAGCCCTTGTGTTTCAGTTGTTACTTTGTCAGTTGTTGTACGTGTAATGGTTGCCTCTGTGATTTCCCCTGGTTTTGTTCCTTTGATCTTTGAGTTCTGTGTTCCCTGTTTCTTGTTACTTTATTAAATAACCCTGCGTTTAGATCCTTGTCTTCGCCTGCCTTTCTCAGCAATGTTACACCAGCAATAACTTCTAAAGAAAAAACTGCATTCTGATTCATAATATTTATAAGTTTACCAGAGTAATGGAAGATAGGAACAGTTTGGGGAAAATGTGTTTTAAAACTATCACAATCTTTGCAATTCCGTTTCATGTTTGGAATAGTACATTCATTTTAAAGAAAACACCATTTGATAATTGTTTATTTATCAAGCATCCATCTATATTAATGCTACCAATAAAAACAAATAAATTAAAATTAAACAGTATTTCTACTTATTTTGACATACCAAACCTGACAGACCTCTACTTTTCAAGATGGAGAAAACTGTCCACAATTCACAGAAACCAGCAGTAGAGCAAATATGGCATCTTCCACCTCTTTTTACTGTTTTCATCTGATTTTTTACCCCTCACCGGAGCAGCCATCAGTTTCTGGCCCATGTTAATGCACCTTCTCAATATTTGATGTTTTTTTATGGAGTGCTGACAATAGAACAAGGAAATGGCCAGCACATTTCGCTGATCTAGAGTTCAGTGCTCTGCTTCCATCTTCCCAACAGATCTCTGTACTTCCAGCCCCATAAGTGCCTCTCCTCCGCTGGGAACATTTTCAAAGTTTACTAAGGCAAGATGGAGCACAAAAAACAACAACTCTGTATTTCCCTCAAGGTTCTATACAGTATCTTTCTTTTTCCCTGTCTTGCACCCCCTCCCTCCCTTTAATGCATCACTGGTTAACTACGTGGACATGAAAAGTAGATAGCTACATTTAAGGAACAAAGTCTTGAGAAAGAGGTAGTTATATACATCTTAGTTTCTATACAGAGAATACAGTGTTCTTTAGGGATAGCCTTGTGCTTTGCACATCGGTCATGTATACCAATACACAAGAATACACACATAAGAGTACACAAGATAGGGAGAAACCATGTTCTGCTCAGGGGCAGAATTGCAAATGTTTAATTCAATTTAATTTAATTTAATTGTTTCATTTTATTTTACCAGGAAGTCCCACTGAGATAAAAAATAAATAAATAAATAAATAAAATAGACTCTTTTACAAGAGAGACCTGGCCAAGTGTGGGATTCTCTGCATGTACAGAATTCAGTGTCTGTGAGGTGAAATCGTACTGACATGGATAACGTTTAAGAGATTCTCTAGTAATGTCTAATGGCCCTGTCCATGAATAACCTATAAAATAGTGCTTCAAACAGCCCTTGAAAGGAGGTGCTTAACCTTGATGAGCTTTTGTATTGTTTTAATTTGTTTTAAATTAAGACCCTGTTACCAAAAATTGGATTCAAAAACACTTTTAAACAACTATTTTGTTTTGTTCTAGATATACATATAATTTGTGTAAAAGAATGATGGAATGGAATGGAATGTCTCAGTTACATATGTAACCCTCGTTCCCTGAGTGGGAACGGAGACGTTACGTCAGTGACGATGAATGGGGTTTCGCTAAGAAAGCCTCTCACCTTTGAGTATACGAAACGAGCCAGTGGCAAGAAAATGCCATGGGTCTGCGGAATTTGCATAGTGTAAGTCCGCCCCACGTCGTGGGTATATAAGGAAGTACGCTGGTAACATGCAGATATGTTTCATTGCTGAGGAGCTGAGACTGAACTCTGGCGTTCCAGCGGTACAGCGGAAGTGGCAGGGAGACGTAACTACGAGTTACGTCAGTGACGACGAATGGGGTTCCCAGTCTAATCACGCCACCTCGGCTGTCTTCCAGTGCCCTGAGCTCCCTGTCGTGAGACTGGCACGGACGAAGGACTCCTACTTAACACAGGAATACAAAGGTACACTGGGAAGCATATCTCAGTGGAAATATGCAATCAGTGCCAGCCCGAAGGGGGGGACTTGGAATACACATATGACCCGGAGGGGCTGTATGGAGTATCACTGGGGTGTCCAGCCGCAGGTGGAATATTTCAACCCTAGGGGTGGCAAGGTGGCTTGCCAAGGGAAAGAAACATGCTCAGAGAGGCTTACAGTGGAAATACACATGTGGGAGTCGCCCAGAGGGGGAGAACCATGCACATGGAGGCACCTAGCCAAGTGCGAAAGCTGTCGGTGGCATAACTCTGGTGTTGACGTCAACAATGCTGGAGGAACTCAGGGCCTGCGGGAGGCTCACCTGAGGAGAATATCGCACGTATCCCGTCCGTGGAGAGGAATGGCGAGCAAGCGAAGACACCTGAGCAGAATCTAGTACCGGCTGGTTGAAGCGAGTACATGAGAAGAAACTGGCTCCACTCGAGATTGTAGAATCTCGCGAATGTGTTAGGTGTCGCCTAGCCTGCAGCTCTGCAGATGTCTGTTAGCGATGCGCCATGCGCTAGAGCCCAAGAGGAGGCCACACTCCAGGTGGAGTGGGCCGTCACACCAAGGGGGCACGGTCGACCTTGCTGCTGGTAGCCAAAGCAATGGTGTCCACTAAGCAGTGAGACAACCTTTGCTTGGAGAGAGCCTTTCCCTTCAGCTTCCCACCATAACAGACAAGAGCTGGTCTGAGGTCCTTTACACTGCGCTCTGTCTACGTAAGCACGGAGGGTGCGTACTGGACAGAGCAGTGCCAAGGCTGGGTCTGCCTCCTCCAAGGGCAGCACTTGCAGGTTCACCACCTGGTCTCGAAAGGGAGTGGTGGGAACCTTGGGCACATATCCAGGCTGGGGTCTCAGGATCACGTGAGAGTTAGCCGGCCCGAATTCCAGGCATGCTTCGTCAACCGAAAATGCCTGCAGGTAGAGTCCTGTAACGGGTCGGGTACCCGCATAAAAGTGGCTAAAACGGTTGGATTGTGACATTCCTAAAATTCACGGGCGGGAATGCTGGTGGATAATGAACTCCTTGCGGGCGGGTAGCGGATAAAAAATATGTGCAATATTTGTATGTCTAAATTACCATTACACATACGAAAATATGTGTTTTAGACAGGCCATTCTTAAAAATATTCTTGTTTGCCGTAACCCGACCCACCCTATCAATTTAGGACCGACCCAATTACATTTTTTTCCCCTTTTAGTCCGACCGACTTGCCGGTTGTAAACTTGCGTTAAGACTGACCGATTTTATTGTTTTACTCTTCAAACAACTAATACAAATGCAATAAAATGATTAATGATTAATTATATTTTAGTAAGTATTGTGTATATAAATTGCCCATATATAGGCCTACATACAAACGTAGGCTACGCTCTTTCTTTTAAATAAAAACCCGTGGCGTCAAATTATAAGGGATGCTATATGCGAAATGAAACCGAAATCGTGACACTCAGAGCCACAAACCTACAATTAAAACTTTCACAGAGATCTCAAACAGGCATTTAAAACACCAAATATTAAGAATTGGCATATCAAGCAAAATAATATTCGATGATTGATTGAAAAACTCTCTCCCCCCACATGCTCACCGGCAACGCTCCGACATTAAATTTCTCTGTACTATAGGGCAGGCTAATAGGCCTATGTGTTGTAGCCCAGCCATTAAAAAATTATTTAGTTTCATATTCATGTTTAAATAAAATAATATATATTTTTTTAAATTTCATGTTGATTATATGAAAAGTGAAAAGCATAAATAAGATAAGATGATCCCGAATATCGGGAGACAAATGGAGTGGGCAGACATGATTTTGACCACTTTATTAAAGGGGTCATATAATGCCATTTTTGTACAAGCTAATATGCTTCTTTATGGTATAAATTAAAAGTTTGTAATATACTTTAATTAAAAATTCTCATTAGTATTGTAAGAAAACACTCATTTTACCTGGTCAAAAACAGCTCTGTTTTCAGCACGCTGTTTGAGTGCATGTGTCTTTAAATGATAATGAGCTTTGCTCACCCCACCCTCTGTTCTGTGCGTACACCGTTTTTAATAATAACACAAAAACCATAATGCGTTGTTCATTATAAACGTGGGATTATGAATTATATTGAGAACGTCGTACATAGAAAACATGCCGTAATGTACCTGAGTGTAAAAATAGCTGCATTCATCGTGAAGCGTGCAAGCGATTTGCAAAGATTAATATAAAGGTTAATAAAACGTTTCACTCACTTCAGTTCTTCTGGAGGTGCAGCAACACGAATAGTTGGTACGGATCCTTTTTCCAGAAGCAGCTTTTAGCAAAACCATCTTTATACTGACCTCGTTTGTAAAGCAGTCTGGTGTGTGAAATGATTCGCGCACACACATGAGAGCATTGACGTTGATCATGGGGAATATTCCCTTCGAAAACAAAACTCAGCCACTGCGTCTTCAGCGGTTCGGATTTAGGAACATCAACATGATGCTGTGATCGTTTTTACACCCAAGAACAGAACACCACAATCGCTTAGACGCCATTCTACTCACAGACAGTCAGAGACAGTTCTCCAGCGAGACGCACGGACTATGATTGAGAGCTCGCTCACGAGCGAGGGCGAAGTCTGTGTTTGAACTGCGGCTGTCAATCAACCATCGTGGGAGGGGCGTCCGACCGTGTGACGTCACACGGTCAAACGGCTTGATTAGGGACAGGGGAAAACATAAGAAGATTAAAAAAAAACACTGGATGGATTTTTATCATTTTATGATGGTTGTGTACAGGCACTGCCAACACACATTTCAGTACAATTAACTTGTAAAAGTGCATGTACCATTATATTACCCCTTTAAGTTTGTTTTTGTAGAAAGCCTTTCTTTAAAGTGAATTTTGTTTTGTATTAATTATATCTTAATTTTAATCAATGTTTCATCAACCTATTTCCTGGATTTAATAAATAAGAGCTACTGTATATAGCAGGCAATATAATCAGGACACGGAGGCGCCGGCACGTGAACTGTAGGTAGCCTATTTAGGTGCCGATGGTAGGCTACTTGAATGGTGCAAAACAAAGCGCACTTTAGCCCATTCATGAGGCTATTGTAATGTTGAGAGAGGTGCAATATAAAAAATAAAGCACTTTAATTGGAATGATTTTAGCTTGTGCGTGATTTATCGCGGGCACGGGTCGGGTAACGGGCCAAATATTAACTCGGGTGACGGGTCAGACCTGGTGCTGAACTTTGCGGGTACGGGCGGGGGCGGGTCTCCAAAAATGTACCCGTGCAGGACTCTGCCTGCAGGTCCCCTACCCTATTAATGGAGGCCAATGCAACCAGGAGCGCTGTCTTAATTGACAGGAACTTAAGCTCCACTGATTGCAGAGGCTCAAAGGGAGCACTCTGCAGGGCAGTTAAAACCACTGAGAGGTCCCAAGAGGGAACTAGAGGAGGGCGAGGAGGATTCAGTCTCCTCGCTCCTCTCAGGAACCTGATGATCAGGTCGTGCTTTCCCAGAGACTTACCTTCAACTGCATCGTGATGTGCGGCAATGGCGGCAACATACACTTTCAGGGTGGAGGGAGACAGCCTTCACTCCAATTCTTGCTGTAGGAAGGAAAGCACGACACTGATCGGGCATTTCGAGGGTTCTTCACGTCAGGAAGAACACCAGTTGATGAAGAGGTTCCACTTCAACGCATAGGCATGTCTCGAGGACGATGCTCTAGCGGAAGTGATGGTAACCACCACCGCTGGTGGTAGGGTACTCAAACCTGCCTCGTCCCGTCCAGGAGCCACACGTGGAGGTTCCAAAGATCGGGACGAGGGTGCCAAAGGGTGCCCCGTTCCTGAGAAAGCAGGTACTTCCTCAGGGGAATTGGCCAGGGAGGTGCTGTCGCGAGGAGTACTAGTTCTAGAAACCAGGTCCGGTTGTGCCAATACGGGGCAACCAAAATGACCTCCCTGATCCTCATCCTCCCTGATTTTGCGCAAGGTCTGCGCAAGAAGGCTCACTGGGGGAAACGCATACTTGCAGAGGCCCCGCGGCCAGCTGTGTGCCAGTGCATCCGTGCCGAGCGTGTCCTCTGTCAGGGAATAAAACAGGTCGCAATGGGACGAGTCATAGAAGGCAAACAGATCTACCTGTGCGTCCCTGAACTGAACCAAAATCAGCTGAACCGTCTGGGGATGGAGTCTCCATTCTCCAGGGAGTGGCCGAGACAGCTTGTCGGCCGCACGGTTCAGGTCTCCCGGGATATAAATGTCTCGAAGTGACCTCAGATGCTTCTGACTCCATATGAGGAGGTGGCGGGCGAGTTGCGACATACGGCGGGAGCGCAGACCACCTTGTCGATTGATGTACGCTACTGTCGTGGTATTGTCTGATCGGACTAGTACGTGCTGACCCCTGAGCAACGCCCGGAAGCGGTGCAAAGTGAGATGTACAGCCAGCAACTCAAGGCAATTGACATGGCAAAGACGCTGGGGTCCTGTCCAGGAGCCCGCGGCAGCATGTCCATTGCACATAGCGCCCTAGCCCGTGGTTGAGGCATCTGTTAATACAGCAACATGCCTGGAGACTCGTTCTAAGGGCACTCCGGCCTATAGAAAGCTGAGGTTCGTCCACGGGGTGAAGGACTGACGGCAGGTCGGAGTCACTGGGACTCGGAGCGTGCCGTGTTGCCATGCCCACCTCGGGACTCGATCGCAAAGCCAAAGCTGAAGCGGTCTCATATGAAGCAATCCAAGCGGCGTTACTGCGGCTGCGAATGCCATATGCCCCAGGAGCCTCTGAAACAGTTTCAGTGGAACCGCAGTCTTGCCCTCAAATTGACAAAGGCAAGTCAGCAGTGACTGCGTGCGCTCGCTCGTAAGCTGTGCGCACATGGCGACCGAGTCGATTTCCATACCGAGAAAAGAGATCCTCTGCACGGGGCAGAGTTTGCTCGTCTCTCAGTTGACCCGAAGGCCCAGACGAGCTAGGTGCCGGAGCACTAGGTCCCTGTTTTTGCAAACCTGGTCTCGAGAGTGAGCTAGGATCAGCCAGTCGTCGAGATAGTTCAGGATGCGAACCCCGTGTTCCCATAGAGGAACAAGGGCTGCCTCGACAACTTTCATGAAGACGGGAGGAGACAGGGCTAGACCGAAAGGGAGTACCGCGTGCTGGTATGCCTGCCCCTCGAAAGCAAACCATAGGAACGGTCTGTGTCGAGGAAGAATGGAGACATGGAAGTAGGCATCCTTCAGGTCGATCGCTGCAAACCAATCCTGCGGCCACATGCATTCGAAAATGCGTTTGGCCGTAAGCATCTTGAACGGCATCCTGTGAAGGGAGCGGTTCAAGACACGCAGGTCCAGGATTGGTCGTAACCCACCGGATTTCTTCGGTACAATGAAGTAAGGGCTGTAGAAGCCGGACTTCATTTCGGCTGGAGGGACAGTCTCGATTGCACCCTTCGCCAGTAGGGTGGCGACCTCCGGTCTCATGACAGGGGCATTGCCACCGACCATAGTGAAGCGGACTCCCCTGATCCTCCCGCAATGAAAACATGACTCATCCACGAGCGGTGCCGAGCGTGATTAAGCCCAAAACGCGAAACAGCGCTCGTGACCGTTAGGCAGATTAATCACGCGCCCACATCCAGTAAATACACGCTGGAAAAATCTCGCTGGAACACGCCGTCACACCAACACACTGAAGAGCCGCTCGTCTCGTAGAGTGAAGATGATTCAGAATGGCTTGCAGGAGTGAAAAGAACTCTTGGCTCCGAAGCGAAAACATATCTGCATGTTGCCAGCGTACTTCCTTATATACCCATGACGTGGGGCGGACTTACGCTATGCAAATTCCGCAGACCCATGGCATTTTCTTGCCATTGGCTTGTTTTGTATACTCGAAGGTGAGAGGCTTTCTAAGCGAAACCCCATCCGTCGTCACTGACGTAACTTGTAGTGACCACGAAAGGGAACATCAGTTTTAAGGAATTATTTTTTTTTCGTAACACTTTATAATAAGTATACAGAAATAAAGTATTTACAAATAATTAACAAATTATTAGTTTATAGTTTATTCATAGTTAATATATTGTAGTCTCTACATTGTTATTGATAGGCCACATTGATGAAATTGATATACAAATAGCGAGTTCTTCATTCATTGTCACTGTAATTAACTAAATTTTTATTGTTTAATTAGTTTATATTTAATTAGCTGTTAACAACTAATTTACCATATAAATAATGTACAGTATTGTGGCAAGCAGTATGAGACAGAGTGCCGTGAGAGAACTGCACAGATTTCTGATGAGCGCCCCTGTGCGACGCACTGGTCTTGTATCTCTCAGGGAGGAGCGGAAGCATAAAAGGAGGAGCGATGACAGTGAAGAGCGAGAGAGGCCAGTGCGTTGCGCCGGTGTCGCTCATTATCAATCACGCCACCAGCCTCGCGCCGTTCTCTCACGGCCCTCGGCCTCGTCCTGTTCGCCACAAGTATTTTAAACCAGTAGTAAAGAAATTGTTAATTGGTTATCAGGAGTAAATAGTTCTAGGTTTAGATTAGGTCACAGAAAATGGGAAAATGTCATTAATTATGTACTTTAAACCAACCTTTTTTGGAAATGAATTGCATTCATATTCAGTGTTCCTTAAAATGTTTACAAATACATTAAACACACACACACACACACACACACACACACACACACGCACGCACGCACGCACACACACACACACACACACACACAAACAGGTTTCCATGTTTAATGGGGACTTACCATAGAAATATTTTTTTTTTTACTCTGTACAAACTATATTCTAACTGATGTATTTTCATCTCATGAGTATTTGCATGTAATTATTCTACCACACGTGCATTTACTTACATTTGCATATACACAAAAACATACAGTATTGGCATATTAATTGGTTTAAGAAACATTTAATACTAATGCAATTATGTATATTAAAGGTTGGTTTAAAGCACTAACAGTTTTTAAATTTTTTTTTATTGCTTAAGCACAATTTTGAAAACAGGGCCCAGTTTTTCAAACCCCTTCACACAATTACCACAACACCAAAGTAGCACAACACCTCAGACCATTTGCTTTTGTCAAAACTATACAATGTCTTATATTGTATTCTGATTTTGTTTGAATCAGTTAAACACTCCTGTCCTCAACCTAAAACACTTTTAGCATTTACACAGAGAAAGTGTAAAAATAAATTCACCAACACCACGACACCATTTGTGCAGACTAATGAAAATATTTATTTATTTTACAGTTTTTCTCAATTGCTAAAACACTAAGGGCCCTATCTTGCACCCAGCGCAATTGACTTTGTACATCGACGCATGTATCATTCCTATTTTGCACCCGCGCAAAGCGGACTTTTCCCTCCACAGATGCACGTCGGTAAGTTAGGAAATACACTTGCGCTCCCCAGGGCGGTTCAGCGCAAAGAGGAGGCGTGTTCCGGCGCAAATGTTCCTTCATGCTATTTTGCAGGTTTAGAAAACAATTGCGCCACTAACCAGGAAAAAATAGTTTAAAGTCAGTGGGCGTTGCGCATGTTATTCATATGCTATTTTAAGGGCGCATGCTTGGCCATAATCAATGTAGCGTGTGCACAACGCACATACACTTTGATACTCTCATCAACACAGAAGCAGCAGTTTTCATTTTTGCAAATCATATATTATTACGATAGATAGATAGATAGATAGATAGATAGATAGATAGATAGACAATTTATTATAAAAGCATACATCTAGCTTACACATTTACCCAAATTATCATACGCCTGTTTAACCGAAGTTAATTTGGGTGGGTTTCTCCATTTCAATGTAACTTCTCTCTCTTTTACGGCCGTGAAGAGAGCGTTGCTCTCCTTGGCTGTGAACCGCTCCTGGCGCGCGCCTGGCAAATCCGCCGTTACAATAGCAATCCACTATGGAAAAAGCGCGTCTGCTCTTAAAGGGAATGTGAGATGGCGCTCTGATTGGTTTATTTCACGTTACGCCCAAACCACACCTATGAATAATGAAGCTACTTCAGACCAACCCCTTTTAGATTTGCGCCGGGCGCAAGAGTCATTTATCCCGCCGGGAAAATAGCAACAGCGCCCAAGACCCGCCCACAAAGTTACTTGCGCTTTGCGCTTGACACTTGCGTTTCAGATCCTTAAAATAGGGCCCTAAAACTCATTGGCTGAACAAAGTTCTCAGTTGCCTGAACTCATTTAGCTAATTGTGCAGTCTGTTGTCAATACCTTAAACCATTTCACATGGTAAAACACAATTTGCAGATCTCACTTAGACTTTTCAGCAAAACTCTAAACACATTCTCATTCTCAAAACACATTCTGCACTCTAATGCATATGTCATCCATACTGGTAAACACAAGTGGCAACAATACAAATAGAGAACACATGCCATTGATTGAACACAACCACTCAAAACTGATTGAACCTGTTTCAAATGATGTGACACAACCAATATAAGCCAGTTCAGAGAGCAAACAGGTTGTTGAATGTGGGAAGGAGAAAGTCTGAAAATGGATAGAAGAAACAATGTGAGAGGACAAGGACAAGTGCATATGCGAGGTGGGCGAGGAGGAGGAGGAGGGGGGCAAGAAAGAGGAAGAAGAATAGGAGGAGGAGGAGGAGGGCAAGAAAGAGGAAGAGGGGGAGGAGGGCAAGAAAGGAGGATGGACAATATTGCTTGTGATGTCGACGAAGTGCTCTGGCCTAGCCTGACCCAGCCCAAAGACAAGAAGAAGCACATTGGTCACATGTTTACTCCTTTGATTTTTGTCCCTGTTAGTATTGTATACATTGCATTGTAGGCTGTATACTGTACAATGAACAAATTTTATGGCCCTGAACATTGTGCTTTCCATTTGTTAACAGTACTGACTGCTCAATTGATTTTGACTGGTTGCAGGTTCATATCAAGAAAGAACAAGAATTACAGTATCACAGAGACAAAGGACAAGTTTGTGAGATTCAGGGTACAGGGTAAAAATTGCAAAGAGCAAAGCAGAGTAGTAATTTCTGATCAATTTTGAGCTACTATGATAGAACATGTTTTCGTTCATCAAAAGACAATGACGGAGATTAAAAATTTACTTCTCCCTGGAACTATATGTTTTGAACAACGTGTTTTCTATTTTTTGGTGTATTGTTTACTGACTGCTTGATAGTGTATATCATTTTGGTCACTTTGTTTATGATTTGAGAGCAGTGTTTGATTTTGAACATAGGTAAAACTGTTTTGAGGCAAAAGTTTCATTTTGCAAGAGGTTTTGTAAATAGTGCTTGAAGATGAGGTTTTGTGTTTAATGTTTTCAGAAAATGGAGCAAGGTTTCAGAAAATGTGTTTTAGCAATTGAGAAAACTGTAATGTACTCAAGTCAGTCAACACTGAACATTTCAACAAAGCATTCATAACAAAAATGTTCCAGTTTTCATACAGTATTACTGAATGTACCATTGTACTGTAAGCTTACAGTAATACTGTAACACAAATTACATATCCAGTTCAGTACAGAATAAAAAAAAAACTAAACATATCTCTGCCTAGCTGGATCTGGCCACAGGGCCTCATCAACATCACAGGCTATATTTTCATTTGCAAGGCAACGTGGGAAGAATCTTTTGGAGTGATGAATCCACCCTTGTATGGATGCTGCTTCAATTTGATCACATGCTTCCTCCATAGCTTGAATGAGGGGCATCTGGACATAGGGATGAACGATGGAAAGCTACATTGTCCCAGACGACAATGTATTGCATCTGGTCCCTTTGGTTTGCTGCTGTGATAATATTGTGTAATCTGTCTAAAAATGTAAGAATGAGGTCAGTTTTGTAAAGGACCCAAGTTGGCATGGCGGTGGAGGACCCTATTCTGTTACCCCCATGTTGCCCTGGTACATTGACAATAGACTTGTGGCCAATGATGTTTCTTCCCCTTCTTCTCACTGTTGTCAGGTTAAATCCAGCCTCATCAATGTATATAAACTTATGCGGGACTTCCTTCGCATCCATTTGCAAAACTCACATCGTGTAGATCACTATACTGTAGGTCTGCTACACAGTAAAATTACATGTACAGTAAAAAGGTTATGTGTGCAGTACACAATACTACAGTCAGTGAACAAAATGTACCACCACATATTCATCTGGATTTCTTTCAAATGGCACTTTATACAGTTGTTTCATCAGAACTTAATGTTTTTTAAGGGTACGGGCTATTGTTGACAGAGAGACCTGTTGGACATTGGGTGATCATTGACAATTTGGGCTTGAATTTCTCTAAGTCTGATTGCATTATTGGCCAAAACGAGGTTTATGATCCCTCTCTCTTACTCCTGTGTCAATATGGGGCCCCTCCCTCCTTGGTGTTCTCGACGTTCAATCCTATGTTGGCCAAACAAAACACATGTAGCTTACTGTAAAATGATACAGGAATAGATACCACAACTGTTGATATAGTACATGCAGTAAGCTATGGATTTTCTGTTGACAGAATATACGTTTCTCACCTGTGCTCTTGACGAAATGTCCAAACTATTGCTGTCACCGTGAACCTGCTTAGGTTAGGCTGTACTCTAAGTCCAGCCTCCCTCAGTGTTAGTCCATGGTTTATTACACGGTCCACAATTGTAGCACGAATTTTGTTACACACAGATTTGGTTGTCTTCTTCTTTGTGCATGTCCTACCCCTCCTCGAGGTCTTCCTTTTCCTCTTCCTCTCCCTTGGCCTCTTCCTCCAACTTGTTCTCTCCGGATTCCCCCTCTCATCCGCACTCTCTCTCTTCCTCTGACACCGTCCATTTTTGTTGAAGACAGGTGAACTTACCTGTTGCCTTTTTATAGTGCTTACACCTGATTCGTGTGTCTACAATTAAGCACCAGTGTGTGTGGACACCTGGTGGCTGTGTTTAACCAGTTGGTTCCTGCCAAAGCCTTTGCTTTGAAGTTGCAAGGAAATTACATCATGATAAATTTCTGTGTCAAATGCATACAAGTGTGTTTAGTGTTTTGCAAATCACTGTGTGTAATGTTTTGCAAAAAAGTGTGAAGCTGACAATGTGCTTTCAGTTGTGCAAATCTAGGCCGGTGTTTTGCTCCTTGAGTGTAAGGTTTTGCTAATTGTGGAAAAGTTTTAATTTTAGTGTGTAAGCAATTGAAAAAAAACTGTAATTAATGTAAATTTTACGATTCTCCATGACCTAATCTAAAGTGAGAACTATTTAAGTTAAAGCATAAAAAACATGTTCTAACTCTTTACATTTGAGCTAATTAAACAATAACAATTTAGTTAATTACAGGGATAATGAATTAAGAACTCACTATATAGACTATTACAGTTTTTCTCAATTGTTTACACACAAAATACTTGAGACACAATGACCACAACATGTAACTCATTCACCAACCCCCTGAACCAATTCTGCTGAACTACAAGCACAATTCCTGCTTTACACTCAAATTGCAGATCTAAAACACACCTTTTTCGAAACACTACACACAATTCTCTGCTTTTGGCACAATTTTCATGCAGAAAATCTCTTGTTTTCACAAGGAACACACTGCCATTCAAATATGCACACTGACTCATCACATGGGCAAACAACCGTCACACAGTTTTACAGTTAGCAATCAGAGCTTTAGCATAAAAGGGCAACAGGTGAGCTCTTCAATGGAGCAATGGATGCCAACATTGGATTATTATTTTTTTTTACTGTAACTGTATACAGTCAATTCTTCTGTTGTTTTGTATGTAGACCACTGTATGTACAACTTTGTGTTGGTTGGGATGTACACTGTGTACATTGTTTTTGTGTAATAATAAAAATAAAATATATTTGTTACCGTGTATTTGTGTGTTCTGAGTATAAAAACAATATTCTCAACACATTCTCAACATTTACAACACACTTATGTATGTACTGTCTGTAGTAAGTGTAACACTGAACAAAAAAAGGCCTAAGTCATTATGATGAATGGAGAAGAAGTGTTTTCCATTCATCATAGTGTTTTACATTGAGCATATCAGTGTTCAACTGGTTCTTATAAATGTCTATTCATGTGATGGTTTGTGTGTGTCATTTGAAAACAAAATACCATTTTGAGAAGAAATAACATTGTTTTGAATGTAAAGTTTCATTTTGCAGGAGAATTGAGGGGTTTTGCCCATTGTGTGTGTGTTTTTGGATTTGTGTGTAGAGTTCTGAGAATATGAGGCGTGCTTTCAGAAAATGTGTGTAAACAATCGAGAAAAACTGTAATATATTAACAATGTAGAGTGCTAAAATAGTAAAGAGGAACTCCAAAAATCAATGTTAAACTGCAGATTTCACAAAGAATGGAGGAGTGAAATAAAAGGACAGTCAACAAAGACTGCATTGCAGATGGCTACTTCCTGAATTTATGCTGTCTTTCATTGTGTTTTGTCTCCCAGTTTCAACAAAGTGATGCAACTGTTTTAGTTTCTCGTCAATGCAAGTTAGACGGCTCTTTATGGCAGATGGGAGCCCTAATGTATTTCTTTTCTTTTGATTATCTAACAGAATTTTGGTAAATATGAGAATCCTGACTAATGTTGTTATGGGGCAAAGATTACACTCTTCCAGCTGGGGTTCTGATGGTACTTTATTCAAGACCAAGGGTTTTGGCGCGAGGTGTTTCTTTAGTAATGTAATCATGATTATAGTCAAATTTAAAGTGATTATATAAGACATTACTATGGTCTTCACTATATATGTGTGTGTATATATATATATATATATATTCTCCTCTGCAGCCCTTAAAAAAAAAAAAAAAAAAAAACGGAAAGGAAAGAAAATGACAATGTGAAGACCTGCAGTACGTTTGTTATAATACTATGAATGTCTCTATCATGTTCTAAAAACATACATGATTTACCATTTGGGGACTAATTAGTTTAGACCAACAGCCAAAAGAAAACAAATGCAACCGTTAGTCCACAAATGGTAAATGAAAAAGACTTCTGCGTTGTCGTTCTTTACTGTATAAGCCTT
The DNA here is from genome assembly GCF_964197995.2 of Scardinius erythrophthalmus. Lineage (NCBI taxonomy): Eukaryota > Metazoa > Chordata > Actinopteri > Cypriniformes > Leuciscidae > Scardinius > Scardinius erythrophthalmus. The sequence goes on along the minus strand of NC_138237.1, from coordinate 33,283,008 downwards.
TATTTGTAAAAAGTCAGTTGGTTACTTATAACCCTTTTTTGTACCACATACTGTAACATCTTGTATTAGTAAAAAACACATTTTGCTCAAACACCTAGAAAAGCTGACCGACACCATTACATTAATTGGCACTGACAAAAAGAAAATAAAGAAAAGGGGAAAAAAGTAAAGAAGAAAATACAACCTTTTACTTTACAAATGTTGATTTCATGAAGACAAATCATACTCCCAAATGGATCGTCATAAATCATCACACCTCAATAGTTCAACAGAATCAAACCTTAAATGAGAAAACCAGTACAACACAAAAACAGAATGCATTTTACTTTCAGGGCAGGATGTAAAGTAGAAATATATTTCCTTTCTATGAGAAAACATCAACAATAAGAGTTAACCATTCATTTAAAGAATACAACAAATACAGGCAACTAGAAATGAAACAAAACAGTATAAATAGCGACTGAACTCTCAAATTAGGTATGAAGTGGTTGCCCTAGATATTTGCCAATTTGTATTTATTTTTATTTGAGGATTGAGGATTTTCACTTTAGGTTAGTAGTTAACTTGTGTGTGCTGTGTTTGTGTTATAATTCGCTTTATCGGTAACGCTATCCTGGTGCAAAGAAAATCAGCACAGCAAAGTTACTGGCCTATACATTTTAACAAACTCTGAGAATTTGCTTTGCCAGTCGTGCAATCTCATGGCATGAGACTTTAACTTGCTGTTTTGTTCAACAAGATGTAAGCAGGTCTAGTCTACTTTGAACTAATGGCTTAATAGGTGTGTCTATCTACTCTCAATTCTATGTGATATATATATAAAAAAAAGCAAGAGAGGATGAAAATGTGCATATTCTTCGCATATTTTTTATGATGAATTCCATGAATCATTTTCTCCGTAATTCTTCTTTTCTAATATAGATAGTATTTGTCTTTTTTATTTTCTATATTTAATTTAAGATTTACAGTGTTTGGTTCGATCTCTGTGTACAAGAAGAAGCAAAAAGCTTCCTTCCCTTGTATGTGAGGGTGATATGAATCGCCAATTTTAGAATAGAAAACAAATTATGAAAATAAACCTTTCTGAAAACGTAAGACATGCAAAACAAAACCGGTATCTTTTTGTGAGTTTTTCTCCTCTTCTTTTTTTTTTTTTTTTTTTTTTCTTCAGAGATAGGTTTTGTTTGCAGAAGTTATGCCGGTGCTGCAAAAGCTGTCCATGCCAGTAGCATTGAGGCTAGCTGTTATTACCAACTGCCCTGTTTTGTTCATGCATTAAGAAATATAAGTGAAAGATATCATATTTACAATACAATTCACATGTAATTACACATATACACAAGAGGCAAGAAAAATTCACATTAAAATCAGTTCAACAGTTTTTGTACTTCCTTTTCTCCTGCTTCATGGATGGATGTAGCAAAAGACAAAAACAATGTACTCGAGTAAAAGCTATTCGATGATTTGTTGAGTTATGTTAATGGAATGAAAATGTGGAAGTGAGCATATGGGGTGATTTGTGTGAAGTGCGTAGATAATTATGTCCTCCATTGTCATCAGAACACATTAGCACCCCCCCCCCCCCTTTAAAAAAAGAACAATAAACAATAACAGACAATATGTTTGTCTAAAACTGAAGCAAAGTGCAAGGCAAAAGGAAAATGCATCCCCTGTCCCCTAACCAGATATCAAATTACACTCAAGAAATCATTAGTATTACGATGAGTCACATTCTCCAAAAAAGGCCAACAATCCCATCCCTGCTCAAGAGTATGCTACCTTTACACAATTCTGATCTAAAATCTCTTGGTTGTCCTAAATTTCCATTATATAACGTCCATCTTAATAGATGGAGTCTTGTCGTTTTTGTGTGTCATAACAGTGTATCTATGTCTGAGCCACTATTCTTCAGAGAGTGTGTTACAAATATAGACATGAAGGGCCCATTTCTTTTCAAACACAGTTTTAAGGTGGCAAATAATGGACAAATGCTATAAATTATGCATGCATCTTAAAATGGTCCCAACTGAACCCTGTTTTGCTCTTCACTCGCTAAAAGAGGTAATTAGCAGCAATTTCTGTCACAAATTGAAACCCATTCGACACATTCTTCGATAGACCAATTCATATCATACAAAACAAATACACAACAAAAAACACAACAAAAGTTGTATGAATAAAAAATAACTACCCATGCAGATTCAGTCTGCATGTGATTTTGAAATTAAGTTTACAAAAACTAAATTATTTTAATAAAAAAAAAAAAAGCAAATTCAACATGGACGGCCATGGATACTATCACCCTCTCTAACCTCGTGCTGCTACATTTATCTGAGTATTTTCACCAAATGACCCTTGTAAACTGGCAAATTGGTTTTCAACAACAATTAATCTATCCTAGCACTATGATGAAACAGTAAACTTTCAAATAAAATCTAAAATGCTAGAATGATTTGTTGCATGCACCAACTACCTCAGATAGTGAAACATAAGTGAGGGTTGTAGTTACCCAGCTAAGAATGTATTTTCAGAACAGCAACTTATAAATATAAAACATTTTTTCCGATACAGCTGTACAGTGTGTTTATACAGCAGTAGGGTTGCAGACTTAGCAAACTGGTCAAGCAGGCTAACTATAAATAAATTAGCAGTTAGGCTGTGTCCAGTTTCTAGGAAAATTGTGTTCTGCTACTTGCCATTCTGATGTGAACTACTACACTAGCCATGTTTCCACTCACAAAACACAGAACCACATTTCTTGGATAAAACGCTAAAATAACTTGTGTGTATGGGAGAGACAATGAGATGCAATTACAAGAAATAAAGTTGCAATTATGGAAATTAGTCTTTGATAGGCTACAAGAAGTAATATCAATTATGATAAATAAAGACACAATTACAGAAAATAAAGTTGAAATGGTAAGATAAAAGTTGCAATTACGCTAAATTATAAATGATGTTAGATATAAATGTGCAATTAAGAGAATAAAAAGATTTATATCTAGGCGTACATTTAAAAGTGAGAAATAAAGATGCTATTATGAGAAATAAAGCCACAATTACCTATTTTATTTTATTACACTGAGGTCTGATAAATGAAAAGACAATGCAATCCTAAACCAGGAAATATTTGGTTCTACACTTTGTGGTTCTGAGGTTAAGCAGTGGAAACATAGCCAAAGTACCTGGGTGAGACATTTGAGGGAACTCATTTGTCACTATATTATCCTTTAAGGTTCTAAAACTGATAACTGAATTGTACCCCAAATGTCCAATGATCAACTTATAATGATATTTAACCATGTTTAAGGCTTGAATTGGGTTGAAAGAGAATCACTCTCTCATGAACTTTGTTGTAGTTGCATTGTATTGCTCATTAATATTTCATGAAAATGCTTAGTGATCTTGTTAAGGCAAATCTTGCAGGGACAAATGCCCACAAACCAGAATCTTTCCAAAAAGCTGTTTTAGCCGTAAGCTCACTGTGCTGGTGCTACAAGAACATGTTGATGATCAACACAATATCCACTTGAACAAAATTCAACATCCAGCATGTCTCAGTGGCACAGTATGGCTGCATTAGCATGTTGCTAATCCCCTCTCTATTGAAATATTCAACCCTTGCCTATCGTGATTGGTCAGGACGCATGGACCAATAGTGATTCAGGTTACCCATGTGGAACAATAAACTGATCATTAGTAAGAAAGACTGCATAGTGCCAGCAAGTCTACTAGAAATGTATGAAGCTATGTAGTAAATGGGCGCTAACTTATGTGCATTGTACTAACTACTAAGAATTTCTAATTATTCTCATGAATAAAATACCTAACCACAGGTTATGATTATGATATACTGTATGCATTTTTTTGCTCTATTATTGGTCGCTCAAAGGGAAAAATTAGAGCGCCTATTAACACCGATTGATAACTTAGAGCAGTAATATCTAATACAAAAATATATCAACATCATTCAAATTGTACAGTTCTACCAGTTAATAGTGGTTGGCACTCAAATGAAACAATGTACTGTATATCCCACCCTTTCCAATGTGTCAAAGGCAGCGCAAAAATCTTCCTTCTAACTGATCTGGTTCCCTTAAATACAATAAGAGAAATGTTGGCATTTTCAACTTCAAATCACTAAACTTGTCTACAACACTGCACTAGTAATGGTGGATTTATATTGTAGCTTAAATGGTCTGGTCTACATTGTAAATTCATATCTAAACAGTATAGATTAAATGAGTATACTAACGATACCAAATCAGTAACTAAATACTCTGCCTTTGAACCTTCATTTGGCAAAGCATTGCAGCATCTTGAATGCCAACTGAGAGCTGTAATTGGCCAAGGCACCCCCATAACACTCATGGTAACTAGAGTTACTCACGAAAAGCACTCTGACCTCCATCCTCTTTTAGTGCAGATTTGCGCTTAACTTAATTGCTACACTGTGCATGCATCTGTGCATGTCTCGCTTTGCACTTGAGAGTACTGGCTCCCTTGCACAGGTGTTATGGTCGTGCTCACAATAACAAATAATAACACAATAAGTGGAAATCCCTCAAACATGCTTCTATGTAACATAGGACTTTGCAAGTACATTGAGGTACAGCCTCCTATTTCCTCTTATTCCATTTTTTCTCCATGGAATGAGTGATCCTTTGGTGATCTGGTGGTTGGTTCACACCTATAAGACTGTTGAGAGGTCTGGTGTGGGGATCGAGAGCCAAGGGACTTTGTTAAGCCCTGAGGTCTGAGGCCTGCTCAGAATATCCTCATCAAGAAACTCAAGCAAGTCTAGGGCTCTCACATTCCCAAGGCACCACCAGACCCTCCTCGCTTTTAAATGTCCCCTTGCCCAGTTATTCAGCAGTTCAGTTCTCATCCACATCTTCAAGAACTGATCCAACATTGCTTTGAGAAGCATTTGTTGGGATGCTTCTACTCATCGATCTACTCTGAGACTAGAGACTACCAGAAATAAGATTTGAATGAATATGGATGGTAGATGAATTGACATATGAATCTGAGTTTGTGGTCACCTGGAGATAGAGAAAGATCAATGAAGCTGATGTGAATCATAATGAGGCAAAGCCCAAAATAACTGGTGGTGGGTGAATCAGAGGTAAATGGTAAAAAGAGAAATGGATTATAGGCCTTTTTGGTTGTCACTTCAGTTCATGGCTTTTATCGTACATGTCATTTTGCCCCGAAAAGACTCAGAAGCATTTTTTTTCCTGATTATGCTGATGTCATTCATCTTTGAGATTCAATCCCAAGATGCAAAACGTCAGAGCTGTGGGTGGGTCTGCAGTGCTTAAAGTGAAAGGTCAAAGATCAAGGGTCATCTGGCCCTCTTACACTGATTGATGAACTGAGGACACATCCTTCAGGTTTCAGACAGGCACATTTTAGAGAAACTAAAAACATCAGAGTATATCATTCTTGGGATGGTTCACTACAATGACTGAATATATACAATATCAGGTCACACTATGGTCAGAGTGGTTGACTTAAACATGAAACAGATAAAAACATGGTCACATCCCCTGTTGAATACACAATAATCTTTTCTTCTCTTTCCTTATTTTTTACATTTTTCACATAGTCGATGGACTAACTTCAAATCCAAGTTCTAAAGAAACGTAACAGCTCACTAAGGGTTTCCCTCCATTCCAAACAACACAAAGCTCTACAAGATGTTCATGAATACTGTATCAATAGAACAGATGAAATGCACTAGGAACAAGAGTAAAGAAAGAACACCAATACTACCTGACCATGGCAATAAGGCTACTGAATGAATGAGTGTACTCTCTCTTTTTTTTCATTTTCTTAAATTCTTGATGAATGAAGCATACTAGTGGCTTATTATCTATTAATGAACTACCTCTAGAACATGTTTAGGTGTCGCCCTCCAAAAATATGATTATAGCCCAAAAATGAAAGAAAAGATGATCTGCAAAAAAGAGTAGAGAGAAAATGAAATGTACTGACACTGGGCAGGATGCACTGGTTAAAACTCAAAATGGCCGTCCAGTGTAAACCATTGACCAGAGCTGAGGTCCGATAAAGAGAATGCTTGTCACTTGCAAAATCAAGGAATGACACATAATTGCAAAAGAGGTTGCTGTACAGTGTAGAAACGGACAATTCCGTGAGGATGGGGAAAGAAGTGGATCGGGTCTGGGGTCCTGCTCAGCTGACTCTCCCCGAAATGCTCAAGCCACTTCTGATTTCATGAGCTGCGGTTACGAGAGGCTGATTACAGTATCAATAAAAAGCCGATGAGACGTTCAGATGTGTCCTTTTTCTCTTGCGATCTTTTCTTTTAGGGAAAATATCATGCAGTCTTTAGTTCCGTACCCTCGAACAAGGGACTGATGGTTGTTATTTGTTTGTTTCAGAAGGAAAAGAAATTCAAATACTTGAAATGTTTCTTTTGTATTATTCTTAAACATTCAAGTCATTCTATATAATACGTTTTTTTTTTTTTTTTTACACCAGAAAAGTCCTTAAGATTTTACACACGCATGTGTATATAGAAATATAATATATAGAAATATGCATATACATATGTATCAACTTTATATGTGTACACATATTTTCCAATTGTATCAAAGCCAATTCAATGTGCTCTCAAAATATGGCCCATGTTTCCTAGGGGAACGCATATCAATTCACATAATACAACCAATAGATAAGGTTGAAGAATCCAAAAGTGATAGGAAAAATGACCCGGGACCACTTGTCAATGGTGCTAACATCCGTCAAGTTGGGGATTTTGAGCTTCAGCTTGGACGAGCGCCTCCTTAGCCGGCAGTTGGCACGACTGCGCATGGCGCTGCGGTCCAACGAGTGGTGGCTGAACCCGTCCCGCGAAGCCATGGGCTTGCGGAACTGCACTCCGGAGCTGTCAAAGGACATGACGGAGTTCCGTGAGTCACTGACGCTGCTGCCTACGTCGGATGGCATCACTTCATTGTTCATCTCCAAAGTGGTGAGAAGAATGTTTCCGTAAGCATCCACCTTGAGGCAATAAAAGAGAGGGGTGGTCATGAGCAGCCACAGGAAGCGGATAGCCCTAAACTGTTTCAAATAGCATTTACTTCCATTCAACCTTTCATGCAGATGCAACGATGATGTGATGTGACAGTTATAACAAACTTCAATTGGGAAGATTACAAGACGTCATTCAAAAGGCGATGGCTGACACACACACACACAGACACGCACAGTAGTTAATGACAATATTTCATCAACTCCTCATTCTAAATTTCCACTGTTTCAGCTGATATGATTTCTAAATGCATGTACCCCGACTTTTCTTTGTTCCTCAAGATACAGATTTCTTCGCTGTGTATATGACCTGAGGGTGTTGCTTTGAAACCGCGCTGAAATGGAGTCCTTGCAATGTGAAAGAAAAGAAATGAAGAGAACGTTAAAACGCCCATATAAACTCTGACAATCAAGCAACAATTTTTCGAAGAATACAAAAGTGCATAAATATAAGGGTGAAAAAGAAAGAGCCTGCATAAAAGACAGACACAAATGCCTAAATTCAGTCAAACTATTTTAGTAACTGAGCTTAGAACACAGTTGTTAAGTATGAAAATGGCTGACACATTTTGAGGAGGGAAAAATGTATCTAAGTCTATCTCTTGATACATCATGGTACTTCTATTGAAAGTGAAGCCTGTGGGCAATAAAGCAGACTAGAATCTGATAACATAATGACAATGTAATTTGTAACTTTCCAAGAAAGAGGAACCTCTCTTAATAATGAAATGCAACTTCAATCAAATTAAATACGTCACTGATTAAGTAAAGTGATGGTTAATGGGCTATTGAATGTTTGTTTTAGCAGTGATGTGATTCATTCAGGCAATAGTTATTTTGATGAGTAAAGTTGTTCTGCTTACAAACTAAGTAAATCCGTATTGATTTAGACATGCATGAACATTGTCAATGCTTATTAAATTCAATTAAATTAGGTTTTAATTAGAACAAAAATGAACTGTGTAACCGTTAGAAATGGTTTACAAGAGATCCTGCATACCTGTTCCCTTAGACGCTTCTCCTCATAGCGGGGACGCTCGTTGTTGGCTTTGTTCAGCTTTTCGTTGATCTTTTTCTGCTGCTGGGGTCCCCGTCCAAAGAACACATAGTTTACAAAGGCATATTCGAGCAGGGCCAGGAAAACAAAGACGAAGCAGCCCATGAGGTAGACATCGATGGCTTTCACATAGGGGATCTTTGGGAGGGTCTCCCTCAAGTGGGTGTTGATGGTTGTCATAGTGAGCACCGTAGTTACACCTGCAAGGAAGATTGTTAGTCATTTGAATAAACAGTGTCACGTTCACACTTGCGTCAGGGCTTCAATGTACCATGGACATCATGCCCCTACTTTTTTTGGTCACACTTTAGATTAGGGTCAAATTCTCCCTATTAACTACGACTATTCCTAATAACTGCTTACTAATAGTTAATAAGGTAATTGTTAAGTTAAGGTAGGATTAAGGAATGTAGAATATGGTCATGTAGAATAAGGCATTAATATATGCTTTACAAGTACTAATAAATAGCCATCCTAGTACTATGCATGCTAATAAGCAACTAGTTAATAGTGAGAATTGGACCCTAAATTGTTAACCTTTTTTTCTTTTTGGAAAAAAAGCCATGCTCGAATAATTACTATTTTTATTTACATAGTTACATAATTATGAGACATGGCAGTATATTGTTATGGTTTCTTTTAGAACGCAAGGTTACTACATTTTAATCGTGACATAACAAAACATTTTTTGTTTGTTTTTTAATAAGCCAACTGAAGACTTAACCTTTTTAGCCTTAGAAAAAAGAAATGGACGTAGTTTCACAAAACTTTATGTCCTAAATAGAATAGTATATTGATATATATATATATATATATATATATATATATATATATATATATATATATATATATATATATATATATATATATATATATATATATATATATATATATATATCAAAAGGGTTCTTTGCCAGCTACGCAAATGTCAGTGAGGTGAATAAGAATGCAAACTGACAGTTCTCCCAGTTTAGAAATACTTGATCTGCATACATACAAGATCAGTCTATCCATCTTGTTTTAATTTCAGTACCTGCATCACCCATATAATGATACTTAATGCATTTTTTGGGGAAATTAAGTCAAAGTTGAACTTTGAACAACGTGAACTTTGAGCATCACACAAGCTTAAAGCTTTGCTCAAGTTTATTGCATTGGGGAACCCATATGAAAGGGTATCTCCTTTAATCGTCGTCGACAGGAAGTTGTATATAAGTATATTTGGAGTATACGAAATTCAAAATAATTGATATGGTTTTATACAGAAAAGAAAAATTCTATGGGATTCAAACAGGGTGCTTTTTTAACAAAATCTGAAGATTACCCAGGGCCACACGAGCAGCAGAGGCATCATAGTTAATCCAGAAGGAGACCCAGGACAAGATTGTGATCAGGATGGAGGGCATGTAAGTCTGCAGGATAAAATAGCCAATGTTTCTTTTGATGCGGAAACTCAACGACAGCCGAGGGTATGAACCTGGGGAGACACAAGTACATAGCAGAAACCAAAAAAAGAGATGTCAACATGTAAGCGGGAACACAAAAGAGCAAGCACAGGAAAAATAGATCTACAATTTGCAATTGTCAAAGTCTGCACTTTGACAACAGATAGTCATTTTCCCATTTGTTCAGATGGAGCATTTAATTTCCCCAAAGCAATAGATTCCTTCCCAGGGACTAGTTCCATTCCAATTTAACATGGCAGAAAGTCGCAAACATGGCAGATTTTTCTGAAACCCCCTTCTCAGCAGCCAACGTCTACATCCCTTTGAGAATTGTCACAAAACCTGCAGTGTCTTTTTTTTTCCATTTAGCCCTGTAATACAAGGAATTTTAGAAAAAAAAAGGGGGGGGGGGCAATACATAACTGAAGAGCTTGTCCAGTAAATGTGTAAAATCTGGTGAGCGGTTTAGGAAAACTGTTAGCAGCATGTTTCAAGACGCCTTTCCAAGATTAGCCTGTATGTGCCCGTTTAAAAACTATGCAGCTAAATGTAATTTGTGGTATGATTTATTGACTTATTCAATGTACTGATTATTCAAATTGTCGCAATGGCTATTTTTTGATGTGAAATAAATATACGTGTTATTTCCCTGGGGTTCCAATCTCCCTGCATTTAGGCCTAAATGAAACATTTTCAGATAAAGATGCAATGGAACAAGTTCCTTTGGAAGCCTTTCAGGTGCAATTGTATCAAAGAGAAAGGGAAATAACTTCAGACTGTAACTTAAATAACATTTGAATATGAGTGGCACCCAACGCCAATCACAGCTTGCAAAAAAACTGATGAATCAACAACAGCACTTATTTTTCACACTTGTTTGGACACCTCACCATGGATTTCTCCATGAAATAAACAAGAGCACACAAGGGCAAATGCACTTAAAATGATAGACGCATTTTTTAAATTAATTTAAGTAGTGGAATGCATTGCGATATCCTTAAATCTTTAGTATAACTTTTTCACAGCATTTTTGCCCAGGCAATAAATGTAGTGCTGGTATTAACCCAATGTGGGGTGCAACGTTAAAGTAGCAAAACTCAACTACATTAGCTGTGTAACAGCAGCTCAATTGTTTTCAAAACTACTGTATTTTACAAAAATTAGTTTTGTAAAGGTGCGGTCACAAAATGTCACAGGCAAAAAAGATCCAATGTTTATTGTTACAGTTTTTACCAATTGCATACACACGTTTTCAAAACTAAGTCTCCTTTTTTCAAAACTCTACACACAATCCTCAAAACTGCACACACAAAATGCAAAACGCCTCACATCTCCTTCAAACTGCAACACTGCATTCAAAATGCCATAAACACATATCAGAATGAAGCATTTGCATCAAATGGCAAACACTTCTTTCATAATAATACATTTTTGTATATACCATGTAAACACTGCTGTTCTAAATCTAAAGCTCTTTGGTCTTTCATAGGCTTATATCTACATTTCAATACAATGTTCTACAGTGAAAGTAATCTGATGTAACAAGTACACTGTAAACACCAAATGCAATGTAGAAACAGAAAATATTTATTAGGTCTAACATTATTGTTGTTTACAGTAGCATAAAGTATATTCTTTAGAATACAGTAAATAACACAATTGTGTGTGTGTGTGTGTGTGTGTGTGTGTGTGTGTGGGGGGGGGGGTCTCGGGGGGTCCCAGGAATCCATTGTTCAAAACAGATCATCTGACCTTTGACCTATTTAAGCCTATACTACAGTAAAGCAGTGATTGGTTAGTGATCAGTTAAGCAATTAGTGTTTGCACATGTGAGGAGTGTGTCTGTGTGACCTGGTGAATAAGTGTAGCATTTTGATTGGTTGTGTTTGGAAAAGGAAAGCAAGTCACTTCCTGATAGATCTTTGTGTTTTAGGTAGAGAATTGTGTGTAGTGTTTTGCAAAAAGTGTTTTATACAATTGAAAACTGAGTCAAAGGTTGAGAAATAGCTTATGGTTTTGAAGATTTGGCATGTAGTTTTGCACTTTGAGCGAGAGGTTTCAAAAATCGTGTGACATGAAAAGATTTTGTGTGTAAGCAGTTGGTAAAAACTGTAATAGCAGAGAGATGTATAAATAACAGCTCACACATATGTTGAATTTGAGCAAAATCCTTCTCGGAACTCCTCATCACACAGATTCATTTTGGAATGACTGACTTTATTCATTAAATTTTGCCATGCAACGGTAAATGTGACCATTCCTTAACCCAATAAAATGATACGTCACTTTGTGTGAACTGCTTGATTTCCATGAACTGTCAGAATGCAACGATTCATTAAAATTAATCACACATTAAAAGCCAAAAATGTAATTAAACATTGTTCATCACTGGTTTTGACTTACATAGAGCTATAGAACTATAGTGTCACAAAATTGTTGCGTACACGCACAAAGACAAAGGAGATTACTTAAAGAATTCTTAATGTCTTTAATGACAAAACTCTGGAGATAAAACAGAAAACTAACACAAAAACAACTTAATATTGACGAGAATGAAAAGAGAATGAGGGAGAACACAGGGTTTAAATACATAGAGCAAACAAAGGGAACTAATGAGATAATTGATGAAGCGACAGGTGAAAATAATGACTAATTAACCAGACAGCTAAACTAGGTCACAGGGAACACAGCATAAATGTTACAAATAGTTTGATCAGTTTTTTTAAAAAATATATATATATTTATTGTAAATGTAATGATCTCCCTGCAATTGAGATCCACATTGTTGAATTGTTGAAAATACATCGTATCATCTAATATGGTCTTTTCATACAGATATTCTTAAAAAGTTCCAGTAATTGTTCTGGAATTGCATGATTTTGTTCAAACAGCCAGATCTTCCCTTGTTCTCTGCTTTCACACACATTCCAAACAGTCCCATAAAGACAAATAACATTTAATGTAATTGCCAAGCAAATTGCCTGCTTATTAATTTGTTTTCTGTCCTTTTGTAAATAATTCCATCACCTACAGTACAGCAGTTTTTTCTGTTCTGAACTCATGTTCTTTTTTGCATCTTTGTCTGTATACAGTCTTTATCCTCCTCCTTCCCCCAGGCAAACAGTCACATAATAAATAATGTGACATCACATTTTTTGTTCACAGATAACGCTTTCTGAGATCAATGAACCCCCAGTGAATCATTCATCCATTCATTTTCTAAACCGCTGGTCCAATGTGGCTAAAGCATATCATACAGGTATACATTTATTTTTAATTGATTAAATTGTTTAATTAAGGTTTATATGCTAGTTTCCATGACAAAGTTCAAGATAAATCTTTCCATTACTACTGGAGCTGCCAGTTTTTCTAAGTTTCAAATGATTATTAAACAGCAATAAGCTGCAGCCCTTTTGGCACACCCAGTGTCCGAATTCACTCACTCGTTTTCATTCACTTCAAGTGGACTACATTAGTCGACTATATTAGTGGCCTTATATTACTACAAATTTTTCCAGCATTTAAGCTCCAAGCTGTGTTCACATAGGAGAAAAAAGAAATCTCAGTGTGAACATCAGCTGAGCTAGAGAAACCCCAACTGCTAACACAGATCATTAACCTTATTGTTCATTATTTGAAATATAGCATGACGGTCACCATTCCTTTTGCCAAGACAGACATGTTCCTGGATCAACATATTTTGTTGATCCTGGAACAACATTCCTGTTAGAAAATTTTATCTTAGCCCTATCCCTATCCCTAAACCAAACCCTACCCATAAGTTATCTCTAAAATCAAAGGGAAATGATTGGTGAATAACACTGATTGATTGATTGATTGATTGATTGATTGATTGATTGATTGATTGATTGATTGATTGATTGATTGATTGATTGATTGATTGATTGGAATGTTGTTCCAGGATCAACAAAGATGTTGTACATGGTGAAATCACGTTTACCATAGCATGACACTAGCAATGGGATAAATTCCTAGGTATTAGATAGACTGATAAAATGTATACCTTGATTGCAATGTAAGTTGCTTTGAAAGTGTCATGACGTATTTGGGCCGTTTTGCACATAAGGGAATCATCCATACCTGTGGTAAACCTCACTTCCCTGGACACAAGACGCAGCTCCACAATGGAGAACTGAGGCAATTCCAGTTTGTCCACACCAGTTACAGCATTGTCCCCTCCTTGCCAGAAGAACACGATGTCATCTGTGGTGTACCCATCTGTAGAGATGGTAGACAGTGTAATGAATGTTTACATAGTATATCATTTATAGATACAACCATCGCACTGGACAACAGCAATTTTACATCTAGCAAGCATGCCGATTTGTGAAGTGATACTGCACAACCTACCAGAAGGTGCTGAACAAATTAGTTAATTTGCTTGATCAATGGAGACAAAAATGTGATTTGTGGTTTAGTGATGTGTAAATTGGTCTGCGTTATGTGTCGTTATCAGCACTTTTAATTGCAAAAGTAAATGGTTCTGCTGTTCGTTATCTAGTGGGTCACTGCGCTCAGTTTCATCACACATTTGTGTTTGATGAGTGTTTAGTGTGCTTCCTTTTTCCTCTTTGACAAGCTGTCACATTATTATGTTTCCATCTACCTATTTTTATGCACATTTTGGGATACCATTATTGTGTTTAATTTGCATGCTCTGAGGTGCAAGTAATTTCTGATATACTGCAGCAAATTACATTTAGTAATATTCAGCACTAGTTCATCAGGAAGTGATGTTGTTCATTTCTTATGCGTGTATGGAAACAGTGCTTTATTCGTGAATGTTTTATGCAATTTTCAGTTTTGCGAATAACTTAAACTTTGCGCATAAATCGCAACTTTGGATAGAAAACAAAGCTAATGAGAAGAGATTACTGCAAGAAGTAGTTTGTTGTAAAATAGTGAACTTCAGCATTTCACTTGCTGCCACCCGTTGTTTCTGTTCGTAACTGTCCTGTTCTGTGCTTGTCAGCACCTACTGCTACATCTTTAATTACATATGATCTCCAGTTTCTTCTTGACATTCATACTTTGGCTGTGGATTACTGCCGTAAGGGTTATGATGAACGAGAATGCGGATCTTCTAATCCTCCGTTCCTAGCCCGACTTCCATTGGACATTTGTCGAGTCCCAGGCTGTTCTTTGCACAGAAGAAAACGGGCGAGAAGACACGGGAAGCGTGGCGGTACTATTGTGCGGTTAAGGAGAGTTTGTCGCAATCGTGTTGAACCATTGGAATCTCTCTCTGCTACCTCTCTCGCCTACATCTCTAACGATGGATTACTTTTTTTATTTTAATTCATCTGAGTTAAGACCTTCATGCCTCGTACCTCTCTGGCCACAGCATTTGGATATGGTGTACAGATTGTTACCGGATCTAGCTTTTTTAAGATCAAGCCCCCAGGCTGGGGTACACTTCAGCAACCTCAGAACTCTTGATCACGCTCCTTCACAGATGTTGAGCATTGATCATTGCATATAGCATTGAGCACAGATGTTCAGCATCACTGACTCAATCTATGGAACCAAGATCGATTTCGAATAAAACATTTTTAATTAATGACTTCTTTTCAACACGTGATATAGATTTTATGTTTATAACTAAAACTTGGCTAAATTGTGATGAACTTGGCCCTCTTTGCTGAAGCGGCACCTGATTACTGTAATTTAGTCAGTTCTTCTTGGACATCGGGTCGTGGTGGTGGGGGGGTTGCTACAATTTATAAGAACAGTTTTAAGTGTTGTTTATTATCAGTGGACAATTTAGCAGTTTTGAAGTTCAAGTACTCCAGAAAATACCCTTCTCTGTGCCTTGATTTATCAACCTCCCTATTATAATAAGATGATTCTGCTCTGGTACCTTATTATGACAAACTATTAATTCTAGGTAATTTTAATATCCATGCGTGTTGTCCCTCTCATCTTTTTGTTAATGAATTTCTTAAAATTATTGACTCGTTTAATCTCACTTTGTCTGTCACATAGTCTACGCATAAACAAGCCCATACTCTTGATTTGGTCATTTCAGTAGGTCTTACTGTCAGTAATATAGAGATTGATGAAATCTGTCTATCAGATCATAAGCCAGTATTGTTTAACTCTGTACTCAATACTTCAAAGGTTAATGTCAAGTCCCGTGGTCGTCCAATCCGGTCTGTTAATTCTGTTACATCTAAACAGTTTGAAGATGCTTTTGTTAGGGATGTTTGCCCTACTGTGTCTTCCTTCTCAGAGATGTCTGTTGATGATCAACTTTATTATTTTAACACTCTGTGTGGCAATGTTTTGGACTCAGTTGCTCTATTTAAAGACTGTGACCATTTAAAATTAAGAAACCTAAATTAAGGACGCAACCTTGGCTTAACAAAGATACTCGTGCCTCCAGGCAGGAGTGGAGGAAAGCTGAAAGAAAGTGGAAGAAAGATAAGCTCCAAGTATCTTATGAAATCATGAAAGATTGCATGGTGAGCTACCAGCACTCTATTAAGGCTGCTAGAGAAAAATATTTGTCTAACTTGATAGCAAAGCATGCTCACAGCCCAAAGACTCTGTTTAGTACAATAAATAATCCCAATTTGCTCTCATTTCCTGATGCTACACCTGCAATCTGTGATAATTTTTTTAAGTTTCTTGTTGATAAAATTCATACTATTATTTCTTGTATCCCCAAGTTTGATTTGAACTCATCTGTTAATGACTTATGTTCAGCCTGCTAAACTGATGAAACTGTTCAACCGCTAATATGTACTATAATGTGGCAGCTCAGTATCATATAATGAAAAGTAAAAAAAAAAAAAAAGATTCAGTGTAAATTTTTTGTACAAACATTCTTAAATTATTTAAGAATAATTTTACTGAAAATGTACACCGGCATTTCTTCTGTTAAGTACAACATTTAGGTAGCCTGGGTGCCAGCCCGAACCCCGCCCACAACATTTTTTGGTCGGGAAGTTCGGTCTGGACTCGATCCATTGAGGAGTAATTATGCTCGGCTCCCAGAAGGCCGAGCCAATCAAATTGCCAGGGCGGGCTTTAATCGATGATGGACAGATGATCTGCGGTTACGTAGTCACCCACGTCATCAAAGAGCAGTTGGGTTGAATTAGTTTACAACAAAGATGACTGCCGCTGGAGAATTGAGATTTCACGAGTTCACACTTACAAATAAGTCAGATAGAATAAATGCATATATGAGATTTAACGAGTTCACACAAATAAGTCATATAGAGTAAATGCGTATATGACGTGCTGTCCGAGGAGAGGGCTGTGGGCTCGGTAGCCATACTCCCCCCGTATTCCTGGTTGTGAGAGAACAAGCCAAGACAAGAGTGATGATTCGGGGTGGTGGAGGGATGCTGAAAAACTGTCAAGGACTGTTAGGTAAGTTGACAGAGTGAATATGCTTCCTCATGCTGATAGATAGGGTAACGTTAGACATGGTATTGTTTGATGACAAGTTGATATTGGATTGATTATTTGTACATGCTCCTCCCGAACTTTGTTTATGAAACATCATATGTAGATTCCGCCATCGCGTCTGTTATAGAAGATATCCACAGCGCCTTCATTTTAAAAGAGGAACAGAGAGCCGCAACATTTTGTTGGTTGAAAATATGAATGAAGAACATGCGTCATTTACTCCGTTGCTCTGATTGGTTGTAGGTCTATCCAATTGAGTGCAGAGGTTTTTTTTTTTTTCTGGTTCGGTTGAGACACGCCCCATAATAAAAGCCCTATGAAGCAGTATCAGACTAGCCTGGCTCCGCCCTCCTACGTACTTCCGCTCAATTTCATTTTACTTCAGTACTACGTCTGGGACTGCTGTATATTCTTAGGTTTCCAGAAACCAATTTTTTGTAGGACCAATCAGCGAACAGAGGGAGTGGCTGAGAACGATGACGTTGATGAGGTGCGTCAGTTTGAGTTGGAGTAATGGATGTGAGAAAAGCTATTCGGTCCGTTGTTGCAAAACTGCCGAATATACAGAAGTTAAAGCCGGAGCAAGAACAATGTTTGCTAAGTTTTGTTGGTGGCCATGATGTTGTGGCCCTCCTCCCCACGGGGTGCGGGAAAAGTTTGATTTTCCAGCTCACTCCGTTAGCACTAGAAGTACCAGAATTCCATAACTACTAAAACTGCCGCAAGCGGTCATTTTGATCGCTATTCAAAACTGTACATTTAAACAAGTTTAATTATAATTTATAAATAAATAATATTCGTAGATGCCCTGAACAAAATAGTAGCCTATGTTTTCATGTTTCCACTGTTTGATCGCGCCCGCCGACACACACACACACACACACACACACACACACACACACACACACACACACACACACACACACACACACACACACACACACACACACACACACACACACACACACACACACACACACACACACACACACACACACACACACACCATTTTCCAGCATTGCAGCCTGTTCATTATAGCCATAATAAAATATAATAATAAAATAGTCAACCTAACATATAAAAATTCCACTGCTCTGTTTCTCAGTACTAGTAGGCTACAATTCGTACCATTTGCGTGTGAAGAGGATGATTTTTTCCGTCGATAATGGAACGTGATTGACGTTCAAAGCCTATGATAAAGAATAGTTTAGCATCCAAATACATCGCAAATGTTGAAACATTTTGATTCTAATTAGAGAGTTACGTGAGCCTAACGCCGCTTACTTTCACTTTCGCTTATAAAGCATTTAATTTAGGCTTGTTTATAGTTGTTTTTTCATTCTTGTTCTGAATATCATTACATTTAAATGATCTGTTGTTGAATATGTTTAGTGTATTTTTTACCACATTTTATTGTTGCGTATATTGGTATAATAATACCGCGAAATTCAGTGCGGTCAATATGACCGTTTATGGCCGAAATAGGTAAATATGTTCTTTTTTTTTTTTTTTTGCCTTATGTGTAATTTATATGAAAAACATTTTAAATGAAAATACAGACACTTTTAGGAAAAGTCAGGTACCAGCAGGATTGTATTTATTTTTTCAACAAAGTTATTGCAGATATAAAATTCAAAACGGTCAAAATGACTGCCATGGCAGTTCTAATGGTGAATGAGTTAGCTAAGGCGAACGATAGGGATGCAAAGCCGATAGTTGTTGTCGTCTCCCCTCTTGTTGCACTAATGAAGAACCAAGTGAAGGAGGCAGAAAAGTTGTTTCCGTATCGCGCAGTAGCCTGGTGATCACTGTACAGCATTTGCGGCAGATCCGAAACAACCGCAGCGGCGTATTGTTAATGATTAGACCCAGCTTCGACAGTTGACTGAATACATCACTGTCCTTAGTGTCAAATATACATTTAGAATTTGTAAATGTTTCCGGCCGGTTTCGGCGCATGACATACGTCACACTCACACGTTAGCGATTGGCTATGGCAGATCCTGAGTGACTCTGGGCAGATCCAATAGTTTTGAACTTTAACAGAGAACCCGCCTACAAGGAAGTAAACGTTTCTCAATGGAGAGAGGCCAGACTCTCTGTACAAATGAAATGTACGAGAGTCTGGTAGAACCAGGCTAGTATCAGACTCACATTCTGAGTAGAATATGAGTATGACAAATTCAGGCTAACATTTAGGCACTAGATGGGGGCAAAAAGGTTTTCTGAACAGTATTTTTGTATTAAACGAGACAATTTACATAAGAAAAGTTTTATGTTTAAACAATTAAAGCAACAATTTACATAAGAATGGTTTTACAAACAATTTATGCATTGACAAACACTTTCTATATTGATTGTGTAAATTTATATAGGAATGGTAATTACAAAAATGTTTCATGAATGAGGCCCACAGTGAGGTTAGTGACACCAAAGGAATTCAGTTATTGGAAGAGCAAACGTTAATGTTCCAAAAGTACAGAAGTGTTTATACAAGCAGATCTAAAAAAAATGCTCACGCCTCAGCAGGTAGCAACTGATGCATTGATCTGCTCAAGTGATAAACAGAAAGCATGAAACAATGTACATGGCGTAATCACTGTAGCTCCACTGATGTACCCGTGATGGACAGGGCACAACATCCTGGTACGACTGACTGATCGATAGTGCAGGGCACCTCATTGATAAACCAGCAAACACTTTCAATCTTACCTACTTCTGTCAATTGTGCCATGAGCCCTCAGTGTCAAACCCCTCCAAGAGCATTTATCACTACTGACACTTAAAGACAAAGTGGGCAGGACGGCACATATGGATGATTGCTCTAAATGGCCTTAATGATTATGTTTGCTTACATTAGGTATCTGTGGAGTGTGACAGAGATAAGAAGCAAAAGTGAAATTGATGAGCTGGACGAGTTCACGATTTTTCTTCAAGGTGATGTGGTCAGAATGTGAGTAAGAGTTGGCATTTGTGCAGTGTAGGGGAACTTGTTACTTTTGAAGATTGGATTATTATACTAGTATTATTCATTGCTGAAAAATTGTTATTTTAACCTGTTAACCCTCTGGAGTCTGAGGTGTTTTCTGGGCCCTGGAGGTGTTCTGACATGCTCTGACATTTGTGCTTTTTTCAGTTATTTATAAACATGTTAATGGCAAAGGTGTAAATTCACTCTATATAGCACAAACAGGGCTACCAAAATATGTGATCACCATGCATGTATATTTTTTTATTTTTAAGAGAATAATGCTTATGCGTGGTTATTGAAAAAATAAAAAATGAAAGTTGCTGAAAGAAGACCTCAAAACTCATAATAAATATGCATGAATAAGACTTTTGAGAAATGGATGTTCTTCCTTCGAGTTCTGGCTTCAAAATAATGTGAAAATAGTCTTGCTTTATCGTTCAGATAAAACCATACATTGATTTAAATTGATGTAAAACAGGTTTTGCTTGGAAAGCCATTATGCGAGTGGGCGTGAACGAGGAGTGGTTTACACCTTGGAATACAAAATGTCCCACCCATTATGCATAATGACTCTGCAAAATTAGCCATTCATTCAGGTGTGACTCTGACTGACTGAGCCACAATGCAAGGACAAAAAATTAGAAGAAGACTTATATTGACCATTTAAGATTTTGCTTACATCTATCTTGTAAATATGTTTTGCTATTTTATTAAAAAGGTTACAATTACAACAATAATTAAAATTTCAACAATATTTCAAGTGTACTCTTTCTTTGTAAAAAAAAAAAAAGATTATAGGCCTACATTTTATGCCTATCTATGTATTCATTAGTTTGAATATAGCCAAAATTGGAACAGCTAACATCTTAGTTGATGACTTTATTTTATATATATATAAAAATTGCTAAACAAAAGCTTATTTGATATATATATTCAGTATATTCTACAGTAAAAACTGTACTCAAATCTAGTCAACAAAATGTTGTCTTTCATATTTCGCCTGACTGTAACGTTGTTTTTATGAAATATTAGGGCATATAAATGTTAATTTGCAGTTTAATACGTATTGCTTATACAAATAGCCTACATTTTATTTCAACATATTTCAGTCGATTTTTACTCATCTCAGTATAGTAATACAGTTTGCTAAAACATCCTCATTCATTCACACACACGATTTAAATTTAAACTGTCTTTTTGCGAGCTGTGGTAAACAGCGCGCATCTCTGCCGTTCATTCATCAAAAACAGAAACCCGATTCACGTGAGAAGAAAAAAAAAACTTACAGTATTCCTCAGCTCGCTCCTCGATATACCCGCACTTCTGAGGTACTTTTTTCATTATTGTTATTGCTCACAGCAGTGCCGGCCCGAGCCTTTTGGGGGCCCTAAGCAGAATTTGATTTGGGGGCCCCCTCCCAACACGCGGAGTCACCTGTGCTGTGCTTGACGATTATTGACACAATGTCACTCTATAATGTTACATTATAAATTAATACAATGAGGTTATGTATCAATACAAAATAAATACTTAATAAAAAATAGATATACTTAAATAAAAATGTTTTAACTTTTTCTTTACTCTTTTACTAACTCTTTGAAACTTCTGAAAACAAAACATATAAAAAATTATAATTTGCAAAATATCCTCCAACGCTTTGCAACACTTTGCAGTTTAAATGATGACTTGTATGAACATGATGGAATATGTTTTTGTGTTTCCACTGTTCGATCGCGTCCGCGCCTCACACACACACACACACACACACACACACACACACACACACACAGACACACAACATAGCATTGCAATGATATCGCATCCTGTTCGTTATAGCCGTAATAAAATATAATAAAAAAAATAGTCAACCTAACATATAAAAATTACACTGCTCTGTTTAAATAGTCAGTAGTAGCCTAATTCGTACCATTCAACGCTGCGCAGCCTAAGCACCGCTCCACTGTGATGTTTCCAAGCACATTTTTGCGCATGTGAAGAGAATGATTTTTTCCCTCGATTGGATTTCAAGCACATTTTTGCGCATGTGAAGAGAATAATTTTTTTCTTCGATATTGGAACGTGGGTGAAGTACAAAGAAGCCTATAATAAAGAATAGTTTGCCATCCAAATCCATCGCGAATGTTTAAACATTTTGATTCTAATGAGAGAGATACGTGAGCCCAACGCCGCTTTCACTTTCGCTTTAAATTAATTCGTTTTGGCTTGTTTATAGTTATTTTTTATCCTTGTTCTGTTCTGAATATCATTAAACTTAAAGGATAAATCATTGATCAAATCAAATTTTTGTGACATGGCTTAACATTACCGTGACTTTTCGCACGAATTGTCTGTGCACGCAAGGTTATGCGCATGACTCAAACACTGGCAGTCACTGCACCAGTTGTAGGCAGTACTGATCATGAAATCAGAATTTTCTTGTCTTGAATTATTAATCCATTCATTCATTTATGTCTTTTGTTTAAGTTAATTAATATGTAAAAAAAAAAAAAAAAAAAAAAAAAAACTCGCTTGGGGGGCCCCCTGGTGGCGAGGGGGCCCCAAGCAGCCGCTTAGTTCGCTTATGCCTCGGGCCGGCCCTGGCTCACAGTGCTGCGAGACGGTGTTAAAGTAATGATCTGAATAAACTGATATGTGGGCGTTCACAGGTTTGCTTGGATTGCCTCATTCATTTGCGTTTGAATAGTGCGCGCTCTCCGTAGGCGGAGTCACATTACATTTGAATTAGCTCTAATTAGGTCGACTGGAATCGCTCTCTTTTAATACAGATTTCACAAAATGAGAATATTTGTTTTTTATATAAATTACTTCATTTAAGAGAAGAGAATTCAAGCTTCATGCCTGTGTGTCTGAATGCCTGTTTGACTGAGTATTCGCTGAGTTATTGTTCATTTTCGGACGCGTTTCAGAATGGACGACACTGGCAGAGAGAAGGCAGAACTCGCATCACGTATATTTTTCTTTATTTGGCAAAAAGCACAACACTTTGTTTTTATTGTGAGTATACACAAAAATAATACACATTTAACAGAATCGATTGATGTACAAAACAAGCCTAAAAGATAAAAATTAATATTTTTATTTTATTATTTTTTTGCACTCATACGGAAAAAAACGAGCCTATCGCGCCGGCGCGATAGCCGACCTCAGGGGGTTAAATAGCTACAATAGGTATAGCTACAAATATAAGATAATGTGCTTGCAAATGTTTGCTAATGAACTTATTGACTTACTTTATATCTACAAATGATACACTAATTAACAGCTTGTTTATTAATGTGGATTTGAATGATTACAAAGTAAGCAATAATTGATGGGAGGACTGTTGAATTATTATGACCGCCGCTAGCGTAGCTAGCGAAAGCGGTCATATAGGGATTGTCAAAGTTTTTTTTTTTTTTTTTTTTCGTCACCTTACTGAATTTTTCGTCAACGATACCAGGGACACCGAAACACCGGGGAACATGAAATTTGGTGGGCCTGTAGCCCCACTAGACTTCTAAGGAAAAATTTCGTTTGGTCCCCGGGGGCCACTCCCCCCCCGCGCTGGGCCCCCCCAAACCCCCAAAAATGCAGTTTTTCCTAAATAACTACCTGAACCGTGGCACCGAGGATGAAGACATTTTTATGGTATGTTGGTCTACTAGACTTTTACGGAAAAATTTTGTTTGGTCCCCGGGGGCCACTTCCCCCCCCGCGCTGGGGCCCCCGTAAATTTTTCGTCAATGATACCAGGGACACCGAAGCACCGGGGAACATGAAATTTGGTGGGCATGTAGCCCCACTAGACTTCTAAGGAAAAATTTCGTTTGGTCCCCGGGGGCCACTCCCCCCCCGCGCTGGGCCCCCCCAAACCCCAAAAAATGCAGTTTTTCCTAAATAACTACCTGAACCGTGGCACCGAGGATGAAGAAATTTTTATGGTATGTTGGTCTACTAGACTTTTACGGAAAAATTTCGTTTGGTCCCCGGGGGCCACTTCCCCCCCCGCGCTGGGGCCCCCGTAAATTTTTCGTCAACGATACCAGGGACACCGAAGCACCGGGGAACATGAAATTTGGTGGGCATGTAGCCCCACTAGACTTCTAAGGAAAAATTTCGTTTGGTCCCCGGGGGCCACTCCCCCCCCGCGCTGGGCCCCCCCAAACCCCAAAAAATGCAGTTTTTCCTAAATAACTACCTGAACCGTGGCACCGAGGATGAAGAAATTTTTATGGTATGTTGGTCTACTAGACTTTTACGGAAAAATTTCGTTTGGTCCCCGGGGGCCACTTCCCCCCCCCCGCGCTGGGGCCGCCGTAAATGTTTCGTCAACGATACCAGGGACACCGAAGCACCGGGGAACATGAAATTTGGTGGGCATGTAGCCCCACTAGACTTCTAAGGAAAAATTTCGTTTGGTCCCCGGGGGCCACTCCCCCCCGCGCTGGGCCCCCCCAAACCCAAAAAATGCAGTTTTTCCTAAATAACTACCTGAACCGTGGCACCGAGGATGAAGACATTTTTATGGTATGTTGGTCTACTAGACTTTTACGGAAAAATTTCGTTTGGTCCCCGGGGGCCACTCCCCCCCCCCGCACTGGGGCCCCCGTAAATTTTTCGTCAACGATACCAGGGACACCGAAGCACCGGGGAACATGAAATTTGGTGGGCATGTAGCCCCACTACACTTCTACGGAAAAATTTCGTTTGGTCCCCGGGGGCCACTCCCCCCCCCGCGCTGGGCCCCCCCAAACCCAAAAAAATGCAGTTTTTCCTAAATAACTACCTGAACCGTGGCACCGAGGATGAAGACATTTTTATGGTATGTTGGTCTACTAGTCTTTTACGGAAAAATTTCGTTTGGTCCCCGGGGGCCACTTCCCCCCCGCGCTGGGGCCCCCGTAAATTTTTCGTCAACGATACCAGGGACACCGAAGCACCGGGGAACATGAAATTTGGTGGGCATGTAGCCCCACTAGACTTCTACGGAAAAATTTCGTTTGGTCCCCGGGGGCCACTCCCCCCCTGCGCTGGGGCCCCCGTAAATTTTTCGTCAACGATACCAGGGACACCGAAAAACCGGGGAACATGAAATTTGGTGGGCATGTAGCCCCACTAGACTTCTACGGAAAAATTTCGTTTGGTCCCCGGGGGCCACCCCCCCCCCCCCGCGCTGGGCCCCCCCAAACCCAAAAAAATGCAGTTTTTCCTAAATAACTACCTGAACCGTGGCACCGAGGATGAAGAAATTTTTATGGTATGTTGCTCATTTTCCTTTTCTGAAGTTGGCAACCCCAACTGTCACACACACACATGCAGGAATACAAACAAACGCAAGCATGCACACACACTGACATCCACACGCACAGACACACACCCATACACACACATACAAATCCACATGCACAGACACACACACACAAACACACACGCGCACACACATGTACGCACGCATACTTACACACACACACACACACAGACAGACACACACATAAACAAACACACATACACACACACAGACAGACATGCACATACTACTACTTTTTTTAGGTATATACATAAACACGCAATACAGCCAAATTGCTCCACGTCATTTATTTTTGTGGAAAGCCAGTGCAGGCCTGAGCGGCGGTCATATTTTGTACCGCCATGCGGTACATCTAGTTAGAAAAATAATGCACAACTGATGTGGTAATGTGGCCACAACACGAAGCGGAGCATTATGTGAAGCATTATTTTTGTAATTATTCAATGAAGCATTATTTTTGTAATAATTCAACTGCCAGGAGTCAATTATTCCTCTTATACTAAGGTTACCACACCTCAAAACATTGTTCAGATGATGCATTTCAAGAAATTTGTCAGTTTTTGTCCCTAAAAGACTCTTTTGTGTAGAACTAATTTCTTACACATCTAATCCCAAGCCTCCGTTGCTAATTCCAAAACGTCGTTTTAGAGCTAGTAACAGAGGCTTGAGCCACTGATAGCAGACTGACACAGTTATTAATGCAGTTATTAGAGAGAGAGAGAGAGAGAGAGAGAGAGAGAGAGAGAGAGAGAGAGAGAGAGAGAGAGAGAGAGAGAGAGAGAGAGAGAGAGAGAGAGAGAGAGAGAGTTAGTTAGTTATCAAGCGTGAATGAATTATCTGAGTCTGTGTGTCTCTCAACAGTGTTCGGCTCCAGCGTTTCTTTTAATAATAGTATAAACTATAAACTGTAGTGAAACTGTACGTGTATCTGCTCCAAGAACAGTGCCGTTATTACATTGCTAGTGAGAAATCTCATTTAGCTTTTAAGTTGTTAAACTATTTTACTGCTAAAATCGTCAGAGCAGAGATACTGTATGTATGTGCATTTGAGTGGGAGAGAGAGCGGGAGAAAGAGAGTACTGTAGGTGCCTTTCTATAATAAATAATAAATACATAATAAAACAAAATGTAGTGGCAAAAAAACATGGAAATAATTTTTTTTTTGTATTTGCTTGGTCAGTGTCGTTGTGGGTTTTCATTCTTTTGCTAAAATTATAAAAAAATTATTTGGCGAAGTGATATGGAACTGTAATGCAGTCAAGACCTGCATGGAACTAATTTACCTGTGCATTTCCCTGAAAATAATTGGACACCTTAGAACAATAGATCAGATTCAAGCATTTAACTGCCCTGTAGTATAAATGTCATTACATGAATGATCATATTTGAATTGAGGTTAAGTATGTAAGTATCATTACTGTTGTTATGATTATTCATGAGATGACACAACACATTATAAGGTTGTTTATAAGGCATTATTTATGCATTATAATGCACTAAGAATACACTTATGATGCATTATAAATGCAGGCTTCATCTGGGGTTATAATGCATTGTCCTCTAAAAAAAAAAAGATCATTTTTTTAAGTAAACATGCTTTCAAATGTTTATAAACAACCTTATAATATGTTGTACCATCTGATAAATAATCATAACAGCAGTTACAATACATTATAATACTACCTGTTTGTGGTTATAACTTTTAAAATCAAGATAATCAGTTAACATTTAAAAGCACATTATCCCATATTGTAGCTATTTGAATATATATTAACTAATGATCTGTTAAACATTATATAATGTTTGTTAATGCTTTATTAATGAAAGCTAAGTGCTAACAACAAAGTGTTACCAGTCTTGGCACTACACGCATAATTGTAGTCTCATTTGAAAGAAGGTACTTGGAAGTTTGTTTTCCTCCAGTCAGAATCATATACTGTCATAACAAAATAGATGTATAAATGTAAATGTAGCTTAAAATGTTTTGTAAAGTTATTTGAAATTTATTTCCATTAAATATTTTATGACATAAAAAGGAAATTGACCTTGGTTCTGTTTAGAAATGCAATGGAGCTAAAGACACATCTTACCATGTTGTATTTATATCTTAGGATATCTCTAAAACTCTGAGTTTTATTTAATATTTTTGTGATTTTATTTAGAGAAGACTCTAAAACATTAGTTCAGCAAAAAAATTATAATAAAAAAAATCTGTTATTTGTCATAATATTCTGGTACCTGATATGCTTGTTTGGCATATTATATCCTCTAAAACATGCCAGTGTTTTTAACATATGCAAAGACAAGTGTGTAGAACACAACAAATTATCTTCTCTACAGGTGCAGTATGCTAGTATTGCATTTCGAACAAAGCATATGTGTGTGTGTGTGTGTGTGTGTGTGTGTGTGTGTGTGTGTGTGTGTGTGTGTGTGTGTGTGTGTGTGTGTGTGTGTGTGTGTGTGTGTGTTCACATTTCCTTTCACTTACAGCTCTCAATCTCCAGGGTGCAGTTCTGTTCGTCGAGGGGGTACCGTCTCAGGTCCATCATGCAGGCTGCTGTAGTGGTTATTCTGGAAAAAGAACAGCAAGAAAACAGGGAAAGGAGAATAGAAAAAGAGAGTGGAGAAAGAATGAGCGACACCGTTATCTTGGTAACCTTTAGGAAATCATAGCTTAGCCTTGACTGTGCCATGTGAATATCTGAGTCATGAGTAATGTTTGCCATCTATTCTCTTATTCTAAGAGAAAAGAAAAAAGTGGGGAAATGCAATCATTATAGGCAAATGGTGTTTGAAGTCTCTTGTTTTTGTTATTTCCCCCACTTGGACTCAGATATATTGCTTGTTTTTAATATTCTTGTAATGTCCTGTAAAAATATGATAAAAGAAAATATAAAAAAGTATATCTTATGAATATCTTATTTTGAAATGTTAAAGTACCCTTTAGTCAATCATTTTATCTCTTAAAACTTTTTGATTTTCACCACGGGGGACTTTAACTATTTCAGAGCTAAAGAACCTCTTAGTTCTTAAAGGGATACTTCACCTCTGGAAAGATGAATGTGTATTTAAAATAGGTAATTTATGTAGAAGAAATGTGAATTTTGAAATTCATCAATCAATGTGAAAAGTTGAATTTGGAGCTTTCTAGACTAAGAAAAGCCAGAAAATGTATTTTGGCTTATGTGGATGAAAGACAACAACTCCCAGAATGCACTTGCTTCGCTGCCCTAAGAGGCCACTTCCAAGCCACGCCTACCGGTAAGAGAGGGCAGTTGAAAATAACAAAGCTAAGCTACTAGCGAGTCTCCGTGATGAGTTTGCCCTGGATTTCGAGATCGCCCAAAATGTCCGGGATTCGGCTTTTGTGTTCTACAGTCGCCATTCATCATGTTTACTGTGGTGAGCAGGACGAGGCTGAGGGGAGCGGGAGTCTCGTATCTCTCACGGAGGAGCGGGAATTTTCTTAGCAATGTTAAAACGCACATCAACCGATCACTTGTTTAGCGTTCATGTAAACACTACATTCAGATTCACCAATCGGAATGAATTCAGCTAGATTGAAACAAAAGGTGTGCATGTAAACAATGAATGGCAACCGCAGAAAGCAACTCACTGGCACTCACTGGCACTGATCTGTGATAGGTCTGTTAGCGCATTAGGGCCAACCCCCTATGGGCGGGTTTGAAAGGGTGGGAACTAGTGCTTGTAGTCTCAACAGAAATCCGCCCCTCTTACACTTCCTCCGACAATGATGCAAAATGACGATTTTTGCGTCATTGTGGGAGGAAGTGTAAGAGGTAAATACGGATTTCTCCCGTCTCAGGGGAAAATGAGAGAGTGTTGCACGACCATTCAATAGTATGACTGGGTTTCTAACAATGCAAAGCTTAATGCAAATGGGTGGAGTGTTCCTTTAAGAAATTATTAATGATTATGATTGTGTTGAATAATACACATTATAAAACAGATGGTTCAAGTCCTGGATCCTAATTGGCTATTACAGTGTTCAGAGGCATCATGCACTTAGTATATTTGAGGGGGCACCACTTGGTTGCCTACTTTTGATTTATCGAAGCAAGAACATACTGTACATTAACGCATTTACTGTCGCTATTCCTGAATATTAAGAATATTACGCCTATA
Organism: Scardinius erythrophthalmus; assembly: GCF_964197995.2. Lineage (NCBI taxonomy): Eukaryota > Metazoa > Chordata > Actinopteri > Cypriniformes > Leuciscidae > Scardinius > Scardinius erythrophthalmus. Next base: position 33,253,579 of record NC_138237.1, on the reverse strand, counting down.
AGTCCCCCATCATTCAGTCTTCCACATATTTTGTTACTCATAGAAACAAAAAAAATGTAAAGCATATAAGCACTGACACAGCAAGGAAAACTGCACCTTATCTCATCGTTGTACAGCAAACCTAACGCTCAGTCGATCAGTAAAAGTAATTTCAACAGAAGGGTAAATATTTATATTTTGTAAAATTTTGGACGGTCTCCCCCAACCACTCGCACACAAAAAGTCGATGGTTCTGCACAAATCGCCAAATCGTCATTTCTGCAAAATGATATTACGTTGGTTCTTGCACCTTTTGTGACAGTTTCAAAGTGAAATGTCTAGTGAGTGGAACTAAAAGTATGCTCAGTTGTAGTTGTAGCTATTAGATTTGTTGAACTTATCGTGTAAGTTTGGAAATTAAATGTCCAGTTCAGTGGTGCTAAAAGGTTAACCAACTGAAATCAAAATTGACCCTATTTACTTTGTTAGCACATATTACTAATCTTGTGGTGAAAAATTAATCCGTGCAAGTTAATACACAGAAAAAAATTGTTTGCCGTCGTAATCTTTAATCAAAGTCTGAAAAGTTACTTCCGGTCTGGAATGGCTGATGATGTAGGTTTGACGGCTTGGTTTGGGAAACGCTTAACCACTCCTCTCAAACCGTTAGTCTGCTATGAGCGAGAGATGGAGAGGAGGAGCGCTAGAGTAAAACCCTGCCCCCTGTTCAATATTCCGTTTCACTGGGAAATACGTCACAACACTGGAGAAAAGTCGTTTGCAACTTCCGGTTCACGCGGACTTTAATGCTCTATCACATTTGAAAATAACCACCTACACTAAACCACTAGGTTTAGCTACAGAGCAATAAGTGTTTATTTAACAATAATCTCCTGTAATCATAACTTGTGTAAAAAGATGTTGTAGTTTTAATGCCTCCAGTGTTTACTTTATCTGGAAACTGCTGTGAATTGTATGTATATTGTATGAATAATTGTATGTATCTACTTTTTTTATTTTTGGTAGGGTCGCTATGTATTTCCAATGAGCCTGGGTTGGTATTTTTGTTGTATTCAACTTTTGAGAATGTAGAAGTTTGAAAAGCTAACAGTTATGACTCACATTTGTTTCACTGTAAAAAAAGACAACTTACTAAAAGTTCTCCAAATAAACATAAAACAGTCAAATGAACTGAGATATTTTTATTGGAAGTGTTCATGCATCATACTAAGTTGATTCAACAAATTCGTTACTTAAATGATGAGAACATACAATGTTTTGTTGTTCAAACTAAATTGTTTTAGTTTTCATTGAAGTTCACGTTTTTAGTTAGCGCGTGCGCAGTTTGAACCCTGAACGCATGCGCAGTTTGAGACTTCAGCTACTCGGCGGTGAGGTCTCTATCTGCAGCTGGTGAGAAGTCGGTAGCGGAGTGCTGCCTACAATTCAGCTTTTCTGCAGAATCACTGGTATGTATTAATCATTTTTATAATCGACTGTATGTTATTTGTCATATATGATGTAGTGTGCTCTTCCCAAACTGATGGCCTGATGTAATTCACCAGTGCTGCCAATTTCGCACACTTTTGGGTGCTTTTTGCCATTGCTGATGTTAACTAACGTTAGCTGTGTCCTGCCTATTCAATCCAGCGTTTCTAAAGAGTCACTGGTATGTATTAACGACACACTGACGGGAATATTGTTCTTTGTGTTGTTTACTGTATTGCTTGTTTATACAAGGGGTTTGTTACCGCCGGCGCTGTCTGGAAGACTACATTACCAATCACTGCCAGGAACTACAGTAAACTACGGCAAATCAAATAGCTCAAAATACACAGTACGTTTAGTTTTTTTTTTAGTTTTTTTTTTTTTTATATCTCGTGGTGAATCTCCCTGCATTCCAAATGGCATAATGTTATGTATTTTAATTTTAAATTAATTCATGAATGATTTAAGTAATAATTGATGTGCTATATTAGACATTTTTGAAGTAGAAATCCGTTTTGAAAGTTTAAAACACTGTTAATTACAATAACTAGGTTAGAAATATTGTTTTAAAAAAGGTACAAACTAAGACTCGACTTGGCCTTTAGGGACTTGAACATGTCTGGTATTTATAATTTTTATAATCAATTGTTTGTCATATCAAATGAGATGTTTGCTCATTATGTATTTACACTAGTTGAGGAGTTCAGAGAGAGATGGCCTGCCACCTGCACTTTTTCTAAAGGATGAGGTAAACCATTATATAGCAACTGTCAATATTAATTATTATTTTAATTATTATTTCTAAAGATTTAGAACATTCTAGGAATAAGTATAGTAGTAAAACTTTGTGGTGATTCCAATTGACTCGTTTTTTACAGATCTCTGAAAAAGAGTTTTCGTGTATCTGTAACGTCGACCATGAGAATCTACTTTGGATGAACACATATAGAGAGGAAAATAGTCAGTAAATAACTTTATAATATCAGTTATCGATATCATAAACTTAATTATGACATCAGTCTGTTTTTCATTCAGTTGTCAATTGGGAAACAGTGCATGTTTTGTTGACAAATTTTATGATTTTAAATATGATTTACTTTTTTGATGCCACTGTATGTAAAAGAGCAATCTGTACATTCTTTAAAAAAACTTTGTTATGGACCAAGTCATATGGATTTGGAATTACATGAGGAAGAGTAAAAGATGACATAATTATCATTTTTGGGTGTGCTGTACCTTTAACTCCCAAAGCAGTAGAGATCCCTATATTGAAGGGATCTATTGAGTGCATCTGCAGATTTAAAAAAAATATATATTTTTTTTTTCCTTTCTTTTTAGGTGAGTGACATTACCACACGTCAGAAAACAACAGATCTTAAGGGATTGCTACTTTTCCAGCATGAAACTAGTTTACTCAGGATGTGTCTTGGTAAATTACCATTTTCATTTTTTGGTCAATTTTTAAATTATGTATGTTTTTCATGTATTCAGGTTATTTACACAACAACATCAATAATAATAATGTTGTTGCTGTTGTTGTTGTTGTTGTTGTTGTTATTTTTAAATTTACACTTCAATTAATACCCCATCTCATGAATTATTCTCCCAGGATACTGATCCTTTAGACCACGGCACCAAAGATGTAGAGATCGGAATCCTTACTGTGGCCGAAGATGCTGCTGTTACATCACTACCAACTCTGACCAAATAATACTGGAAGAGGCCATTGTTCTTGAGGACATTACAGATCTACCAGCAGCATACGCTTGTTCGGACTCATGAATGCACTGAATATGGATTATCCAAAAGAACTGAAGTACTGTATACTTTCAAAGTACTTTCTCTGCCAGAGTGCAGTCACTGAAGTTTAAATTTAGCTTAATAGACAAAGCCATTTTGCAAATGTCATGGGAAAATTTGAGTGACATTCCTCCACTGGACACTGTTTCTTTTATAGTTAATGACAAAAAAAATAAATAAAAAATACTGCTCTCTCAATGTATTGATTAATGTTAAGTATTAATTGGTTTCAACCTTAGCTTTAAAGGGATGGTCAGTGGAACCAGAAGGAGGGGATGGCAAAGAACTCACTGGCTTAACACGATCAAAACAGACACCAATATGAAAATTAAACCATTGAAAGAAGCACTGCTCGACACGACAGCTTGGAGAATATTTGACCATAAGGTCGCCAAAAGTCGGACATGACTGAATGGACAGATCAGCAGCAGCAATAAGTGCACCACAGCCATGTCACCCTGTAGCCCGAGACTGGTTGCCCACTGCAGCTAGGCAGGGTTGAGCCTGGTCATTAGGGGTGCGTTTCCCAAAAGCATCGTTAGCCAAAAATGTTTGCAATTTCCGGCGTTATCAGCATAGTTCAACGAGTCTGTGTTTCCTGAAAACTTAGTTCTAATGAACATTCGCAAACAGCATCGCAAAGTTCTGTGGTTGGAATGACAGCTCTCGACCTGTGGTTAGAAGCATAGTTTCTTGTTTGCATGACATATGGACTCAATAAATCCTTATCTTGAGCAAAAAAAAGGGGTTTCCCAACAATGTGAATGTCTCAGCAGTGCATTATTTGTTTGTATTCGGTGTATTTCACTGTGGATTATTTGGTAAATTTCGGCGCAGGCTTTGCAAACAGACTTTTACAATATGGATCTGCCAGCACCGCCACAAACATGTAAGTATTCTAATGCCTGATCTGTGATCAGTGATTTCTGATTTATTATCTGAATTATTCAAGTTCAGCAGGTTATCTCTCAAAATATCATTCAATACTGTTTAAGAATCAGTAAATCAAGCCAGTAACTAAACAATCAACTTCACGTCGTTTCTCTTAGTAGGATGAAAATAATCTTATTTAAACTGTGATTAAATTACATAAAGAAAGCGATCAAAGAACGGTCCCTTTCCAATTGCCCAAACTGTCAATCAAACAGTGCGAGTTTATCTGGACACTTGCCAAAACTAGTTGAAATCAATCATCACAAAATCATGACGCTGTTACAATGTACAGTACAACAAAGCTCTTACTGTATTTATATCGTGTTTGCATTGTTATTTGGTGAAAGCCAGAGGTGTAAAGTCCAGGTTCAGAAAGTTAGGCTGCTTTCACACTGGGCTCGTTTGCTGCAGTCCGAGCCCGAGTGCGTTTGCGTTTGAGTGCGAATACACTGCAGGCTCACTCTCGCTTGTATCCAAGGTAAATAATCAACACTATTATCCCTTACATGTGTTTTATTTAACTAAATACATCATAATCAGCTAAAACGCATGCTCAGGCCACTTTACTTCCTGAACAAGTGCGCACCCGAGTCCGTGTTGCTTTCATATTCACGCGAACCGCGGCACGGTTCGGGAGCAACCGAACTCAGACCACCTCCTCCAGGTAGTCTCGGGTTCGGTACCCCAGTGCGCACCTGGGTCCGCATGACAGCGTTCACATTAGCGATTTTTCATTCGAACCGTGCCCCGTTCCGAACTAAACTGCCAGTGTAAAAGCACCCTAAAAGTCCTCCTCAATAGCTATTGTTCCAGTCACCTGGATTTGCTAATTAACACCGTTTTTCAGCCAAGATATAGAACTAATTAGTGAAATCAGCTGGCTGAGTTCATGGGTGGAATAAATATATGGCAGGACTTTTATTTTCTGATCCCTGGACTTTACACCTCTGGTGAAAGCATTTGTGAGAGTGCCGAAATTGCGTTGCAATGATAAGATCTTTTCATACGCGATCAACAGACTGTCTGTCATCTGCTCAATGCTCATCACTGCAACCTTTCATGTGATGGGAATAGATTATTATGATCAATACTTTTCACGATTCCTTAATCTTGATAGCTGTAATAGTAAAAACGTAGTAAAAGTTTTAGAGAGAGTTTCACATGTAATACTAGCTATTTCATATGCAAACATGTCAGCCAATCACAGCAGTGGGCGTTTACACTGAAGTCTCACGACAGACACGCCCCTTAAAACAGTGCGTTCAAATCAGAGGCTAAAATCAGGCTTGTAAAAATGCCTTTTATTTATAAATTATGACCATTTTTGATGTTAAAATCATACTAACATTATAAGGGCACCCCAGGAAACATAAAATAATAAAATAATCCAGTCCATGACCCCTTTAAAACACCGTTTTTGAAGAGTGCGCATATGTGAATGTGCTCTAGTGCGTAAGATGTCATGTCTGTTATTACTCCAAGTGCGTGAAGTCATAAACCAACGTGGTTGAACGACCACTTTGCGACAATATGGTTTCGGTAAACAGTCATGACTAGCAAGTTGATTTCTTCAACGATGCATCGTACTATTGTAGTTAAGCAGCAAGAAACGTAGTTGTACAGGAAACGAACCCCTGGATTGGAGACCTACTGGGAAAACTAGGTTGCTGCTGGAAGAGGTGTAAGTGAGGCCAGTAGGGGGTGCTCACCCTGTGGTCTGTGTGGGTCCTAATGCCCCAGTATAGTAATGGGGACACAATACTGAAAAAAGCACCGCCCATCGGATGAGACGTTAAACTGAGGATCTGACTCTCTTTGGTTATTAAAAATCCCATGGCACTTCTCATAAAGAGTAGGGGTGTAACCCCAGTGGCCTGGCCAAGATTACCTCCATTGGCCTATATCAATCATGTCTTCCTAATAATACTCATTCTTTTGAATTGCTCTATCACTCTCTCTCCTCCCAAACCTATAGCTGGTGTATGGAGAGCGCACTGGCGCCAATGTTATGAGGCTGCCGTTGCATCATCCAGGTGGATGCTGTACATCGGTTGTGGTTGAGGAGAGACCCTCTGATATGATTGTAAAGCGCTTTGTGTGTTCAGTAGTACATAGTAAAGTGCTATATAAAAAAGGCTTCACTTCACTCACATTCTGTGTCCAATCTATATGTAATTTGTGTGTGTTTATCAAGGGCCTTCTGTCAGGGTATGCACAACATTCAATTTCCATCAATCCAACTCGATGCAGTAAAATGTCTTGCGTTACAAATGAGTTGAGTGTGTTGCAGCACATTTTCGCAATTACATTTACGATGTTAAATCTTAGCGACCTTGTGTAGATGAAATAAAGGCTGCAATGTGTGTAAGGGTAGGCCAAAAAGAAACAAGGGTGAAAATGATTGAGTGTTCACATGTTGTAAGTATAATGAATGATAGAGCAGTCAACTCTATAGAGCAGTTCCCATAATGAGGCAACAAAGAGCATAGTTTTCACTCTATGAAATAGATTTATAAGATGATGACTGATTGGAAGATGCCTTAACCACTTATTGACAAGCATAAAAAAAAAAACATCCTTCCATCAATTCTCCAAATTGTCCATCTTGTCCTAAGTGTGATCGCTGGGATGCTCGGGCTGTGGGAAGGGAAACAAGCTGGATGGATGGCCAGTCCATTGCATGGCTAGCAAGACTACAGCTAGACTTATGAAATCAGATGATGATTATTAGAGATAACTGAGCATTACAAAAAATGTACACTGAAATGTATATGCAAGTGATTTTATGAAACCAGGATCAACTGTTTAATTTTTTTTCAAATGGACAAATATCTATACTGTATCTGTCTTTAACAGTATTTTCTGAGGAATTAGTTTATCAGTAATGTTAAATAATTCTGCATATGGTAAATAAAAATAATATTAGTCAAAGCTCTAATAAATATAAGATTCGGCAGTTCTTACAATCATAGGCTACACAATGTTGTGGCGTTTTCAATGATTCACTATGCTTAAGGTTGAAATGTGAATATTTATTTTTGAATGAGTTGAGGAACAGAGAGAAAATGTGAGCTTTAGGACACGTCTCTGCTCAACTCTACTTATAGGAATCATGTCACATTTGCTTCAAAAGAAGTACTGAACAAGCCAGTGACAAGGGATGGGGAAAGTCAAGTTTTCGTCTGCTGAGAACATTTATTTCACTCTTTTCCACTCATCGTCAAATTTCTTCCTCTGGTTTCTGAATGCAAAACATTCAGTCACCATATGGCAAATATAAACCTGCCACAACCATTATATTATGATTGATGTAAACACAGAACAACTTATGACACCATACATTTCTAAACTTAAATGATTAAAAGATGTTCTGAGTTCAAAACTCGCTCTATGTAGATTTTCACAAAATTATTTAGACTCATCCTTGAGTTTGTAAACACAAACAAATTTTAAAAAGTTTATATCCTTTCTAACCTGTATCATATGCTAATGCATATAAAATAATAATAAGAAAAAAATAAAAATAAGAATAAAATTAATATATAACAGCTTGCCTCGGTTATGACTGTAACCTCGGTTCCCTGAAGAGGGAACGAGACGCTGCGTCGATTGACGCTAAGGGAACGCTTCGCGTGTTGACGTCTTGAAGCACATGTAAAATCAGTCCAATGGACTGCACGTCATGAACCAGGAAACTATAAAGCCTGCCCAAAGCGACTGGGTAATAGTAAAGCACTTTTTTGTTGTTGGGACTACACCACTGCTGTATATGGTAATAAAATATGGCCGAAGGTGCAGAGGCTGCTGAATTTATTTATTTATTTCTGTATTTATTTCTGTATAAGTATACTGTATTGTGTTGCATACCGTTCATATTCAATTAGTTGGTATTTGAACTTTTCTTTTCACTTTTCATCTACTGTAAGATCACTTTACAGTTATGTAACTAAAATTAATTTTCCCTAAAGCACATTGTTGTATTTTACGGTAGCCTATCTGCATTCATTCATTAATGTTGTATAATGTAAGCTGCAAAATGATTCCTGAATAAGAGGTTTTTGTAATGAATTTATCTCACTAGTGTTCACTGGGCAGGAAAGTAGTCTGTTTATTTGTTTTTGTGTGTCATCTGAAGCCAAAGTTTAATTCGGACAAAAGACAATATATGTTTGACTAAAATATTTGATTTTGATGTGACAATTTGAGGTTTGTGCAAGTTTATGTGTAGTTATGAGATTGTGTTTATAGTTGTGAGAAAATGGTGAATTGTTTCATGAATTATGTATTAGCAGTCGAGCAAAACTGTATATCTATATCATATATTTTGTAATAACAGCTGCTTGTTTGTGTTCTTCATTTCATGTCATTCTTTTTTCCTCATTATTTCACCATGCTTTCTTTGAAATGTAGAGTAAACAGTCAGCTATACCTGCCATATAGTCTCCATGTCTTGTCAGGACTTTTGTTGTATTTCCTGTCCTAGTGCCATGTTTTGTAGTCCTTTGTAGTTTTTCTTGTTGATTAGTTCCTGATTGTTCCCCCTGTTCGCCCCTTGTATACACCCCAGTGTTTCTCATGTTCTTTGTCTGGTGTTGTCCTACATGGATGTTAAGTGTGCTATTTTGTTGTTTTGTTTGAATAAAATAGTCACTGCATTTAGATCCTCCTCTCTGTCCTTTCTAAACTGCCTCATAACAATACCTTAGATGCTCAGTACTGACGTGTTAACATTCTATAAAATTCTTTCCTTTCAACACACTTCTTAAAACCCTTCAATATGAGCATTAGCATTCTCCTTCAAATCCCCATAAAGCACAAACCTCTGCATATTTGCAAATCTATGCGTTTGTGGGTCATATGGAGGATGTTTTGCATACATACTGTAGCTCTACTAAAGCTGACTAAGGCACATTAATTCGAAATCCCTTTTTAGACACGGCAGGGCATGATATGATAATTAAACTTTAACAACAGCCCCGACTCATTAATAATTTACAGCCAGCAAAGGTCCATCTTAAGACATTATAAAAAAGTGGACATATCGATACTGCAAACATCCAAGCTGGAGTTCACCTTATTTAAATTCTCCACAGCGGTGCATGTTTGAGAGACCCTCTCAGACCCATGTTTGAGAGACCAACCTGTGGCCTCACTGCTTATTCCTCGATTCCACCTGTGCCAGAGCCTCTTGGAAGAGGAAACAGTTTGTCATCTTTCATTATTGATAGTTTGATTGAGAGGAGCACGAAGAGTGTACTCTCTGCCTTGCCGGATCAGCTCTGGGTTAATGCATAGCAGAGTCAGGAGGGAGAGTGTTTATTTTTATACTCGTGCCTTTGTTTGTCCAAAACAGGACACCATCTGAGACAACAGTTTGTAGATGTTCCATCTTATGTATAACCGTTTAGAGGAGTTTTGGGGGTGAGTTATGATAGTTGACTATTTCACTAGACGTACAGCAACCAAGATAGATTTTTTTTTTTTTTTTTTTTTTACTTTTAGTCTCTGTAGTGTTGATATTTTATCTGTCACCGCTACAGCTTTTGGCCATTCAGTCCCTCCAGGATTTCGCGGTCCTTTTTTGTGATTGTTGCGGCCTAAAATGCCTGATGTTGTGGCCACTTTTCTAAAAAGTTGCGATGAAAGTTGCGATGTTCTTTGGCATTTGTTTTTATAGGTTAAAACGGCAAAGGTAGATAGATTTTTACTTAAAGGGATACTTCACCTCTGTAAAGATGAATGTATATTTAAAATGGGTCATTTATGTAGAAGAAATGTGAAATTATTTTTGAATTCGGAGCCTTCTAGACTGAGAAAAGCCAGAAAATGTATTTGTGGCTTATGTGGATGAAAGACAACAACTCCCAGAATGCACTTGCTTTGCTGCCCTACGAGGCCACTCCCAAGCCACGCCCTACTACCAGTAAGAGAGCGCAGTTAAACAACAAGGCTATCTACTAGTGAGTCTCTGTGACGAGTCTGCACGGGATTTCGAGATCCCCAAAAATGTCCGGGATTAGGCTTTTGCATTCTACAGTCACCATTCATTATGTTTACTGTGGCAAGCAGGACGGGACTGAGGGCCGTGGGAGAATGATGAGCGGGAATTTTCTTAGCAATGTTAAAATGCACATTGACCGATCACTTGTTTAGCGTTCATGTAAACGCTACATTCAGATTCACCAATCGGAATGAATTCAGTTAAATTGAAACAAAAGGTGTGCATGTAAACAATGAATGGCGACTGCAGAAAACAAAAGCCAAATTCCGGACATTTTGGACGATCTCAATGGCCGGACATGTCTGGGAAAAAGAGGATGGTAACCCCTACCTAAGCTTTCTCCACAGAATAAAAACCTGTTAGTTTAGCTTCCAAAAAAAGATGGCTGACACTATTTGTACATTCTGTGAGTGAGATCCCACCCTCTATGGGCGGGTTGAAAACATGCGGATCTAGCACCTTCTACTGGCTGTAGTTTTTAGCCTCTGGCCAAAAATCCTCCGATGACACAAAATGACAATTTTTGCATCATTGAAGGATTTTTTACAGACAAAAAAAATACATAAATCTCTCGTCTCAGGGGGATATGAGGGAGGGAAGCACGGTAATTTGAAAATACTACAGGTTTTCTACTGCTACAAAGCTTAATCCTTAATCCTGAAGTATCCCTTTAAAGTGCTCATATTATACTTTTTGGCTTTTCCCCTTTCCTTTATTGTGTTATCTTTTTTTGTGCATGTTATAGGTTTACAAAGTGAAAAAGCCCAAAGTCCAGTCCACCCCAAAGGGACTTACCATGTCCCATAGAAAACACTGTTCAGCACCGGCTCTATTGTAGTCCATCCTTTACTTCAGAGACAAATGTGCTCACTTTGTAACACACATTATAATGCTCGCCTAGCTGCAAAACATAATGTTGTATGTAACTTTGAAATGTGTTTTACCTATTTTGATACCAATGTTAATCAGCAAAAATGGAAATGTCACTTTTTTAGAATATTCTATTTTAAAGCTAATTTATAAAATCCACAAAAGTTTACGGGTGTTTATTTTAAAGTGGCCAAACAATGTGTTTTATTCTTGTTTTGCATATTCACATTTTTATAAATGCCACCTCTGATGCAGATTCTGTTTTCTCTGCAGTGGGAAAAAAATATTTTTTGTTGATACTAGTCAATTTGATTGGTCAAAGCCATGTAGTGACTTAAAATGTATAGAATTTTACATGAAAGATGACAGTTAGGGGGAAATTACATTTAGAAATGTTAAAAAAATGCAATGAGACTCAATTTAAGATTATTGGCTCAGAATAAATTTTACAACACAAAAATTGAACACTTTACTGAAGTAGTTAGTTATTGCACCACCGCAGGATTTTATAAAGGTAGAGATTTTATTATAATAGTAGGTCAATGTAGCTTACATGAGTGAGTCGCCAGCTGAGGAAAGTGAGTCGCTCGCTGTGTGAGGAAAGTGAGTCGCCCGTTAAGTGAGTCGCCTGTTGTGTGAGGAGAGTGAGCCGCTGCGTGAGGAAAGTGGACAACGCTTTGCTGGAGACTGCGATGATTGGTCAAAGTTGCAGAAAAGTTGCGGTGATTGGTCAAAATTGCAAGTCGCACTGAATTCACGGGGATTTGTTGAAGTTGCGTTAATAGTTACGATCGCAACATCGCAAAATCCTGGAGGGACTGGCCATTGCGTCACGTTTTGCATTTAAAGGGAATGGGAGATGAGACTCTGATTGGTTTACTGCACATTACGCCCAAAACACACCCATTACTCATTAAGAGAATAAGAACAAACCAAAAACTAGCAAAAGTAGCTAGCTTGCGCCGTGCGCTTTAGACCATGCGCTTAGATCATTAAAATAGGGCCCTCTGTGTTGAGCTGACAATAGTCAAACCTTCAAAACTTGTCTCAGTTTGTTCCATTGTGCTCCATCTAGCTGAAAAGTTCAGAGTTTTTTTTTGTTGTTGTTGTTAATTTAATACATTTACTAAAAGGTGCCAGCCACCGCCAGCATTTTTGATAATTTGCACAAAAATGTATATGGTCACCAGAATTTTTTTGTTGTATGAATGTTACATGTTACAGTTTCAGGAAACAGTCGTGACTAATTTGCTATATGCAGTTTTATGTTTTCTGAAAGTAAGGGACCACCTTACTTTGGCCAAATCAATAACGAAGTTTGAAGCAGGGCTGTAAATCAAAAGCTTCCTCACACTTTCCACCCAATATCATTAGCGCCTTCATTTTCAACACAGTCTGTCAGTTTTGTGAACCATTAACACATATCTTTCACACACCCCAAATAGAAGCTTTCCCATAGCTAACCTTGTCCTCACTGTGATAGCAAGTGTGACATAAAGTTTAACTTTTAATTAAAGTTAAACTAATAACTTTGATACTGATATCAACAATAAATACAAGAATGATGTAAGACAAAATGGCTGCAAAGTTCAGGCTAAATGACAGTGAATCAGGCAATTATTAAGCTTGGACTGAGTGAATGAAACCTATTCATTACTTTCAGCTGATTACAAACATCTTAAAGTCTGTGTGAACAGAGTTGTGACCGACTTAACATCAGTATTGTGACAAATGTAATTGTCATGGATTAATTGTTCACCACATGACTAGTAATGTGTGCTAAGGGTCATTTCTGATTTCATGTGGACTTTAAGACTATGATTTGCAGTGTTATTGGAAAATCTGACATTATACAGCACAATACACATAGGTAGCAGTGATGTTACAGAGGCAGTGGCATTTACCTTAGTCCATAAAGAACAGTGCCATCTGGGTGGAGCCGAATCATTCGGTTCTTCACCGTCACACCGTGCAGGAAAGACTTCTTGTCATTCAGGAAGTAGGTATCTGGGAGCCATAACTGATCAGCCACACGGTTGTCCAAAGTGAGATTCAAAGCCATCTCAGCGTAGGCCAACCGTTTGTCCCTCCAGCTTTGTTGGAAATACATGGTGATGGTGTAGTCCTGCAAAGAGCACAGAAAGAGTCTGAGATTGAGAATTAAGGTGTATTCAAAGTACTTATTAATATTATTATTTTCAGTCAGATTTTTCCTTTCAAAGAAAATATACTTTAAATTTAGTCAACATTTCGTCATGTCATTGATTTTGATCCAATTTACTCTGACTGTATTTACTCTTACACAATAATTATATTTTTTTATTTCATAACACCACTCCTAATTGAGTATTATGTTTCAAATAAATTTTAGGATAATAAATAAGAAACTTATTTATTTGTTTGATCTGGTTTGACAGCATTGTAACATCTAGGACGGCAAACTCATTATAAAACATTTTTATTGAATGAGAAGGTAATGCAAACATTATAAAATGGATTAAGATGTGTACCAATTTTGATATTAATTAAGCAGCAAAAATACTGCTTTGATAGGATTAGGTCCATTTGCGCAGTGACTTTTGGATGTAGGGCAAATACGATTGGCTAAGGAGGCCACTCTAAAGATCCACTGATATGACTCATCGCTGCTTCAACGCTAAATGAAAACTGGAACGGCATCTCTAATAATACAGCATTCTGCACAGAAACTAGTATAATGTAATAAGCCTACATTTAGTTGTGCTGGACGATTTAAGGAAATGGTTAGCAAAGAGTTTGACTTCATATTCATCCACATGGCAAGGCCCCTGTTTACAAACTGTAATAGAAGCAATAAAATATTTCAAAGGGCAATTTCATATATTTTGTACAGTTGATGACTGATAAATAAATAATCATAAACAAATTATGAAACACATAACAGTTTCAATAAATAAGATAAACAACCCTAAAAAGTAAAAGTATTGTATTTACTTGGAAAAGTGATACCCAACTTAATAATGTACAGCTGTGTACAACTATTTTACTTAGAACCAGAGGTGGACAAAGTACACAACTTCCTTACTTGAGTGAAAGTACAGATACTACTGGTCAAATATTACTCCGTTACAAGTAAAAGTTGTAAAGACTGATATTTACTTAAGTAAAAGTACAGAAGTACTTGTTTTTAAAAGTACTTCAGTATCAAAAGTAAAAAGTAAATGTCAATGCATTGTTTTATTATTGTTGCATTGTTGTATGTAATACTTACAGTACCTTATGCCTCTGAATATATGCCTGCCTACCTACCCTCATATCAATATCAAATTTATTTCTAGAACACAGTTCCAGTAGTGGGATTGAATGTGAGATTGAATAAGTGCACTCAATAACGTCCACAATGGTTTCGGACACCCAAATGGCTGTTCCCTCAAATAATGCCCTGTTAAATAGTTTTTTGGCTTTTAGTATGAATATTTTAGCCTTCCTGTTATAATCTAGTGTGCTCCAAAACAATGACACAATTTGCATTTAGAAGACCAAACCCAACATTGAAAATGAAAATCAGATTGATGTCAGAATCCAACGTCAGATTGACGTTAATCTCCAGCGTTGGGCAGACGTTGTATTGTGATTAAAAATGAAAATCGTGTTGACGTCAGAAACCAACATCAGTCGGGTTCTGACGTCAACTCGACTTTGATTTCTAACCAAAATGCAAGCCCTGCAACCAAAATCATCCCCTAACTGACATTACTACTTTCTACTCAAGGACCTTGACAGAAATGTAGTGGAGTACGATATTTGTCTTTCAAATGTAATGAAGTTAAAGTAAAATGTTTCCAGAAAAAAATAATACTCAAGTTAAAGGGCACCTATTATGCCCCTTTTTAGAAGATGTAATATTGGTCTTGGGTGTCCCCAGAATGCATTTGTGAAGTTTCAGCACAAAATACCCCACAGTTAATTTATTATAACCATTTGAAAATGTCATTTTTGGGGCCTGTTTTAAAAAGAGCTGTTTTGTGTGTACCACTTTAAATGTAAATGAGCTGCATATCCCCGCCCTGCTGCTGGACCTAGATGATGAAGAGACTCCGGCACAGAATAAACACGAATGAGAATGGACTAAACGTCTCGGAATGGTTATTTGATACATTTATGTACTTACAAAGTTTTAATCGCGTCCCTTTTGCCATTATGGATGTGCAACACACACACACGAACTGTGATAACGTTCGCGCAATTTTTTGAAACTACACACACACACACTACTGTGATAATGTTTGCTAAGTACAAACAAATTTTCTTATTTTTTTCTTAAGGGGAGGGAGATAGACGTTTATATAGCCTACTGTCTATGGAGATAGAGCAGACCTTGATTTATTTACATTTGTAAATGCTGCAAAAAAAATGCCTACGTGACATAAAACTGTCTGACATTGTTTGTTGAGACATCCTATGACGACGACAATAAATAGCTTTAGACGCATTTGTTGTTGAACTGGCTGACATCGATTGAAATTACTATTTGCTCAAAAATCATAAAATACACTTACTTTTTCTGGAGGTGACGTTGGATCGCGAACTGTAGGCAACGATCCACACTTGAGGATTAACTTTGACCCTCGTTCACTAAATAGTCAGTCAGAAAATGAATCTCGTATTTAGGAAGTTTAAGTGGCTCCTTTTCTTCATAAATAAAATCCATCCGCTGCGTTTTCAGTGGCTCTGATGTCAGACTGACTATGTCTGTCTCTGATGTCTCTGATGTCTGAAGACTAATATGTCCATTCTTACATCCCACAACAGAACACCTACACTTCTTAGGAGACATTACCGGCTGTCGTTGAAACAATGGAGGATGCAGATCACAGAGAGCGGGGTCTATGCCAAAACCAGATGTCAATCAAATCACGTCGGTGGGGCTTAGCTCATTTCTACGTCACAGTGAGGGAAATCTAGAACAGGGCGTTCTGAGACAGTGCTTATGATTTATTGAGATAGTAAAAAAACTACTGGGTGGATTTTTATCATTCTAGGGTGGTTTTGCTCACACACTGCCAACACACATTTATGTTCAAACACCATGTAAAAGTGAATTTTGCATAATAGGTGCCCTTTAAGTACAGATACTCAAAAAGTATACTTAAGTACAGTACTCAAGTAAATGTACTTTGTTACTGTCCACCTCTGCTTGGAACAAATATATGAATTATACAAGCTCATAGCTATTGGCAACAATTATTTAATTTATAATTATTATATTATTACAGGCTTAAATTAAAATATTCTGACAGTGAGACTGACTTGGTAACCACAGGTAAAACCATGCTGGCTACTTACTATCACTGTCAAATGATATGATATTGTGAATCTATATGTAAAAAAAAAAAAAAACAACAACAACTAAAAAACAAAAACAGTAACCTAAACACAGGTAAAAACGTCTTGGTTACATATGGTAACCCATGTTCCTTGAAAGAGGGAATGGAGACGTTCGTCGAAGGGATCCGACTTGAATGGGATCTTCGCAGAGAGACCAATCTACTTCGAGAGAAAGTAAACGAGCCAATGCACATTGGCATGTAATAATTGTGCCAGCTGCTTCTATCACGCAGCGCGGGTATATAATGAGCAGCAGGTGCAACGCATCTTTGGTTTTCGCTGAGGAGCCGAGCCAGGGACCCGGCTGTCTGCAGCGATGGTACAAAAACATGGTGACGGGACGAACGTCTCCATTCCCTCTTTCAGGGAATGTGGGTTACCATTTGTAACCGAGACATTCCCTTTCATGACGGTCACTCCTACGTTCGTCAGAGGGATCCGACTTGAATGGTATCCCTACCAACACGCCATGTTGTTAGCCCTTCCAGTGCCCTGCATAAGCCTCACTTCTCTCCCATAGTTTGGTGCAGAAGCTTATGCGGGGAGTCCTGGCCACTGATGTTACGCAAGACCCACGCAGTGAGAACATTGGATAACACTGGGAAAGCGTGCCCTTCCCAGGGGAAGGAGAATGCTGCCGAAGCCATGACCTGCCCAAAGGGAGGTAACCTGTGGAGAATACACATATGGCCTAGACAAGGAGGGTAGTAAGACATATGGAAGTCTCTGGGGTGGTTCCAGCCTGATCCTAGAGGGGAAGCATACCGGCAGAGAAAAACACTGGCTAGCCGATAGGGTAGCCGTACCATGGAAAATACACATATGGGGTCGCCGCAGGGACCACTACATATAGACTCCCAGTCTAGCACAGGTTCCTCAGTGCATATGAGTGTTAGGCCTGGCGTCAGATGCTTCGCAACGTCTGACTGCCGTAGGAGTGACGAAGGAACTCAACAGGGTTAGCCGTCTCTGGGGAACACACTGGAGCAAATAGACACACGTATCTAGCCGACCAGGCGAGAATGGCGTAGCAAGCCGACACTTGAGCGTGTTCCCTGCGCTACTGGCCACTAGGGGCGAGTATACGGGAAGATACCAGCTCTACACAAAGGCTATAGAATCTAGCGAACGTGTTGGGTGTCGCCGCAGCTCTATATATATCTGTCAGCAAGGCGCCTTGAGCCAACACCCAGGAGGAAGCAACACTTCTAGTTGAGTGAGCTCGCAATCCGAATGGGCAAGGCACGTCTTGGGATTGAAAAAACCAAGACAATTGCATCCACTATCCAGTGGGCTAACCTCTGCTTGGAGCCAGCCTTTCCATTCTGCTAACAGACAGACAAAGAGCTGGTCTGAGGTCCTAAAGCTTTGCGTTCTGTCCACGTATAACCGCAAGGAGCGGACGGGACAGAGAAAAGCCAGGGCTGGGTCTGCCTCCTTCAAGGGCAGAGCTTGCAGGTTCACTACCTGGTCTCTGAAAGGAGTGGTAGGAACCTTGGGCACATAGCCAGGCCAGGGGTCTCAGTACAACATGGTTGTCACCTGGCCCGAACTCTAGGCACGATTCGTCGACCGAAAATGCTTGCAGGTCCCCTACACACTTGATAGAAGCCAGCGCCATCAGGAGCGCTGTCTTTAGTGACAGGATCTTTAGCTCTGCTGACGGCAGCGGTTCGAAGGGAGGTCTCTGCAGTGCTCTGAGCACCAGAGACAGGTCCTAAGAGGGTATAGAGTGGGGACGAGGCAATTAAGTCTCCTTGCCCCCCTCAGGAACCTGACGATCAGGTCATGCTTTCCCAATGGCTTACCTTCAACTGCATTGTGATGCGAGGCAATAGCGGCGACATACACTTTGAGGGTGGAGAGAGACAGTTTTTGCTCCAACCCATCTTGCAGGAAAGAAAGCACAACTCTGATCGGGCATCGTCGGGGGTCTTCCCATCGGTAAGAACACCACTCAACAAATAGGTTCCACTTCAATGCATAGAGGCGCCTCGTAGAGGGTGCTCTAGCGGAAGTGATGGTGTCTACCACTGCCTGGGCTTGTCACCTAGAACCTCAGTGTCTCATCCAGGGACCAGACATGGAGTTTCCAGAGGCCTGGACGCGGGTGCCATAAGGTGCCCGTCTCTGAGAGAGTAGGTCCTTCCTCAGAGGAATGGGCCAGGGAGGGACTGTATCGAGGAGTACTAGTTCTGGGAACCAGGTCCGGTTGGGCCAATAGGGGCCACTAACAGGACCTGCTCCACATCCTTCCTGACTCTGCACAAGGTCTGTGCAATAAGGCTCACTGGGGGAAACACATACTTGCGTAGGCTCCGGGGCCAGCTGCGTGCCAATGCATATGTGCCGAGGGTTCCGTCAGTCAGGGAGAAGAACAACTGGCAATGTGACGTGTCCGGTGAGGCAAACAGATCTACCTGTGCGGTTCTGAAGCCAAGTCAAGTCAAGTCAACTTTATTTATATAGCGCTTTTCACAATACAGATTGTATCAAAGCAGCTTCACAGTATTAAATAAAATAGTACATCAGTGTTTGTTTCTGGTGTAAAACATCCACGTTTGGTAATGCAGATCAATAGCACTGTTGAATCGATTAATCAATTTAAGTATCCCCAACTGAGCAAGCCAAAGGCAACAGTGGCAAGGAACCGAAAAACTCCATCAGGTGACCTAATGGAGAAAAAAAAAAACCTTGGGAGAACCCAGGCTCAGTCGGGGGCCAGTTCTCCTCTGGCGTTTATGAAGTAGAGACCGGATTTAACTGTAAGATTAAAATATTATATGAATGCCTGGCTGAAGAGATGCATCTTTAATCTAGTTTTAAACTGGGAGAGCGAATCTGAGCAAAGAACAGTATCAGGAAGACTATTCCAGAGTTTTGGAGCTAAATGTGAAAATGCTCTCCCTCCTTTGGTGGATCTGGATATCCTAGGTATGACCAAAAGCCTCGAATTTAGTGATCTTAAAGAGCGCGATGGATTATAGGGTGATAGAAGATCCGTTAAATAAACTGGAGCTAAGCCGTTTAGGGCTTTATAAGTCAGTAGCAATACCTTGTAATTAATACGGAACTTTATAGGTAACCAATGTAGTGATGATAAAATTGGTGTTATATGGTCAAACTTTCTTGATCTAGTAAGAACTCTAGCGGCGGCATTTTGGACTAACTGTAGCTTGTTTATTGAGGATGCAGGACAACCAGCTAATAACGCATTACAGTAATCTAGTCTCGAGGTCATGAATGCATGAACTAACTTTTCTGCATCAGAAACTGATAGCATGTTACGTAACTTAGCAATATTTCTAAGATGAAAAAAGGCTGTTTTTGTAACATATGAAATATGATTTTCAAAAGACAAGTTACAATCTAATATAACACCCAGGTCTTTTACTGTAGAGGATAAAGTAACAGGACACCCTACTATGTTAAAGTTGTATTGTAAGAGGTTTTGTGGGCGGTTTTTTGAACCGATAAGTATTACCTCTGTCTTATCTGGATTTAATAAAAGAAAATTGTGCGTCATCCAATCTTTTATATCTTTAACACACTCTGTCAATTTGGATAATTTAGCGTTTTCATCCGGCCGTGATGAAATATATAGTTGAGTGTCATCAGCATAACAATGGAAACTAATTCCTTGTTTCCTTATAATATTTCAACGTGGCAGCATATATATTGAGAATAATAGAGGGCCTAACACAGATCCTTGCGGCACTCCATAGTTTACTGGAGTTATGATCGATTTTTCTCCGTTTAAATAGACAAAATGGTAGCGGTCAGATAGGTATGATCTGAACCAGCTTAATGCTTGTCCCTGAACACCGGTATAGTTTTGTAGCCGATCTAAGAGTATTGTGTGATCTATAGTATCGAACGCAGCACTAAGATCAAGTAAAACTAGTATTGAGATACAGCCTTGGTCAGAAGCTAAGAGTAAATCATTTGTGATTTTAACAAGCGCAGTTTCAGTGCTATGATGCGGCCTGAACCCAGACTGAAACTTTTCATAGGTGTCATTTTCTTGCAAGAAAGAGCCCAGTTGGTCAGACACAACTTTTTCTAATATTTTGGACATAAAAGGAAGATTTGAAATGGGTCTATAATTTGCTAGGTTATTTGGGTCTAATTGTGGTTTCTTAATTAGAGGTTTTATAACTGCCAGTTTAAATGTTCTTGGAACATGACCTAAAGATAAAGACGAGTTAATAATATTGAGGAGAGGCTCTTCCACTATAGGTAACACTTCTTTCAATAGTTTAGTTGGTATGGGATCTAATAAACATGTTGTTGTTTTAGAGGAAATGATAAGTTTATTTAACTCTTTTTGTTCTATAGTTGTAAAGCACTGTAATTGTTCTTGCGGGGTGATAATCGAGGCTGAATTATAAGGCGCGATTGAAGATTGAACGTTTACAATTGTGGATCTGATGTTTTCTATTTTCTCAGTGAAAAAATTCATGAAATCATTACTACTAAACTGTAACGGAATATTTTGTTCAGGTGACGCTTGTTTATTTGTTAGTCTAGCCACGGTGTTAAATAAGAACCTAGGATTGTTTTGGTTATTTTCTATTAGTTTGCGGAGGTGCTCAGCCCTGGCCGCTTTTAGGGCCTTTTTATAGCGTGACGTACTGTCTTTCCAAGCGTTTCTAAAAACCTCTAAATTAGTTTGTTTCCATTTACGCTCTAAATTACGGGTTTCTCTCTTTAGAACACGAGTAGTATTGTTGTACCATGGTGCTTTAATTTTCTCTCTGACCTTTTTTAGTCTCATAGGTGCAACAATATCCAATTTTCCAGAGAGAATGGTGCTCATAGTGCTGGTTAGTTCGTCTAGTTCATCTGTTTGTTTAGGTTCAGGCAGCAGCTGAGACAGATCCGATAAGCAATTTGAAAAAATATCTATGGTGGATGGAAGGATTGTTCTGCCTAATCGATAACGCGGCGCAGCATGATATATTACCGGGGTACGTAATATGCAAGTTACCATGTAATGGTCAGTTACATCATCACTTTGCGGAATGATATCTATATCGGTTGGATCGGTTCCATGTGATATAATTAAATCGAGTGTATGATTAAAACGATGAGTTGGTCTGGTAACGTTTTGCTTAACCCCAAAGGAGTTTAATAAGTCTATAAACGCAGCCCCTAAAGTATCATTTTGATTATCTACGTGTATGTTAAAATCTCCAACAATTAATATTTTATCGACATTGACCAATAGATCTGAGAGAAAATTTGCAAATTCTTTTAGGAAATCAGCGTAAGGCCCTGGTGGTCTATATAGGGTAGCCAAGGCTAAAGATAATAGGGATGTTTTTCTATCATCTAAGAGCGTAACATTTAGTACAAGTACTTCAAATGAAATAAACTTATAACCCGTTTTCTGAGTAACATTGAGAATATCTCTATAGATAGTTGCAATACCGCCGCCACGACCAATCAGACGGGGCTCGTGCTTATAGGAGTATCCTGATGGAGTAGACTCATTTAGACCGAAATAATCATTTGGTTTAAGCCAGGTTTCAGTAAGGCAAAGTACATCGATGCTATTATCTGTGACTATTTCATTTACAATAACTGCCTTAGGTGTGAGTGATCTAATGTTTAAAAGACCTAGCTTTAGAAATTGTTTTTGTTTACTCATAGCAACATTTTCTGTTTTAATAACAATTAGATTTTTCCTAGATCCTGCAGTAGATTTATTATTTGATCGCACTAAACGAGGAATAGACACAGTTTCTATGCACTGTTCTACACTAGTATTTATATCAGTTAATTTGGTGCAGCAGAGACTATGATTTGGACTTTTGGTTACTAGTCAAAAGGTATTTAACATTTTGGAGATGTTATCTGACAGAAGATCCGATCCGAATCTGTTTGGGTGTAAGCCTTCAGCACGGTAAAGCCTAGGACGCTCCCAAAACAGATTCCAATTATTTACAAAGAGCAGTTTCTGCTCATTGCACCATGACGTTAACCATTCATTTAGCGCGAATAATCTACTAAACTTGTCATGTCCTAGACGGTACGTGGGAAGCGGTCCTGACACAATGATCGTTATATCAGGCGATGTGCTGCGTACCGTATCGATCAGATTCCTGAAGTCTTTCTTCAGAACTTCCGTCTGGCGCAGCCTGATGTCGTTCACTCCCGCGTGCAATACCAAAGTTCCGACGCGCTCGTTATCGTTCAGAATCTCGGGAACGCGAGCAGCGATTTCAGAAACACGAGCACCAGGAAAGCAGTGACTGTGCACCTTATTTTTACCTGATGTAGCATGGACGTGCCGAACAATGGAATCACCGATGATCACAGCATCGCGTTCTGTTTCGCGAAGAGCGGAGAAGCGGTTTTGTGTGGATAACTCGAAAACCGGGAGGGTCGGAGAGGGTCTTGGTCTAGACCTGACTCGCGTCTTCCGCTGCGGAAATATCCAGGCTTCGTGGTGGCGTGTTGGAGCCGGAGTGAACGAGACCATGGCTGATCGCGACCTTGGCGCTCGGGACCGATGCCGAGTAACGCACGGAGTAGACAAGGTCGGAGTCAGCGGGTTAGTAACATTAATCTCTGATTTGTGAGCATCAGCG
This sequence comes from Scardinius erythrophthalmus, assembly GCF_964197995.2. NCBI lineage: Eukaryota > Metazoa > Chordata > Actinopteri > Cypriniformes > Leuciscidae > Scardinius > Scardinius erythrophthalmus. The sequence goes on along the minus strand of NC_138237.1, from coordinate 33,230,545 downwards.
CGTGATGTTTCAAGAGCCAAACGCCGGTCTCTCAGCTCGGCCTGTCTCACTAAAAGGTCGTGGATCTGTTTCTCAACAGCTTCCAGCTCAGACTGTACCGCGTGCAGCTCAAATGTGTCCTCACCTGCACCTCTGAAGCGCCTCCAAATCAGCTGGACCACCTGGGGATGGAGTCGCCACTATCCCGGAAGTGTAAGCTGTCATGAGAGCTCGTCGGCTGTACGACTGAGCTCGCCAGGGATGTGAATGGCATGAAGCGACCTCAGATGCAGCACCTTGAAGCGGCTGAAAACAAGACGTATTGCTAGCAACTCGAGGCAATTGATATGCCAATGCAGCTGAGGCCCCGTCCACAGACCCAAAGCTGCATGCCCGTTGTACGTGGCCCACCAACTGGTGGCAGAGGTACTGTTGAGTTTTGAAGTAGGGATGTATGCTCCCCTTTGGATGGGTGTTTTGATGGGTGCTCGACTATAGCCCCTGGTTTAACCCTTTCGCACGTACGATCACACCGGTGTGATCAGTCTAGGCTGGTCCCTGGAGCGTACGATCACACGGTGTGATTAGAACGTTCAGTGCATCACGTGATCAGCTGCTAAATTCAAATGTGCTTTTGCGCGTTGGCTGGCACTGAGCCAGAGACAGGCACTCAGAGCTGTCATATATCACAACTTGTCAGTGTTTTCAACCACATAATGTGTATTTTAGGTTTCAGACATATAAATTAAGTACTAAAAAAACAATACATTTAGAGTTTGTAAAATACACACTGATGTCTATGGAAGAGGCAATAATAATACTTTCCATTATAATTAAACACGTTTTATTCATATCAGATACACATTGTGTAAGTAACTTTAAAGTTTACTCTATTCTTCTCCCAGTTCACCAGCCATTTACTTTTATGTATTTCTTGAAAAGTGGATGAATTCACGTGTTGTAAATCCAACAGATCCGATTCTCTGAACTGCATCTGTGGCACAAACTAACATGACAAAACTAACATTCAGCTCAACTAATGCAACCGTTATAAAGGTGTTTAAACAACAAAACACTTCCACTTGCATATATTTGACAATTGGAATATCAGATATTTCATGCCATAGCTAACAAATTTGTGAATATTTTGAATAAAAAAGGAAAACTGACATAAAAGCAGATCATCATTCATTCAGCGCTGTTGTTGCTGCAGTGTGTCACGTGACAAGCAATGACGCATCACCATGGAAACCATAAAGTGACACGTTCTAAATAACGGTCACCTTGAAAAACTCACGCTGGGGGGTCAGCCAGAATATTTTAAACTTACGTGTGAAAGGGTTAACAATGCTAATAATTAGAGGAAGTTCGCCTGTGGGGCGTCCCTCCTTTTATCTGTTGCATACTATGGTCTATTGCCAAAATAAAAAAGATGAAGTGCTAGCTTTAACAGGTCTTAGGTAGAGTGCCTTGACTCAAGGCAGGGTATGAGCTGCTCACCCCCAGTTAAATTGGGCTCTTTAAGTAGGGCCTAGGCTCCCATGTGCCTTCCTTGGTGTATAGAGCCTGGGTAATGAGAGATATTGGGCAAACTGCATTATGTCCTACTTCCGTTTGCCTCCCTTTTCTGAGTAAAGGGTACAAATGTATTATCCCCCTTGGATGAGTGGAAATACCAAAGGGAGGTGCTAATTACTGATGTTTTTAGTACCTTGCATGCTCCCTTTGGCAGGCTGCTCAAGTACCCCTTAAGGTAGAGCAGGGTGAACAAGAGTACCTCTGCTTTGTTTATCTCCCTTCCCAACTGTTGTTGAGTCTTGAGGAAGGGATATATGCTCCCCTTTGGTGGGGTGCTTCCATAGGGATGATCAGTGGTTAAAACTGATAAGTAGAGGTGTTAAAATGGAGTAGAAGCTCCCCCGCAGTAGGCTGCTCCCTAAGAGCCTTGTCAAATTCTGGTCATATAGGACTGAGGCCTATCCTATAAGGAAGGGGGCCAGGTGTAACCGCCAGGACTTCCCTTGCTGTAGAGCACAGAAGCTTGGGGATCTTTCCAAGTATCAGGGAGTATTGGTTTATAGTGCCACTAGATGAGTCACATGGGATGCGCTCATGGGGTTGACTTGCTTCTGACTCCGACTGGGTAATCCATAGTCGATTTATGTTATGCTCACTATGTTTGTGAATATTCAATCCCAATAGCATCAATACCAAGACACAGCATCAGAGTTCCACTTCTAAAGGAAACATCTCAGGTTTAAACAGTAACCCTGGTTGCCTGAGACGGGGGATGACATGCTATGTCTCAGTGCCATACCTCAGGCCTGCCTGCGCATCTCCCTCAGACAAAAGTGTTGATGATATGTAACTCAGACACCCTTTTATACTCACGGGCATTATACGCATGTGACGCAAGGACTGCCGTCTCCCAATGATTATTGCTGTTTGTTTACATGTGCCTCAAACACTGGTAACCAAGATGCAGTGCCTTGTTCCCCTTCTAAGGGAACCAGGTTTACATTAACCCTAGACGAGGGGAAATTCATCCTTTTTATGCAGGACATTATGCTGAAAACTTCTCTCTGTTTACATACACAGTGGCGGAGCCAGGATTTTTTCATAGGGGTGGCCAGGCAAGGGCCAGCAACCAGTCTGGGGTGGCACAGAAATCTTAATTATTTTATCATAAAAAATAATTTGACTAATGTATTGGACTGTTTTAGTGCCTACACAACTGAATAAAGTTATTTTGTACTTAATTGTAATTGAGATAGTAGTGAATTAGGAATCATGGAATACATGAGTGATTTATTTTTTTTTTTTTTATTACCCACCACCTCATATTAAAATTAATTAAATAGTAATAAAAGTAATAAAAAGTAATACAATAATCTAGCCTTGATGTCATGAACGGATTAACTAATTGTTCCGCATTTGTCAATGAGAGCATATGACGTAATTTAGATATATTTTTAAGATGGAAAATTGCAGTTTAACAGATACTAGACACGTGACTTTCAAATTAAAGATTGGTATCAAAGAGCACCCCCAGGTTCCTAACCGACGACGAAGGCTTGACAGAGCAGCCATCAAGTGTTAGACAGTATTCTAGGTTATTACGTGAGGAAGTTTTTTTTGTCCAATAATTAGAATCTCTGTTTTTTCAGAATTAAGTAGTAGGAAATTACTAATCATCCATTTTTTTATATCAGCTATGCATTCCGTTAATTTTGTGAATTGGTAAGTTTCATCAGGGCGTGAAGAAATATAGAGCTGAGTATCATCAGCATAACAGTGAAAACTAATTCCATGCTTCCTAATGATATCTCCCAAGGGTACAGAGTGAAAAGCAACAGTCCTAGTATTGAGCCTTGTGGTACGCCATACTGAACTTTTGATCGATAAGACATTTCTTCATTTACTGCTTCAAACTGATAACAGTCAGATAAGTATGATTTAAACCATGATAATGCAATTCCAGTAATGGCAACATAATTTTTGAGTCTATTTAAAAGAATGTTGTGGTCAATAGTATCAAATGCAGCACTAAGATCGAGTAACACTAATAGCAAGATACAACCACGATCGGATGAAAAATCATTTGTAACTCTAATGAGAGCAGTCTCAGTACTATGGTACCGTTTAAATCCTGACTGAAAATCCTCGCAGATATCATTTCTTTCTAAAAAGAAACATAGTTGTGATGATACCGCCTTTTCTAGTATCTTTGACAGAAAAGGTAGATTCGAGATTGGCCTGTAATTGACTAATTCTGTAGGATCAACTTTAATCATAGCCAGCTTAGAAGTTTTTGGTACGTATCCTAATGACAAAGATGAATTAATGATATTAAGAAGAGGTTATATGACCTCTGGAAGCATCTCTTTCAGTAGCTTAGTCGGTATAGGGTCTAACATACATGTTGTCGATTTAGATGATTTAACGAGTTTAGCGAATTCTTCCTCTTCTATAGCAATGAATGAATCAGATTTTTCCTTAAGGAGACTACAATGCACTGCCTGATGCGATACTGTAGTAGACGGTTGCATGGTTATAATTTTCTCCCTGATATTATCAATCTTGTAAGTGAAGAAGTTCATAAAGTCATTACTGCTGTGCTGCTTGGAAACTTCTGGGCTTGAAGCTTTGTTTTTCGTTAGTTTAGCCACTGTTTCAAATAAATACCTAGGGTTTTGTTTATTTTCTACTAATAGGGTTGAAAAATAAGCAGATCTAGCTTCTTTTAAGGCCTCTCTGTATGCAATCGTGCTCTCTTTCCATGAAATGCGAAATAACTCTAGTTTTGTTTTCTTCCAGTTGCGCTTCATTTTTCTGGCTGCTCTCTTACGGGCCTGAGTGTGCTCGTTGTACCACGGCATTGGACTATTTTCTTTAATCTTCTTTAAGTGCAACGGAGCAACTGTGTCTAAAGTGCTGGAAAAGAGAGAGTTAAAAGTTTCTGTCGCAATATCAAGATCTTCTAAGCTATCTGGGATGCTGAGATGATGAAACTGTTTAGGAAGATTATTAATAAAGCAATCTTTAGTGGCAGAAGTGATAGGTCTAACATATTTGTAACACGGAGTCGGCTTTGCAGCCTTGGCTAAATAAAGTTTACACGAGACTAGATAATGATCTGCTGCAGAATTTCAATGGCATCAACATTGATTCCGTGTGATAATATTAGATCTAGAGTATGATTACGACAATGAGTATGTCCTGACACGTGTTGTCTAACTCCAATAGAGTTAAAAATGTCTTTAAATGCCAATCCCAATGCATCTTTTTCGTCATCTACATGTATATTAAAATCACCAACAATTAGGCCTTTATCTGCAGCCAGTACTAACTCTGATAGAAAGTCAGCAAATTCTTTGATAAAGTCTGTATGGTGCCCTGGTGGCCTGTAGACAGTAGCCAGCACAAATCTAAAACGTGATTTATCATTTACACTATATATTGCTACATTAAGCACCAACACTTCAAAAGAATTATATTTTAAACTAGACTTCTTAGTAATTCTGAAAATATTACTATAAATTACAGCAACACCTCCCCCTTTGCCTTTCATACGAGGTTCAACAGTAATCTTGCGGGGTGGACTAATTTAAGCTTGTGTGTGAGGTAAAAGTGCGTAAGGGCTTTGCGCTGCATTGCGCCGGGTGTAAGATAAGGCCCTTACTGTCTTAAGGACTTTTCCACAAGTGCATGTGCAACAATTGTTTATGGTTCATTAAAAATCAATCCCGTGGACCCACCACCTGCAGGAGGGACCGTAAGGGGCTGGTGCTAAGTGGATCGGGCGGCAGTTGAAGGCGGGGGCCTAGACCAGTGGTTCTCAATCCTGGTCCTGGGGACCCACAGCTCTGCACATTTTATATGTCTCCTTTATCTGACACTCCCAGTTCAGTTAATAGAGCTCTTTCCTAACGAGATGATGATCTGAATCAGGTGTGTTAAATGAGGGAGACATACAAACTGTGCAGAGCTGTGGGTCCCCAGGACCAGGATTGAGAACCACTGGCCTAGACAACCCGATCCCTGGACGCGGAATCTAGCTCTAGGGACATGGAACGTCACCTCTCTGGCGGGGAAGGAGCCTGAGATTGTGCGTGAGGTTCAGAGATTCAGACTAGAGATAGTTGGGATCACCTCTACGCACGGCTTGGGCTCTGGAACCACACTCCTCGAGAGAGGATGGACTCTTCACCACTCTGGAGTTGCCCATGGTGAGAGGCGGCGGGCTGGTGTGGGTTGGCTTATAGCCCCCCAGCTCAGCCGCCATGTGTTAGAGTTCACCCCGGTGAACGAGAGGGTCGCTTCCCTGCGCCTTCGGGTCGGGGGTAGGTCTCTCATTGTCGTTTGTGCCTATGGGCCAAACAGCAGTGCAGAGTACCCGGCCTTCTTGGGAGTCTCTGGGAGGGGTGCTGAAAGTGCTCCGACTGGGGACTCTGTCGTTCTACTGGGGGACTTCAACGCCCACGTGGGCAGCGACAGTGACACCTGGAGGGGCGTGATTGGGAGGAACGGCCCCCCTGATCTGAACCCGAGTGGTGTTCTGTTATTGGACTTCTGTGCTAGTTACAGCTTGTCCATAACGAACACCATATTCAAGCATAAGGGTGTCCATCAGTGCACATGGCACCAGGACACCCTAGGCCGGAGGTCGATGATCGACTTTGTGGTCGTTTCATCTGACCTCCGGCCGTATGTCTTGGACACTCGGGTGAAGAGAGGGGCGGAGCTGTCAACTGATCACCACCTGGTGGTGAGTTGGATCCGATGGCGGGAGAGGAAGCTGGACAGACTCGGCATACCCAAACGTACTGTGAGGGTCTGCCGAATCCCCTGTCAAAGAGATCTTCAACTCCCACCTCCAACAGAGCTTCGACCAGATCCAGAGGGAGTCTGGAGATATTGAGTCCGAGTGGAATGTTCTCCACCTCCATTGTCAACGCGGCCACTCGGAGCTGTGGCCGTAAGGTCTCCGGTGTCTGTTGAGGCGGCAATCCCCGAACCCGGTGGTGGACACCGGAAGTAAGGGATGCCGTCAAGCTGAAGAAGGCATCCTACCGGGCCTGGTTAGCTTGTGGGACTCCTGAGGCAGCTGACGGGTACCGACGGGCCAAGCGGACTGCAGCCCGGGTGGTTGTGGAGACAAAAACTCGGGCCTGGGAGGAGTTCGGTGAGGCCATGGAGAAGGACTATCGGTCGGCCTCGAAGAGATTCTGGCAAACCGTCCGGCGCCTCAGGAGGGGGAAGCAGTGCCCTACCAACGCTGTTTACAGTGGAGGTGGGCAGCTGTTGACCTCGACTGGGGATATCACCGGACGGTGGAAGGAATACTTCGAGGATCTCCTCAATCCCGCCGTCACATCTTCCATTGAGGAAGCAGAGGCTGAGGGCTCGGAGGCGGACTCGTCCATCACCCGAGCTGAAGTCACCGAGGTAGTCAAGAAACTCCTCGGTGGCAAGGCACCGGGGGTGGATGAGATCCGCCCTGAGTACCTCAAGTCTCTGGATGTTGTGGGGCAGTCTTGGCTGACACGACTCTGCAGCATCGCGTGGCGGTCGGGGACAGTGCCTTTGGACTGGCAGACCAGGGTGGTGGTCCCTCTTTTTAAGAAGGGGGACCGGAGGGTGTGCTCCAACTATAGCGGGATCACACTTCTCAGCCTCCCCGGGAAAATCTATGCCAGGGTACTGGAGAGGAGAATCCGGCCGATAGTAGAACCTCGGATTCAGAATGAACAGTGTGGTTTTCGTCCTGGTCGTGGAACACTGGACCAGCTCTATACCCTCTACAGGGTGCTGGAGGGTTCATGGGAGTTTGCCCAACCAATCCACATGTGCTTTGTGGATTTGGAGAAGGCATTCGACTGTGTCCCTCGCGGAATCTTGTGGAGGGTGCTCTGGGAGTATGGGGTTCGGGGCCCTTTGCTAGGGGCTATCCGGTCCCTGTACGACCGGAGCAGGAGCTTGGTTCGCATTGCTGGCAGTAAGTCAGACTTGTTCCCGGTGCATGTTGGACTCCGGCAGGGCTGCCCTTTGTCGCCGGTTCTGTTCATAATTTTTATGGACAGAATTTCTAGGCGCAGCCAGGGGCGCAGGTCGGGTTTGGGGACCACGCGATTTCATCTCTGCTCTTTGCGGATGATGTTGTCGTGCTGGCCTCATCAAACCAGGACCTCCAGCATGCACTGGGACGGTTTGCAGCCGAGTGTGAAGCGGCTGGGATGAGAATCAGCACCTCCAAATCCGAGGCCATGGTTCTCAGTCGGAAAAGGGTGGTTTGCCCGCTTCAGGTTGGTGGAGAGTTCCTGCCTCAAGTGGAGGAGTTCAAGTATCTTGGGGTCTTGTTCACGAGTGAGGGAAGGATGGAACGGGAGATTGACAGATGGATCGGTGCAGCTTCTGCAGTAATGCGGTCGCTGTACCGGTCTGTCGTGGTGAAGAAGAAGCTGAGCCGCAAGGCGAAGCTCTCGATTTACTGGTCAATCTACGTTCCTACCCTCACCTATGGTCATGAGCTGTGGGTCATGACCGAAAGGACAAGATCCCGGATGCAAGCGGCCGAAATGAGCTTTCTCCGCAGGGTGGCTGGGCGATCCCTTAGAGATAGGGTGAGAAGCTCGGTCACTCGGGAGGAGCTCAGAGTAGAGTCGCTGCTCCTCCACATAGAGAGGGGTCAGCTGAGGTGGCTCGGGCATCTTTTCCAGATGCCTCCTGGACGCCTTCCCGGGAAGGTGTTCCGGGCATGTCCCACCGGGAGTAGACCCTGGGGAAGACCTAGGACACGCTGGAGGGACTATGTCTCCCGGCTGGCCTGGGAACGCCTCAGTGTCCCCCCGGAAGAGCTGGAGGAAGTGTCTAGGGAGAGGGAAGTCTGGGCATGCCTGCTTAGACTGCTGCCCCCGCGACCCGGTCCCGGATAAGCGGAAGAAGATGGATGGATGGATGGATAAAAATCCATAAAAAATCATTATTTAAACCCTTTCCAATAAAGATCCGTAAAAATTATTTGGATTTTTAAAAAGTTATCTTTAAAATACAGTATCCCGAAAAGGGGACATTTCTTTCTTTTTTTTTTCTTTTTTTTTTTTGTTGAGTTAAGCATTTGAGTTTTTTTTGTACAAATGTAGACACAATGTAAGTAAGAGATTCATTAAGCAATGTAGACATCTTCATTGATTATTTTGTACTTTGTGAAATCCCAATGAATTGAGATGAGTGACAGCTTTTTAGTAACAACCCGAGTACAAAGGAATGGTAATCACCTAATTAGATCCAGGTGCGCTATAGGTGCGTGAGTGTGTGTGTATAAGGAAGCTATTGCGTTGTTGGAGTGCGTTGACTGCTGCAAACTTGGACGCCGTCTTTTCGAGTTGTTCCCTTATGGGGATCTTCGAGCTGAGCCACGCAGCATTTGGGTATGTTACCATGAAGAAATAAATATTTAATGTGGGGCGAGCTGTTGGCTATATGCATTCTGTTGTTTTACTATGCATCCTGGGCTGTTTATCTATCGTGGTCTGACGTTGGAAGGGCTGATTTGTTAATAATCAGGTGGGTAAACTGTTTGATTTAATGGGTGGATATCCGCGAAAGGACTTGTTTATATCGTGTTCCCCTCTGTTGTAGCTGAAGAGGCCAAAAGCTGGTAATATGTCCGTGTGATGACAGCTGATTGGGACCGTGACCGGGCTTCCCCTTCCTTTTTGGTCTTTGTCTTCGTTGTCTTGAGTAGCCTGCCTTCTTTGTTGCGTGTTGCCGCGACATTCCGTCTTGCCTCGCCTCATCTGCGCCTGCTTGACCAGCCCACATCAAATGACCTTGACGTTGGGAGATTGTGAGACCTGAGTATTAATCTGTGAGGCCGTTTGGCCACCTCCGCACTGTTTCAACTGGAAGACTGTGTTTGTGGGGTTGTATGGTATAATTAGATTGTTGTGTGAACGAATTCATAAGTTGATGTGAGTTGTTTGAGTGTTTGTTTATTGTTGGAAGTGTGTGCGCATGTGTGTATGTGCGAGTGTGTTCGCGTGAGATAAGTATTAATGGTTGTGAGTTTGTGTGATCTTATGGAGTGAATCTTTTGTGTGTGTATATTGTTCATGGATAAGGTGTAAGGTGATTGAATTGGTTATTTTGTTGCTTTTGTATTTTGTTGATCAACTTTGTATTTTTTTATTTTTTTATTGTTTATTGATTTGATTTGTGACAATTTGATGTTAATTTTGTTGGACTGGCTAGGAAGGAGTGCTGACCACTCCAGGTCCAAGTTAATGGGTACCCTTGTTCACTGAGTGATCTGATTCGTCTAAATTTTCCGTCACCTGAATGCACGTGTGCTTGTGGTGCAGTGAGTACATTAGTGTACGTTTGAAGTGCGTAGTGAAGTGGAATTGGGTAGGTTTGTTATTTCTCCTTGCCATCTGACATGTTACCATTGATTTTGTTTATTTTTCTTTAGTTTTGATTTGAAGCCATATTAACCCTTTGTGTATTGAAGTGTGTGTGTGTGTGTGTGTGTGTGTGTGTGTGTGTGTGTGTGTGTGTGTGTGTGTGTGTGTGTGTGTGGAGCTTTTATTTTAGTCGTAATAAAGTATTATTGTTATTTTCTATATTCACGTCTCTGCTCTATCTTTATGGGAACGAACCTGTGTGTCCTTATTGGACCATTATTTCCCTGGGTGAAATTCCCAGGGTGGCGTAGTCGGTGTTGTAATTATAATTGAGTCCAGAACAACGGAAACCACCCCTTCGGTGCTACACTTACAAGGCTATATAATCTATTGAATACAAATTTTTATGCTGCTTAGAGGACCAACAGCCAGTTACACGCTGCGTAACATTTCGGAAGTGAAATCCACATATGAACACGGGATTCGCTCTCGAAATTACAATGACTGACATAGTAGCCATAGCACAGGACAATAATATGACATGTCAAAATAGATACACATTAATCAATGTAAATGCAGACTAACAGATTTATAGCAAAAATATTTGGTAACACTTTAGATTAGGGAACACTATTCACTTTTAACTAGTTGCCTATTAGCATGCATATTACTAGCATATTGGCTGTTTATTAGTACTTATAAAGCACATATTAATGCCTTGTTCTGCATGACCATTTTCTTGATCCCTTAACCCTACCCCATACCTAAACATAACCATTACAACAACTACCTCACTAACTATCAAGCGGATTGTCCCTATGACACTGACATGTTCTTGTAGTGTCATCCGTTAATCAGCATTTTTATGACATCATCAGAGAGGGCATCTTTTTCTCTTCATTTTGATGTACTAACGCTAAAAAAGAATGGCCTGAAGTGAAAAATAAAATTATGTATATATATATATATATATATGCCCAAAATCACTCATACACACATCACAGCATAATAACGAGTTCTAGGGACTTCCTAGCAACACTTGAATAAAGCATATATTTAACCAGTAGACAATTTTCAAATCCCTTTTGAACGTCTCATCAACCGTTTTTTTTTCTCAGAGGCAAAACTGGACAGTGAGAAATGTCAGAGCTGTAAAATGATCTCGATTAATACTCTTCAAAGTACCCATTTGAAAGAACCGTTTAGTAACGACTTTTTCTGGGGGAAAAAATGTGAAATTGTTTCTGAAAAAACAAGGAGCTAATGTATTCTGAGCACAGTGTCTTCTGTTCACACATCTGCTAGAATGGGTTTATTTTAGTCAGGTGAAGACTGCTGCCTGTGATGACTGTATGCCTCAGGGGCCTCAGGGAACTTAAGTCCCCAGAAGTGCCATAAGTTCAGCCATCTAGTTTACACAGAAGGTCTTAAGGTTGCAAACCACACACAAGTCCACCCATAGAGTTGATGTGGCCTTGGGTTTCCCTCCTAATAATTGCTACATTATGACAGAAAAATGCTATGTATGATGTATAATTTACTTCCCCATTAGTCACACTTACTATATAGTGAATTTCTCATTGCTGCTGGTCTCTTAAAGGGGACAACGGATGAACTTTTCACTTTTTTAAAACTTTTTTTGCATTTAGTTTGGTTTCTGGTGTGTCAGCCAGCTCAGAAAAGCTGAGAATAAAATATGCTGCCAGTTTGTTATGGGCTGTCTGAGTCTGAAACTGTGTCATCCAGCAAGCTGTTACAATTTGCATCTGGTTTTTACGTAGATAGTAGAGCAACTCTGATGGACTCTGCCGCATAGACACCACCCTGAGCGAGTTGTACATTGTCCGCCATTTTCTCCAGGCCAGAGCAGCTGTAGCGACAAGAATGTCTTGTAAGCAACTCAGGTGTTTTGTTATTAGATGTAAGAGTAACAGTCTTTGTGTACTCCCGACATCAGAGCCATTGAAGACGCAGTGGATTAGTTTTATTCTTCTACTGTGTTTTATTCAGCTCGTACGGTGATTTCTGGAGTGAAAACATTTGCTTCATCTTTTTTGTGATGTACAATAAAGTTCATAAAACTCATCAGTAAAGTTTTGGCCATCATTCGGACGGGGTCCACTACTCCAGGCTTGTACTAATAGTGGATAAAAGCAAGATGACAACACAAGTTATAACCGTAATTAAACTAAACTATACCTTTTCTATCTCCATGCAGCTTATATTCTTTGGCTCTGTTGGCATCATTGTCCGACTCCGGTTCGAACATATAAGGCTGAACAATACTACTGACAGTTTCAGTGTGTGAGATTGTCCTGTTTTGTTGTTGCATGAGCTTTTGCTTCTTGACAGGGGCTGGGAGCAGCAGCTCATTTGCATTTAAAGGCATGCACACAAAAAAGTTGTGTTTTGTCTTACCCCCAAAAATAGGCAATTTCAACATGTTATAAAAATTATCTGTGGGTAGGGCTGGGTACCGCGTTTCAATACTTTTTAGGTACCGATCGAATTGCCTCGATACTATCGAGTATCGAAAAATGACATGTTGTTCGATACCAGATTTCGATACCTAAGGGGTTAACTCGTCAACGTCAGTGCTCAAACAAATACATATGAAATGCACAACGACACAGATAAAGTCGCTCACGCACATACATGTGTAGAGTTTGCGTAACTACACACACGAGAAGCGCGGAACTCGCGCACGCACGCACAAACTCTCCACGCGCATACGAGACCCGAGCACACACACAAAACTCGCGCACATACTCAATGAGACGCGAGCACACACACACAAACTCTCCGCGCACATATTCATGAGATGCGAGCACACACACATAATGCCTTAAAGATGTGGAAAAGTCAATCAAAAGTGTGGCTACATTTCTCCAGGCTCGATGCCAACAGTGCGCGATGCAGTATTTGCGGTAAAATAATTGCTGCAAAGACCGGTACCACGACAAATATGACGAAGACCTTGACAGTGCACGGCCACGGAGTAAACATAATAGCAGAAAGTTGCTTCGCCTTTGACTGGTAAATGAAGAGGTACCTTGTTGATCACTCTGACAGTGTTTATATTGCAATAATAACCTACTGAGTGTACACAGCCGTTCAAAAATGTGTTGGTTAGTCAGAATTTTTTTTTCAGTAAGGATGCATTAAAGTTATCAAAAGTGACATTAAAATGTGTAATGTTACAAAATATTTAGTTTTTAAATAAATGCTGTTCTTTTGACATTTGTATTCATCAAAGAATCATGAAAAAAAAGTATCATAGTTTCCAAAACATTAAGCAGCAAACTGTTTTCATATTTCTGAAGGATCATGTGACACTGAAGTAATGATTTTGAAAATTCAGCTTTGACATCACAGGAATAAATTACATTTTGAAATATATTCAAATAAGATTTTAAATTGTAATACTATTTCACAATATTGCAAGTTTTACTGTATTTTTTATATAAAAAAAAAAATTCAGCTTTGGTGAGCATGAGCTCTTTATAAAACATTTTTTGTTCCTTTGTGCACTGGCTAAGGAGCATGAGTCAAACTGAAAAAATAAAACCAAAATTTTCTGAGGTAATGTGTTATGTAATCTTGTTAAAATGGATTTCATAAAATTGGTATAGAAAAAGTATCGTTAGGAACCGGTGTCGAAACTGAGGTATCGAAAATGGAACCGGATCGAAAGATTTTGAACGATACCCAGCCCTATCTGTGGGGTATTTTGAGCTAAAACTTCTGGGGACATCAGAAACTTATTTTACATCTTGTAAAAAGTGACATAATAGGGCTCCTTTAAAAAACATTCGGAAAGCAGCTGGCATTTTTTGCATCAGTGGCAGACTGTATAAAGTTCTGGTGGTAAATCCAAAGGGACAAATACTTCAACAGCACTTTGCTGAGCTGAGCTACAGTGGTAAACAGCTGTTGCTACACTGGAAAACATTTAAATCAGTGGTGTTTATGTACACATGGGCATCAAACAATCCAAACATAGACATGATTGCTTGTTCTGACAGAGGAACTGTTCACTGATGACATCGACCCTCCTTCAGATTGCTGAGTTTCCACACAATTATGGATGTTTTTATTTTTCATTGGTATTTTGGTGTGTTTAGTAATTCTGAATGGATCTAAACGGAGTGTTCTCTGTGGTCTTGTTTGGTATGGCAGGTAGACTTGTGCATATTTGTTTAGCTGTAGTAAGTGCAGAGCAGAGTGAGTACATTTCAGTTGTAAAGAATGTCTGCAGTGACATTTTTACGAAGTATGTTTGCAAAAAAGAAGGTTCTGTCTTAAATTAATTTAGGACTCGAACTCTGCTTAGGACCAAAAAGCAGTTGTTAAGACCAAGCAAGCAGTTTTTTTTTTTCTAGGTGTATTCTCAAGTTTCTCAATACGAAATCTAATCTAGGATCATATTTCCTGCTGTCAAACCATTATTATCCAACAGTAACCCGAGGGAAACGGTTCCAGGTCCAGCACTTCTTCTCTGGGGTACTTTATGGATTCAGGCCGCAGTCATTGAAGCCGAGGCACTAATAAAACCAAAGTCCCTGACTCTGCATGAAGAAATGATGAATGCAGTAAGTCTGCATGGGGACTCCACAGTAAGTATGTATAGGGAGTTGTCAGCAGAAATTTAGATGACTGCTCTTTAAGTAAACTGCTTTTTAAGGGCTCCAGGTTGGTGTTTAACTTGAGGTGATGGTCCAAAGCCAAAAGGTCTACTGGTGCTACATAATTGGTCATGACCGCAGTTATACATAATCATGCATACTGATCATTTCCTTACTGAACACCATGAAGACTCAATAGAACGGCTTTTAAACACAGTGTGTTTCTCAGGAACCAAAGCTAAACTGTTCATAATAGGCAAACTTAGGATGTTAAACGTGTTAATTAGTTATTCAAAAAATACTATATATACACTAGAAATATACTTTATAAAAGCAGGAAAATGCAAGAAACAAAGCAACATGTTTTTGTTTTTTCCAAACAATATCCTGACTTAATTAGAGCACTAAATATTCTGTCTATTTAGTGCTTCACTTGTCAGCCCCAATAATTCTTTAAATTATCTTAATTTGGATGTTTTTCCTAATATACATGTCTTAAGAATTTAAGATAATTGATTGATTAGCCATACTAATTAAAATATTACTGATCAATTCATGATGTTCAGCTTTTTGAGAGTCTAACAACAATCAGCAACATTAACATTAATAATAAAAGTAATGCCAAGTCAGTGTTACTAACCATGTTGACTTCTGAAATGGAGTCAATACTGGCAATATTTATACTCATTCCCACGATGACCGGAGGACCTACAGAAAAGACAAAGAGAGAGAAAAAAGTTCAGTTAATTACAACATCATTGTACCACAACATCATCAGAGGTTTATCTATGATGCCTATTTGAGGAACAAAAACAAAAATTGAAATGTAAAAACTGGAGACTTTTTCACAGACATACACTTCTATATCTAACAAATCTTCCAGCAAATCTCTGGGTACATTTGAACCTGACGAACTTTATCAAATCCACTGATTATTTAATGATATATTCATTGTATAAAACCGGACACTTGTAAACAGAAATAATCTTTGTTTCCAGACAGACCTAATCATGTGCCTTTACTACGGGAAGTTCTGTAAAGCTCACCAATCAGAGTAAAGCTTGGTAGATCAAAAAAAATAAAATAAAAATAAAAATAAAATAAAATAAAAAGCCCCCAAAAAACTTTGCAATATGCATCAGACGGTCAGTGAACAGACGGTGGGTGTGCTGTCTGAGACTGAGACATTTATGAGAAAAACAACCTTGTAAACATTGGCGAATTTGCAAGTGAGAACGCCTTGTGTTACATAAGCACCAAAAACTGGATAAAGCCTAAACCAAATAGCTACAAAGAGGAAATAGCTCATGAAATTCATTATGTAGCCAAAGCATTTCCCCCCAAATAAAATCACTATTTTAAGTGCCTTCCTTTACTAAGTTCATATAGAAGTTGTGAATTGTTTATTATTAATTATGCTCAGTTATCTGAGGTTTTACGTTTTAAACTTCTACTAAAAGTAGTATGGCATTTGCCTTGATGGTGAGGAGTTAGTCAGATTACTTCACTTGTTTGCTGCTTTGGAAATCATTTACAATCAGTACAAAATTTAGATTAAAATGAACTTTAGGTTTCATTTCTAGTCAACAAAAACACTTGTCAGGTACTAAAACTAAGAGCAAAAAGAAGCTATAAGATGATGGAAACCATAAATCATTTAAAAAAAAATCAATTAAATCACTTTTATGATATAATATCTTTATGCAGACTCAAGTGTGCATAATAATACTTCTCTTTTAATCAATCAACTCAAAATGTTAATGTTTAACCATTTGCAAGTAAATATGGAAAAGCAAACCAACTTAAATTTAATAATATAGTATTTTAAAATATATATTTTCTATAGCAGAGCGAGTTTGTTTCAGCCACTGTACTTTGCTAGGCTAGCTAAGATTTTCAGAGACAAACATTTACACCATGACACTCTAAATTGGCTGCTGTTGCAGTGCATGTCAATATTTCTTTAGTTCCATAAAACATACAGAAATGTGGTTATGAGCAGAACATACCAGGTGTGACATTTAGTATTCTTAGCCATGAGGGCCAAGAAAACTCCTGAATGAGAGCTGGTTAACGTTATCCAAAAGTCAACAACAACAAAAAAAAAGTGTCAAAATCAGCGGAAAAGAAGAATCATTTCAGAGAAAGAGCAAGTTATACAAAGTCAAACAAGTACATATTTGGACCAATAAATCATGCACAATAAAACCAAGATCCCAACACAATACAAAAAAATTTGACATCCACTTTAGTTCTCTTAGACACAGTTCTAGAGAGAAACGGAATGTCTGATTCATAAGGGAATCAGTTAATTCAGTTCACAAAAATGGTCTATTTACCTCAATTCATTATGACTTCAATTTTGTTCTGCTATCGAACATTTTTCTGTCCCTTTACGATTATTTTACACGGTACCTTCTGACATTTCCTTTGTTTGGCATCCATCTTCTGTGCTGTCTTAAAATACCTCTAAGATGCCATCCAGACCCACTAAAAAAAACCATCATTCTTTTGACTGCAGTTTTGAAATATTTACTAACTGAGCACTTGACTGAGAGTGCAGTCTTCCATCTCTCTGTGTATCATCGCCATCTTCTTTGTGCAGTGGTACTTTTTTCACCCCCATCTTTTCACTGCTGACATGTTTGCATGTCATTCCGCCTCACTCCTTAAATGCCTGCAGTTCCGTTAATCTCTCACCCCACCTCATAAAAGCCAAAGAGCGAGAGAAACGCCGCTCGTGGAGAAAAGGGAAAAATGGAGCCATTTTCCTGTGCGCTTTGTGAAGGCAACAAGCAAGAATTTTCCCCGGAGATGTCAAAGTACATTCATTGGCTAGTTGTAAAACAGCGAAGCCTGAAATCACCCGCACGCTCCTGCCGTTACATATTTTTAACCCGGGATTCCATGAAACTAAGGAACATTGGAGAAAGGTGCCCTGGATACACTCTCCCTCAGCTTCAATGCCACAGCTCAAAATAAAACCACTTCTACCAGAAAGACTCGGGAGATAGAATGATGTAACAAAGTATTAATTTATTGACAGCCCAGCAAGCAATTATTTATAAAGTTCTTTGGCGTAGTGTCCATAGTGCATAATCCGAGCAGTAGCAGATCTGCATTTCCTGCCTGAAGACGAAGGCAGGGGCGCAGCCAAGCCCCCGGGAGTTATGGACAGGACCATCCTCGTGGTGGGGGGGAGGGTGGAGGTAATTGTGTCAGCGTCTGCGAACTCAAACAGATGTAAGTACCGATCTTTTATAAAGCAAGTATTAGGACATGATTGGATAGATGTGAAGGTAATAAGTGACGTAGTAATTGAGTCTTCCTGGCAGAACTTATCCTAAAGCTTTCATTTACCTGTGTCCGAGACTCTTAGAGTGAAAGTGTGTTTCGGCCTGCTCTCCTACTTGATCATTAGGAAGTGCTGTGAATGTTAGCCATCTTCCTTATGAACACTTGTGCTCCCACAGCTTAAAAGAAAGTTACGGTTTGGTATCTAATTCCGACTCCCCGTGAGATTCCGACTTCCCTGCATTTTCCTATGAGAGTAGGATTAGGTTTAGGTGTGGGTGGTGGGCTTTAGAGATAGATACCACTCAGGGGGCAGCCTCCCCACCGAATGAACCAATCAGAAGCAGGGAAGTCAAAATTTGGGGAGGAAGTGCTCGAAGGAGGCCGGTAGCACTTCTAAACTTTAATCTGTAGCGTACTGCAAGCCCTCACTTTTCCTTACTTCTCACATGTCGCCAGTACTCTGACTGTCCTGCTCCTGGAATGCGATTTCAATCGAGGTGGATCCTGGTAATACTGGTTTTGCATGCTCATGAGAGGAGTTACTGGTCATTTATAAGGTGTAGAGAGTTAAATAAAGTAAATGTAGGATATAACTTTGCATATCTGAATTGAACACGTTTCATAATTGATGAACTGCAACACTGACAGCTATTGAACTAAACTGAATCAACACTGAACTGACTTGTGCTGAAAAATGACAGTATTGCCTGTACAGTATTCTGTAGAGCTGTTTTATAGCTAAAAGTGAATGTTTCATGATGAATTTTGCACCATCAACAATTGTTTTCCTGTTTATTACTGTGTAGCTGCTTTATTGTATAAAGTGCTATATAAATAAATGTGACTTGACATGACATTTAGAAGGTTAGTAGGCAATATTTATATGGAAGCCTGTTCCTGCTTCAGAGTAAAAAATAAAATAAATAAAAAGTAATAGTAAATGTAATATCTAAAAACTGGGACTTTATTTTTCATATTTGCGTCTTTGTATCTCATAATTGCAATTTCATATCTCACGATGTGACTATTTTTATTTTATCTCTGTTAACTTTTTACTATAAGGTGGAAGCAGGCATTGATTTTATTACATTAGTCTTAACACATACTACCCCTGGTTTCACACAGAAGGCTTAAGCCTAGACTAATGCATGTTTGAGCTGTATTAACTGAAAGCAACTTGCACTGACCTTTCTTAAAATATGTCAGTGCCACTGATTTTTCTTAAGATGCACACCAGTAATGTTTTTTTCCTAGGCATATTTATAAAAGCTACTTAAATGCCCTAATTGAACTAAGGCTTAATCTTGCCTTAATTTAAGCACTGTCTGTGAAACCAGGTCCTAATGTTTAAGTTTTGTGGTTACACTTTTGTAACATTGTGTATTATGGTTTATCCCGGTACAGTGTCTTGTCCCTGACAAGTGTATTAGTGTAAGCTCAATTTTTGCTTGTTTTTACAAACTGACAGACGAGTTAAAATTATTGTCAGTTGTAATCCACAGCATGTCACAATATGTGCTCATAGAGCTTAAATTGTATTGAACCTTGCACAATCCTGTAAGATTTGAGTGACACCTGGGTTGAACTTTAAAATTATCTCATTGAAAGACACATGCACATTGTGAGACTTTTGTAGAAAGTCAGCAAGCAACCAGACAGTGTTCTGATGCAGTTTTAGAAACTTATAATAAATAATTTTGTTTTCATGTTTACATTGTTGGTAAGTCCCACGGCACTACAAAAAAGGTAGACTAAGTAAAGTCAGAAATATTACAAACAGTTCATGCAATGCAAAAATGTGTTTTAAAGCTGAAGTATGCCATTTTTCTTCACGTTAAAATAGTTTTTGTCCTGTTTGAATCTGTTTGTCCTATCAATAGAAGACAAGAAAAGTTCATGAGATGATTTGAATCCAATCCTTGATTTTGAAAGTGATGCAGAAATTACACTTCAGCTTTAAAGATAGACTCTGCATTGGTAGCATACTGTTTGATAAAACATTTACATTGGAAGTGAGAATGTGGAGCAGAAATGTGAATCTTGTTTTATAATTTTATTAAAAAAAACACAATAATTCTTCCCTCAAAACTTGTGTATTATTTGAGCTGTAAAGTGGTTTAAACCATAATTACCATAATTTAGTTATGTTTAGAACCTCGGATTCAGGAGGAACAGTGCGGGTTTCGTCCCGGTCGTGGAACACTGGACCAGCTCTATACCCTTTTCAGGGTGCTGGAGGGTTCACGGGAGTTTGCCCAACCAATCCACATGTGCTTTGTGGATTTGGAGAAGGCATTTGACTGTGTCCCCCGCGGCGTCCTGTGGAGGGTCCTCTGGGAGTATGGGGTCCGGGGACCTCTGTTAAGGGCTGTCCGGTGCCTGTTCGACCAGAGCAGTAGCTTGGTTCGCATTGCCAGCAGTAAGTCAGACTTGTTCCCGGTGCATGTTGGACTCCGGCAGGAATGCCCTTTGTCACCGGTTCCGTTCATCATTTTTATGTACAGAATTTCTAGGCGCAGCCAGGGGCCGGAGAGTCTCCAGTTTGGGGACCACACAATTTCGTCTCTGCTTTTTGTGGATAATGTTGTCGTGTTGTCCTCATCAGACCAGGACCTCCAGCGTGCACTGGGGTGGTTTGCGGCTGAGGGTGAAGTGGCTGGGATGAGAATCAGCACCTCCAAGTCCGAGGTCATGGTTCTCAGTCGGCAAAGGGTGGTTTGCCCACTTCAAGTTGGTGGAGAGTTCCTGCCTCAAGTGGAGGAGTTCAAGTATCTTGGGGTCTTGTTCATGAGTGAGGGAAGGATGGAACAGGAAATTGACAGGCGGATCGGTGCAGCTTCTGCAGTAATGCGGTCCCTGTACCGGTCTGTCGTGGTGAAGAAGGAGCTGCGCTGCAACGTGAAGCTCTTGATTTACTGGTCGATCTACGTTCCTACTCTCACCTATGGTCATGAGCTGTGGGTCATGACCGACAGGACAAGATCCCGGATACAGGCGGCTGAATTGAGCTTTCTCCGCAGGGTGGCTGGGCGATCACTTAGAGATAGGGTGAGGAGCTCGGTCATTCGGGAGGAGCTCAGAGTAGAGCCGCTGCTCCTCCACATCGAGAGGGGCCAGTTGAGGTGGCTCGGGCGTCTGTTCTGGATGCTTCCTGGACGCCTTCCCGGGGAGGTGTTCCGGCCATGTCCCACTGGGAAGAGAACCCGAGGAAAACCTAGGACACGCTGGAGGGATCATGTCTCCCGACTGGCCTGGGAACGCCTCAGTATTCCCCCGGAAGAGCTGGAGGAAGTGTCTAGGGAGAGGGAAGTCTGGGCGTCTCTGCTTAGACTGCTGCCCCCGTGACCCGGCCCCGGATAAGCAGAAGAAGATGGATGGATGGATGGATGGATGGATGGATGGATAGTTGTGTTTAAGTTGTGTTAAATTCTGTTTTAGTTGTGAAAAAGTAAAAAAAATGTGATGGTAGTTTTGACAGGAAATATTATTAAGCCTTTTTTCACACTAAAATCATGTTTATATGCATACTGTTTAAGTCAGGTTGTTATAATACTAAAACAGTGAGTATTTTAATAGCCCCTTTCACTTTTGCTGTAAGTGCCCAGATTTTACTTTTTTTACTCTTTCCCCGCCAATGACGGACAGGGAACCTTTTGAAAACCGAGAATTGATTTCATCTTAATCTGTTTTTGAAATTGCTGTTATTATTATACTATGTAAAAGATCAATAAAAAGGAAGAAGAAACAAGCGATAACATATGTAAGCAGATGCATATGTAATTCAACATTAAACAGCATATAAATCAAAACTGCCTAATGTTACTGAATGAAATGTTGCCCAGGATGAGGTATAGGACTGTGAATCTTTGAGGGTGTTGATGGACTCGATCTACTCCATCTATGTTTTGATCATCGTTTTGAATAAGATCCAGATGTAGTCTTTGACAAAAACACGTTTTTCTCAGCTTTTTGATCAAAATAGTACTTTTTATTAATGAAACTTACTCACATTCAAGTGTTGATAAAAAAAGAATTTATTAAGCTAGAATATATGTATATATGTTTAAAAGCAGAGGCTCTGTTTTTTTCTTTTGATATATTGTATGTTCAGATATTCATACAGCAAAGTATCCTGGGGGCCATCGAAATTTTGTTAAAATGATCAAAAATGCTGGCGGTGGCTGGCAACTTTTTTTAAATTATGCCACACATTCTTTCGGTTTTGTACAAACTCGTTCTCATCCGATTTGACAATAAAAAGAAACAAGGCCACTCATAAGGATTTTTTTATACTGCATATTCTGACACTTGCGTCTTGCACAAGGCAAAGGATGCTGCTTTTCTAAAGAAACACACAAAGCAAAAAATGGCAGATCATTTCAATTAGTAGCTGTCAATTGTTCAATATGGCTCTTTGTGCCATTGCTCCTTTAGAATACCCTGTCATTTAGAATTCATTTGTGCTTTTCATTGAATTCATCCCCCTTCCTAAAACCCACCACCAACCACTTCAAGAATTTAGTGTGTTTCCACCCATTTTTTCCTCTCTGACTGCACTAGCAGATGGCACAATCATCTGTGTACATATTTAAATGACAAATGTAAGACAGGTGGCATCTCTCGAGACGCTTACTCCATTCAGAGGACCACTTTACTCCTCCAATGCCTTTGTTTTGCAAAACTGTGGGCAGATCACAAGGAGCCTGGGCCCGACACAGCAAAAAAAAAAAAAAAAAAAAAACGGCAGAAACAGCAAAAATAGCAGTTCTGACGGAACACAAGTGCCAAGGATACTGCGTCCCGGGATGAATTCTCGTGGGCCACCGCTTTTTCCCTAAGCAGGTTTTCACTGACACAGCAATGTATCTCTCCTGCAGGTAATGATGACGGTAATGCCTTGTGTTTGTGTAGAACCTCTTTCCTTAGGAGAGAGCTGAAAGTGCTTACTAGTGGGGGGTGAAGGAAACTCATAGCAGTCGATCCGGATGATGTATAGCTGCAAGTCTTCGGCATAACAGTGGATTGCCAAGGATTTATTGCCCCAATTAGCTTAGAAGTTGATGAGCTTTCACTGCATAACAGAGCATAATATAACTACATCTCAGTTTGAGCTAAACAAATACATACACACAGGTCAGGAGTCCTGTACCGAAGGTGTGATTATGTGAGGTGCCCTAGAGCTCCCTCTACTGACACTACAGGTTCCTGCAGGGCTATTTCATCTTCTGCATTTGCTGTGAAGCATTCTGTTTTATTCTAAAGACAAGACATCAGTGCATTGTAGTAGAATATATGTTATCTATCTATTGATCATTTCCTGTATAATTTTTAGGTGTTCTGGGCAAATATCAATTAAATGCCATATTGATAAAGCTAAAAGCATTTGTAAAAGTACATGATTGCTTAATCCATGGTGGAAAAAAGCAAATGCATATAAATTAGAGTAAGGACAGGCCCACATGCCTTTCATCAACACAGTCACGCACAGCACCATACATGGAGAAACAGAGAGGCGAAGAAAATACCACTCTTCCTCCTGATTCAAAATTCTAATCATCAACTCATTGCTTAGCAACAGAGGGGTTCCATAGCAACAAGGCAGCATTGTCACTCAAACATCGCAACGAGAGACACGGTGCTTTTCATACATTGTATTCAATATGCTTCATTTTTCCCTCTCATGAATGGCCAAACGTTGGCATCGTGTCCCTTTCTCAGATGAGGAATATATACGGCGACTCTGTTAAATCATTTGAGATGGATGGAACACTGAGGAGTGGATAAACATATTAATAGATGTTTAAGCCACATGTTTAAAACATGAAGCGTTCGCATGTGCCAGAATGAAAGGAGAATATTTATATGTTGCTCTAACATTTGTAGTTATTAACACAGCGTTGACATTTAAAAAAGTCTCTGGATGTGGTGAGTCAGAACTAACAAAAGCTGAAATAGTCATTTGGAAACACCTACACTAAAAAAAGAACACTAACACTAAATAGAGGACACCCGGTATGAGATTTATATTAATTAGATTAATAATCAAAAGATAATCACAATTGAATAATATGATCGATTTAGATGATAAGACCAATTTCCATATTTATATGTAAATAATAGGCCTACCATTTTTGATCAGTTTAGAAAAATAAATAGATTAATTTATCTACTGTAGTTATCCAATACCTGACACTTTCCATGGATTTTTGGAACTTTCCGTAATCTTACCAACACAAGAACTGTGTGCATTTTTTGTTAGAATTATGAGAATTTTGTTAGAAGTAACATCAAATTAACCTAACATTAAAAGCAGCTAGTTTTAAACACATCAGATATCAAGCAATACCATAACTTGTTTAAAGTATGAAAAAAAATAAAAATAATTATGTCATATTTTTGTTCCACATTTTCTGCTGAACCCTGACAGCTTAATTATTTTTCTTATTTGAATTTAATTTAATGAATATTGGTAGAACCAAGTCACACAAATCAGAGTTTTAAACTATGGACCAATATTTTAGTAACCTTGTTAAAAATGGATGGACAATAAAACAGCTCAAATCATTTCAGGCCCTATTTTGTACAGTACCTTATTCATAGAAAGTGTCACCTGCATCGATAGAAGGGTTTAAAATTGCAGTTATTAATATATGCATCATGCAAAGATTCTTACTGTTATTTAATCATTGCTGTGACACTGTTTGTCAAGCTGTATATGAGAATAATCAAAATAGTTACAATTATTTTCTTTAATTAATAGTACTTCAACATTAACACACATTTGGTGTGGGTGATTTGTGTGTCCATGGCTAACAAAAGAGCCATGTGACACTGACAGTCTTTGATGAATTAAAGTGCTCTTCAAACTCAGAGGCCAGAACAAAGAGATGAATTTGTATAGTTCTGCAAGTTTTAGGAAACTCAGCAAGCAGCCATATGGCACATTTGCAGAAATACACATCAGCAAGAAGAAACACCTAGCTGAACTGCGTCAGCCTACAGTATATCTTCAGGGTTTTTTTCTGGGTTATATATATATATATATATATATATATATATATATATATATATATATATATATATATATATATATATATATATATATATATAACCCAGAAAAAAACCCTTCACCAACTAAAGCACAATGCTGTTCATGATAACTGCTTACATTTATTATTCTATGACTTTGAGCCAATGTTGCTGTGTAGGGACACATACGGTTAATATACAGTCGCAGTGCCACAGTGTTACACTTTTTGTGAAAATATGAATATCTGCATATCAAGCTGGGATCAGAGATAGTGTCAGTATTCAGTAACGTGGCCATTTCCAACACCGATTAGGAGAAGACTTCATAGGATTCAGTGAAGCCGGGATAAAAACTGAAAAATAATTCCAAACCTATAAGCATTAAGGAGCAACATTTGCCCCCTTAAATTGATTTCCAAGGGCATTTTTAAGGCTAGCTTTCAAACCTTGCATCCCCTTTCTTAAAAATTCTTAAATCCTTATTCGTTTTCAATTAGAATCATAATACACTATATGGCTGTTACAATCAAATCAGTCTCAATAAAATCCATTTTTGCACTGCAGAGGTAACACTGAAGCTGCAAGTGCAGTGGCATTTAGATGTATTTACACAGGCTGTTTTATGCAGCTCAGAGATGCCATGAATGCATTTACAGTGCAGTGCAAATACTTTATATATGAAACTAAAACCAACAGTAGGTGGCGGCAAGTCACTATCTTAATGAGTGAGTTATTGGTTGATTCATTCCACCAAATGTTTAAAATGGCTAATTGATTAAGGAATGAAGAAAGTGGCTGTATTTATAAATAGCTCAGAATCATCAGATTCGTTCAAAACAACTGAATCATTGAGGAACGAAACACCATGATGGCAGCAATTTCCTACTCTCTGAATAGGCACTTCTTTTAAAGAAATCACTTCACCACAGTCTAAAAGTACATCCATAGTAAGTATGTATATAGTATTAATGTGTGTAGTATAAATATAAAATGCGGACATACTACAGCCATCATGTGTCATAGTCATGTGACGTGTCCAGTGTTAATTTGAGCCGAATCCTTCCGGATCCTGCTCCGGAAAATTTCAGATTTTGGATTTTTGCATTCCGGCATTTGTTTTTAAACTATTCGGCATTAGCAAATGCCATTTACAAATCTGTAATGCAAGAATTTACAAACGTACATAGCCACCACGTTATGGAGGATGTTCAGATATTTATTTTAAATTTGTTATTAACTTGTGTTTACTTCGCTCAAACGGCACGCTTGGCCAGCTACAACGAAACTGATAGCTAGGCAATAGACAATTTACCAATCCTGAGTGGCGACATCACTACATGCAATAGAATAGAATTCCGGCGCGAGAATGGTTTGTAATCGTGCCGTGCTGAACCAAGCTCAAATGGAAATATAAATGGAACCGTTTCTTATCGTTCTAAGTGGCTATTGATTCATCTGAATTTATTTTAATGTTCCCCCAACAGACACTCTACTGACTATAAGTAACGTCTCGGTTACGTATGTAACCCTCGTTCCCTGAGGAGGGAACGGAGATGTTACGTCAGTGAATGACGAAATGGGGGTTTCGCTTAGAAGCCTATCACCTTAGAAAACGAGCCAATGGCATTAAAATGCCTTGGGTCTGCGGAATTTGCATGCCACGACTCCGCTCCACCGCGTGGGTATAAAAGGAGGAGCGGTGGCAATCTCGCATTATGTTTCCTCTCTGAGGAGCCGAGACTGAACTCGCAATTCCAGCGGTACAGCGGTTGTGGCAGAGGGACGTAATGCCTCCATTACCTCCTCAGGGAACGAGGGTTACATATGTAACCGAGACATTCCCTTTCGTTCAGTCACTACAAGTTAATTCAGTGAATGACAAAAAGGGGGTCCCAAATCAGTCACGCCACATCAGCTGTCTTCCAGTGCCCTGCGCAAGACTGAGCTCCTTGCCGTGAGACTAGCACGGACGAAGGGCTAGGCTTAACACAAGAATACCAAGGTATACTGGGTAACATATCCCAGAAGGAACATGTAAAACAATGATGCCATTGGCTGGGTCTGCCTCCTCTGAGGCACGAATCCAGGCCTGGGTCTCAGGATCACGTGAGAGTTGGCGATAGCGGCAACATACACTTTGAGGGCGGAGGGAGACAGCCTTCGCTCCAACCGATCTTGCAGGAAGGAAAGCACGACACTGATCGGGCATTTTCTGGGGTCTTCTCGGCGAGAAGAGCACCAGGTGATGAAGAGGTTCCACATCAACGCATAGGCGTGTCGAGTGGACAAGGTTCAAGCAGAAGTGATGGTAGCCACCACCGGAGGTGGTAGGGTACTCAAACCTGCCTCGTCCTGTTCAGAAGCCACACATGTAGGTTCCATAGATCGGGACGAGGGTTGCAGAGGGTTCCCTGTCTCTGGGAAAGGAGGTCCTTCCTCAGAGAAATTGGCCCGGGAGGTGCTGTCGTAAGGAGTACTAGTTCGCAGAACCAGGTCCGGGTGGGCCAATGAGGCGCAACCAGAATGACCTGCTCCTCGTCCTCCCTGATCTTGCACAGAGTCCGTGCAAGAAGGCTCACTGGGGGAAACACATACTTGCGGAGGCCCCATGGCCAGATGTGCGCCAGAGCATCAGTACCGAGTGTGCCCTCGGTCAGGGAGTAAAACAGGCTACAATGGGAAGAGTCGTGGGAGGCAAACATATCTACCTGTGCGTCGCCGAACTGTTCCCAAATCAGCTGAACCATCTGGGGATGGAGTATCCATTCTCCAGGAAGTGGCTGAAACTGTTACCCCTTTTCCACCAAGGCAGTGCTGTGCCGGTTTGGAGCCGGTGCCTACTCGTGAATCAGTTCTTTGTGTTTCGACAGCCAAAGAACTGGTTCTCGGCCAGGAAAATTGGTTCCAGAGCAGCACCAACTCTTTGATGGACTAGAACCGTTCTTTTACCACATCATGCTTACGTCGGGGGCTGGGGGCGGGGTTATTGTCGAACTTCTTCTCGAACGTAACCTCCGTCTATAGTAATCCAGACGAGCAGCACAAATGTGTTCTAAACGTCTTCTTCTGACCCCAATATAGGATTGCAAAGCCAGGAACATTTGCAGAAAGACAATGTAGTGTCAACGAGTTGCGACATACGGCAAGAGCGCAGACCACCTTGTCGGTTGATGTACGCTACTGTCACGGTATTGTCTGAACGGACTAGTACGTGTTGATCCTTGAGCAATGCACGGAAGCGGTGCAGAGCCAAACGTACCGCCAGCAACTCAAGGCAATTGACATGCCAAAGGCGCTGAGGTCCTATCCAGGAGCCCACGGCAGCATGTCCATTGCACATGGCACCACAGCCCATGGTGGAGGCATCTGTTGACACAACAACATGACTGGAAACTCGTTCTAAGGGCACACCGGCCCATAGAAAGCTGATGTTCGTCTACGGGGTGAAGGTCTGACAGCAGGCTGGAGTAACTGGTACTCGGAGCGTGCCCTGTTGCCATGCCCACCTCGGGACTCAATCACAAGGCCAGTGCTGAAGCAGTCTCATATGAAGCAGCCCATCTCAGGAGCGCCGTCTGGGCCGCCTTCCTGCAGCCAACTCCATGGTGTAAAGGCTGCTGCTGGGGCCGGGCGAGAGGGCGCCCTCGGCGCCGAGTATTGACTGAACGAAAGGGAACTTTGCAACTACATGTCAACTTATTCTACTTACCTGAACCCTAACCTATAGTCTACAAACAATACTACTTTAATTACTGGTCTTTGACATGTAGTTGCAAAGTTACTTATAGTTAAAGTGTATAAAGGGGACCATCGAAATAAAGTGTAACCTATTATTTATTTATTAATCATATACTATTGGATAATGTATAAAATGATGATGATATTAAAAGGAGGACAAATGAGTATACAGCTCAAGGCTGAGCTGGTAGGCACACGTTATTTCAAAACTGGACCGTCCGACTTAAAACCGGATGGATGGCAACACTAGTGTACATTTAGTGTCATCTGTGTGTCAGTTGTTCTAAATGCACCCGGAAGGTCAATGGTTCCCAAAGGCTCTGTAGAGGTATAATAATGAAATGGGTTTTTAAACATGCTTCCTGGCCACTGAGCCAGACGCATCCATCTCAGGCCCTGCGGTAAATGACATGTCTTTCACTGTGTATTTATCTGAAACGATCACAGGGCCGTATCCTGTCCTTGACTGATCCCTTCTGATTCCCAAGGACTAGTCTTCCCCATCCATCACCGGGGGTGCGAACAGGGTCCCGTGGGGATGAGTGTTATTGTGATGCGCCTTCACCTGCAGTGAGTCTCGTCAAACATGCAGTTTGTTGGTGAACAATGAAGTGTGCTTTCTGTGGTTACGTGCCAGCTAATAGGTCTCCTTATTCTCCTTTCAAGCATAACTGCCTAACACACACACACATAGCATGTTCATCTAGTAAAAAGAGGACTGCAGCATGAGATAAAGCAAAAGGAACAGCCTCCTCAAGCATTTTCTCTTCGACCGGCTCTTTCCCCCATAAATCAGAAGACATTCTCTGCTCATCGGGATAGAGATCATCCGTGCTCTGCTCATCCATTTATCGCCCAGCTCTGACAATGCCGCACTTTTGTGCTGAATGCGCGCTACTTTCGCATCCAGCGTTGATGCTCTTTCAGCCCACACACGCCTAAAAAGCTCCTTTTCTTTAAAGCGTCGGGACATGGGAGAGAAACCGTGTGGCTGCTTGCAGGAGTCAAGTTAATTAATAGGGAAACTAGCTGAAGCATTGTAGGTGTATTAATTATTAATTAAGAGACTTTATGCCAGCTGGGAAAGATGTCAGCAATTAGGGGAGATTTTGCGGTGAGCAGTTGTCCTTGGATATGGGAGTGTGTCCCCTATGAGGCACAGTGTGGTCGCAGAACATTTTGAGTCATGCGGGTTTATCAAACTCATAGCTTAACTGTTGGGGGGTCGTTGCATTTTATTAATTGTATCTCTTTTCCCAGGATGAGCTGACTTTCTCATGTAATATACCCGGACCACATGGGCATAATGTGGACTCAAATACTACTACTACTAATACTACTAGTACTACTAATACTACTACTACTACTACTAATAATAATAATAATAATATGTGTGGGAAAGGTTTTTTGTAAGAATAACCCTATAAAAAACATTTCCCACACATATTTCTCCCCCAAATTAAAAATAAATACATAAAATAAATATATAAATTAAAATGAAATATGTCTGTCATTCACTCTATAAATTGTTTATCATTTACTTTCTACAAGACAACAGATTACAATAGGTGTCTCCTGTATGAACACTGTGAATGAGAGCACATGCCAACCAATCTTTCAAAAAATTTAACATTATTTATTTAATAACTGGTGACTGTGTTTATCAGGTGATTGGCCACTGCAGTTACTGATCCTACCAGAGGCAGTTGTTCAGAACAATACAGAATGACATTTAGCACAGAATTTTAAAATAATTAATCGCAGACATTAATGGCCGGTTACCAACCACCAATTTTCACACAAAAATGTTCTAACTAAAGGCCCCCAGAGTGTGCTTTTTTAAGGTAAACCTAATTTTAAAATGTATCACCTCATTATTTCCATGGCAACACAAAAAAAGCTGGTCATGTGCCAAACCACAGGCACAATAGCACTGAATGTTCTAATCACACCAGTTAAGACTTCCACCCAGTCTTCTTTCGAAGACTTTCCATCTAAAACTGCAGCCTCTCTTGCCATCTGACTCTAGTCTGACCTCATGAAGGCAAGTGTCTGCAAGATGGCAGTGTGTTAGCAGTTAGTGCAAACTATTTAGAGAATGCACTGGTGTCCATGACAACCTAAACCATAGGTGGGAGCGAACCCACTGCAGCAACATGATGTAATGTTCAACATATCAGAGTGTTTCAACTTTTCTCTCTGCACTGTGTTGTTTTTATGCTACTGCTACAGTAGGTGATTGCTTAGTGGCTTAAATCAAAAAAGCCCATCCCAAATATCTATGACATGCTGGTCTCTTGTGTCTCTCCTTCAGATTAGGTCTATGGAATTGTTTTGCTAGATTTAGGGTACATTAACACGACAACGATGTACTAAAAACGGAAACGTTTTTCCTTTGCATGTTTCGCGTAAAGATGAGAACATTGTAAAAACGATCCCCGTTCACAGGGATTAAAGCGCTGTATTATACTTTACATGCCTGGCCAATAGTTGACGATGTCACTTTGTAAAGAAACACTCTGCACCTATAGACTGAACACGTAATGCCCATGCACATGATGTCACCGTTTCACAAATTTGCGTTTTTGTAGATTACACAGAGAAAATGGCCCCTTATTGTCCACCAGTAGGGTTGGGTACCGAAACCGGTACCGATATGGAACCGGTACCCAAGTAACGAGTATGTAACCGGACCGAATCAAAATGCAGATTTCGGTGCATCATTTCGGTGCCACTTAAATGCCTCAGCTGTCGGTTGAAATATTTGCCCTCTGGTTCTCCAAAATGGACGTAAGAAGCATCATTACTGAATGTGATTGCTAGTTTACCCTTTAACGCGTACGATTGATCACACCGGTGTGATTAGAATGTTCAGTGCATTGCATGATCATCAACTGCTAAATTCAAATCTACGATCGCGCGTTGGCTGGCGCTGAGCCAGAGACAGACGCGCTCAGCGCTGTCATATATCACAACTATTCAGTGTTTTCACATAAGGTTTATTTTAGGTGTCAGACATTTAAATACTCATAAGTAGCAAAACAATACATTTATAGTTTGTAAAATACACACTGATGTCTATGGAATCGGCAATAACAATCATTTCAATTATAAATTGATGACGTGTTTAGACACACATTGTAGGTACTAGGTAACTATAAAATTTACTCTGTTCTTCTCACATTTCACCGGTCACTTACTTTTATGTATTTCGGGAGAAGTGGATGAATTGCCGTGTTGTAGGCTAAATCTGACAGATACAATACTCTGAACTGCGGTGCGTACTAACATGGCAAACAATGTGCGTTAGATCAACTAACATATATGATGATGATCATTATAAATGTTTCTTAAATGACAAAATACATTCACTTACATGTAAGAATAAAAAATATCAGCCAAGGACTGACTGACATGTAACGCAACCAATCACAGTTCGTTTTGTTCCGAGTCATGTTTAGTGTGAAAATGTGAAGTCGATGTCCCTACAATAACAGACCTGCGTACATCTAATAAATGATTCATTCAAGAACGTTGTGCGAGTTTACTGCAACAATAGAGCCGCAAACTTCACATCCAGCATTCAGTTGATCCTGATGAGTGCTCATTGTCGCGGTTGTAAACATGACGGCGTTCTTCTTCCACAAGGGGTTTTGCGTCACAGCATTTAAGGTGATACGTTCTAAAATAATGCTCACCTTGTGCAGGACATGCAATAAGAGGTGTCGTATTTTGCCAGAGAAGGCAAAAATGTCGTCATATTTCTACAAAAGAATTGCTGAAAATTTAAAGCTGGTTTGTAGCATACCAAGAATACAGACTACTTTGCTGTTATTAGTACTGTAACTTATTTAGTGTTAAATTATTGTAATTGGGTTAGGTGGCTAAGGTTTTATTGTGAATTTATGTAAATTTGTTGTGTTTTACTTATATTTATATATTTAACCATACTTTAAAATTGTAATATATTGTTCAACTTTAAGATTAGTATTATTTTTTTTCAATAAAAAAAGCCGTTCGTTCGTGTCTTTCACCATCGTTTTGACCCAACCATATCCACTAGGCAGAAATAAGTCAGATATCCAACGAGCCGCATGGTTTGAGGTAACATTCATGTGCACTCAGTCATTTTTCCCTCATTAAATCATTACTAAAAATAATATTTTTAAGAATATATTTACACTCAGGAGAGACTCTCAGTCAAATCAGTAGCCTATTAAAGACATTTTTATTCTACATGGAGCATCTGGTTGCTTATTAAAGGGATTCATGGAGTCTTCATGTCATTTCAAACCTGTATGACTTTCTTTCATCTCTGGAACACAAAGGAGATATTTTGAAGAATGTGTCTCAAAATATCTTCTTTTGTGTTCCATGTCAGAGAGAACTGCAACCAAGTCTCAATTGGAAAAACATGTCCATGCTTCATGACACCTTCAAAGTTAAAGTGAGTGGCACTAAAAGTGTGTTCAGTTCAGTCAGAAACAGATGATCATGAATCTGGCAATGTTTTTTGTTGTTGTATAATATGTTCATTTTATATAGCACCTTTCTGCCAACTCAAGGACATTTCACAATACAACAATGGAAAAAATACAGCAATAAAGTAGAAGAGAACAAGCGAATAATCAATCCAGCAATACGCCATTACACATAAAATCATCCACAAAATCAAGAATAGCATTTAAGGAAGAGATGGGTTTTCAGTTCCCTCTTAAAGTCTGAGATATTGCAGATGAAATGTCCGGTGAGTGGTGCCAAGTTAATTCTATATCATGTTTAAAAATAATGTACCAAATACACTAAATCTTACCCAAGGCCTAACCGAGTGTTTCAAAAATGCATAAATTAGATAATAATGCATTTGTTGAAGCAGCCATGCCATTTTCAATCCGATCTTACAGGTGTTACTATTTTACGAGGTGGCATTTTCGTATGGACTCGTACAATTTGAATTTATACAAAAATGTACCTAAACGATTATTAGGGGGAAAAATGATCCCCGAAACAAACAGTCACTTGGGTACAAGCAGATTGTACAAAAACATATGAAAGAGATCCTACAAATTCCTATGTTTTAGCCACCAATTCACCAAAAATAGTTGATAATTGACATTACATTGTGTTGCCATTATAGCTTGCTTCTACAATTCTTTGAGCTCTTTTATTGTGAGACCGTGCAGTGCTGTACTACACTACTGATAAATACTACATCAGAAAAGCCATACTTATGGAGCTGGTTATGCAAAGCAATAATCTGGAGCTGGTTATGCAAACCAATAATCAATGCATCTTTAAGGTTTGAGGTTTATTCAGATTACTAACCCTAAGAATGAGCAATAACAGTAGTGATGCTTGTCTTAGAAAACACCACTAAAAATGTAGTTTGCCACGATTTACTATAGTTTACCATAATTTACTATAGTATACCATGATTTACCATGTTCAAGTATGATTTACTGACTCTAGCATGATTTACCATAGTTTACCATGATTTACCATAGTTTACCATGATTTACCACGATTTACTATAGTTTACCATGATTTACTATAGTATACCATGATTTACCATGTTCAAGTATGATTTACTGATTCTAGCATGATTTACCATAGTTTACCATGATTTACCACGATTTACTATAGTATACCATGATTTACCATGTTCAAGTATGATTTACTGATTCTAGCATGATTTACCATAGTTTACCATGATTTACCATAGTTTACCATGATTTACCACGATTTACCATAGTTTACCATGATTTACTATAGTATACCATGACATACCATCTTCAAGTATGATTTACTGATTCTAGCATGATTTATCATAGTTTACCATGATTTACCATAGTTTACCACGATTTACCACGATTTACTATAGTTTACCATGATTTACTATAGTATACAATGATTTACCATGTTCAAGTATGATTTACTGATTCTAGCATGATTTACCATAGTTTACCATGATTTACCATAGTTTACCATGATTTACTATAGTATACCATGATTTACTATGTTCAAGTATGATTTACTATGATTCTAGCATGATTTACCATAGTTTACCATGATTTACCACGATTTACCATAGTTTACTATGATTTACTATAGTATACCATGATTTACCATGTTTTAGTATGATTTACTATGATTCTAGGATGACATAGTTTACCATGATTTAGTCAAAAGAGCCAAGTCCCATCTCTATACTATGTTTTGATGCAGAGATATACGTTTTGCTAAACGGTTGCTAGGGTACTCTTTTTGGTTGTTATGGAGTTGCTTGACAGCTGCCAATGATGAAACTGCAAAGGCTTCTTGACACTTTGAATGATATAAACCTGGTTTAATATCAAGACACGAGGAAAAATGTCTCGGTTACGAATGTACCCCTGGTTCCCTGAGAAGGGGAACGAGACACTGTGTCTGACAAGAAGCTATGCAGTGTTCCCCATAGCATATTTTTCAGGTGCAGTGCGAAATCCCATTCAAAAGGGAACCAAAGGCCTAGAGTAGACTCACTCTTAAGGGAAAAGAGTACATGTTCGCAGCTTTACGGATGTGTCGCCACCATTTCAAGCTTTGTTAACGGTGGGATCTGAGACCATAAAACCCATTTCAGAGGTGATGACAGCCAGATTTACTGTAAAGGGCTGTCTCCAGGGTGAGGGGCTCAAACTTGATGGATGGGAGAGAGTTGGTGGCCAGGTTTTCTCATTTGCACATCTAGTACAAAATCCCTTCAGAGCGGTTCCCCTTCATAAGGTTGGGGGAGCTCTGCTACTGGCCAGTGACTCTTTGAACCTGCCTTCCATGCCCAAATCAAACACAGCAGGCACATTTGTCCATTTTCCTGGCATTTTAATGGAGCCCCTTGAATATGCTGTGATACATTCCTGATGCCCCACCCCCAGAATAACCTCTGTTTGACTAGCACTACATACTCCATTTTTTTAAGCTTGTACACATGTGAGAGATAGTAAATGGAAAAAGTAGAGAAATCATTGTATTGCTCAGTAACCACAACTTGGTGAAATTGCATCTGACATCATATCGCAGACCAGCTTTACATGGTTTTCTGAGAAAAGTCCCTGAGAGCCTCAGAAAATGGTACATCACAGTAACATACTGTCCAGCGTTAAGACAGCGTACAGACATATACATCCTCCCAAGTTAAGATTTATCTAAAGCACCTCGTCCATGACAGTTGCATGTAATGCACAGCAATACATTAAGCTTGAAGGAGAAGTGTCAGCTTGTACGTTCCATCAGAGTGAATACATATCATCAAACACACACACATACACAGTGGTCTAAGGCCAGGGACAGTAAATCACACTGCTAACGAGATGGTCTGCCCTCTGGCTACTCTGCACTGCTATTTGTCTAAGACTTGGCAACCATTTGGATTATATATCGGCCCTACGATGTAAATGTACTTATGAGATGTGGTGGCATATAGCACTTGAGTTAGGAACCCTATATGTTTGCTTCTAAAGCTTGACACATTATTGAGCACTTTAACAGAATATGCCCTGTTAATCTAATCTAAATATTATTATTTATTTATTATTATAATTTTTTTTCTAAATGGTTGTGATTCAGTTTTGGTTAAGGAGAAAGCTGGAGTTGCATAAAATGGCTATTTACTCAGCATTATGATACCGAGCAGCTATAAATGCTTTAGAAATGTTTTCTATCACATGTTTATTACATAGTTACAGCACATCTGATATATTTTCATGACATTTCTTTAAATTCCAATGTAATTTACAAAGTGTTGATATGAAAGCTTTTAAAACATTGCCCACAGTAGTAAAGTTGAAGGTGATGCCGATAACCCAGCACAGGAAAAACACTTACTGCTACAATTTACAGGCCACTGCTTTTTATTAGTTTTCCTGCAGTCCATGGGGGCCACTTACATCTTGGGAAAAATGGTGAGGTCTTCAAAGATAATGTAATTAGTGGCCTTTTGTTCATAGTTTCGTTTCAATGGTCTCTCTCTTAGACTATAGGCCTTATTCTTCAGGGAGCAGGACACCCCTCTTGTTCATACAGAGAGAGGTAATCCAGCATAGTGTGAAAAGCAGTAATCTGATGTGGGTTTTATATTGTATATATACACATATTAACACTGGTGCATTGTGATCAGTCACGAGAAAAAACATATTTGAATATACATATGTAAATGAAATTTGAGAGCTGCGGTAGAAGGCAAGATTTTCATGACATAATTTCAGTTTTTGTCTCTTCATCAGACAAAGATATTGTATGGCTTTTGAAGACTTGGGACATAGTGTAGCACAAATCATGTGGACTGCTTTTACGATACATTTATGGTGCTTGAGCATCCTTTTGAATCTTGAAAGTCTCAAAGCAACCAGTTTACAATTCTTTAAAATGATTTTATAGCGTTTCACAAAAAAAAAAAAAGTCATATGGTTAGAAATAAAAATGAGAGTCAAGTCACCTTTATTTATATAGCGCTCTTTACAATACAGATATGTTCAAAGCAGCTTTACAGTGATAACAGGAAAATAATGCAACAAAGTTTGTTTCTGCTGTGCAGCAGATCTAGAAGAAAATAGTGTCATAGTCCAGCTTAAGTATAGTTCAGTGATGGTTCATTTCTGTTGTAAGTTATTTATTAATAAGTAATATTATTTATTATATGTACGTTAAAGGTGCATTGCGCAAGTCTCTGAGTTTTTGCAGAACTATGCCCCCTCTGGCGACAAGTGAAACTGCAACTGAACGCACATGACGTCACGCCCAGTCTCAAATTCCGACCCGAATCCCTCTTATTTATTTTACTGTACAGGATTATAGAGGCTCATTCAGCCCATCAGGCAATTGTTTAAACATATGGGTTAGAAAAACGGGTATTTTTAACATGAAATGTTGCGCAATGCACCTTTAAGTTATTAATTGAGTTAATTTATATATATATATATATATATATATATATATATATATATATATATATATATATATAGCCGCTCTGGTGAACAGTGATGTCATCGTCCAACTTAGTTCAGTTCTCATTTAATGGTGTCAATGCAGGCAGATCGATAATATTGTTGAATATTAAGTGTCCCCAACTAAGCAAGCCAAAGGTCAAAGGCCAAAGGCCAAAGGCGACAGTGGCAAGGAGTAAGTAAATGATCATAGAATTTACATTTTTGGGTGAACTATTTTGACAAATTATATTAAATGTGCACTTTTAGTGTACTTCAAATCTTAAAAGTATAAATAAAAAACCTATACTCACATATATTATAATATTAATGAAATAAAAGGCCATTTAAGTGTACTTAAAGGAGAGTGTACTGTTTCTTAACAAACTCAAGTACACTTTTAAAGTACCATTTGT
Organism: Scardinius erythrophthalmus; assembly: GCF_964197995.2. Taxonomy (NCBI): domain Eukaryota; kingdom Metazoa; phylum Chordata; class Actinopteri; order Cypriniformes; family Leuciscidae; genus Scardinius; species Scardinius erythrophthalmus. The sequence continues at coordinate 33,192,596 of NC_138237.1, read as the reverse complement.
AATAATATCAAATGAAAAGTTTTACGTTAAAGTACATTTTAAATAATTATAATCTAAAAGTATTTTGCCATGCTTTAATGAAGTACACTTATTTTGATGTGTTGATCAACATACAAAAGCAGATGTGAAGTACTTGATATTAATTTTATCTGTAGTGTGTTATTTGATATTACATTGTTATTTGTAGGGCTGACTTCTAATAGTCGAGGATTCGACGATTCGATTCGGAGAGGTCTGATTCGACTATGAACCTCATAGTCGAATACATGGGCGTCAGTTTGGTTTGAAATGTGCTGGGGACAGAGACGCATTCACATTTTCAGAAGGGCTGGGTACCATTTTTATTTTATTTTTTCAGGTCATGTTTTGAAAGACGATGTCCTGTAGCTTACTAATGTAAATAGATAAAAATGTATTCAAAAATCTACTTCACATTTTCAGCAGGGCTGCGGAGCGGCTGTGAGTTGACTCCACACGGTTCTCATGTGCGTTAAAAGCTTTACATGGTTTAATGTACCTAAACAATGATTACCAAATTCCCCTCTCATGTTGCTCCACATAACCACTTAAAATGATAAAAAAAATCGAACCCAGAGTCCAATTATTATGGACATTATCTGATATTAAGCGTTTCGGCTTCACATTTTCAGCAGGGCTGCGGAGCGGCTGTGAGTTGACTTCACACGGTTCTCATGTGCGTTAAAAAGCTGACTCCACACGGTTCTCATGTGCGTTAAAAAGCTTTACGTTGTTTAATGTACCTTAACAACGATTACCAAATTTCCCTCTCATATTGCTCCTCATAACCACTGAAAATGGTCAAAAAATTGAACCCAGAGTCCAGTTATTATGGACGTTATCTGATATTAAGCGTTTCTGCTTCACATTTTCAGCAGGGCAGCGGAGCGGCTGTGAGTTGACTCCACGCGGTTCTCATGGGCGTGAAAAAGCTTTACGTGGTTTAATGTACCTAAACAACCATCACCAAATTTCTCTCTCATATTGCTCCTCATGTTTATGAAATGTTATGATATATGTGTGATATATATGTGTTTTTTAGCTCTTTTGTTTGAAATGGAAAAAATCGAGCTGCTATCTAAAAAAAAAAAGAAAAAAAAAAGGTTTGACTATCAGTCGACTACGGCAAAATCTAACGAATCAGATTCGACTATGAAAATCCTTAGTCGAAAACAGCCCTAGTTATTTGATATACATGGCAACCTCATCATTACAAATGTACCAATATATTTGAATACATGCAAGTTTCAATAGAAATGACAATGAAATTATAGGCTATATTTCAATTTTTTTATAAATGCTTATCAGTAGCCTACATTCAACAGCACACTTTGCCCATTTTTCATGGACATTAGATGTGAATATGAAATTACATACTGAGATGAGGGCTACTTAAGTGCTACATAAATGTGTCAAAAAGCAAACATGTAAGTTCAAATAATTGCATTTAATTTCAATTAACATGCAATTGAGTGTCTTGGGAACATTACATTTAGTTTGCACGCTAAACATATTCTTTTCAAGTATATTATTTCCGTAATAAGTACTCTTTTTAAAAGTATAATTTTCAACAAGGGATACCTCCAGTGTTTGTTTGCAGCACAGCATTGCTGTTGTTGGCATTAGTAGTGTCCACGTCACCAAATCAGTACAGAGAGAGAAATACGGTTAATTGATACTTTCACACACTTTCAATTGGAAGCTTTCCATACAGGCAGATTGTGATAGGAATTTTAGTCAAACCATCCTCTGATACAGACCGATAGAACTGTTCTGTCAGAATGCCCTGTGTGTGTGTGTGTGTGTGTGTGTGTGTGTGTGTGTGTGTGTGTGTGTGTGTGTGTGTGTGTGTGTGGGTGGGTGGATGTATGTCTGGAGGGGTGCCGGAAAACATGAACTGCTTATGTAATGTAAACACACACAGGTAAATATTTTGTTTGTGCTCACACATATTTAGGGATGAGAGAAGTGTGACCCTGGTATGTGAATGTAATTGTGTTTCATTTTCACACATAAATATGTGTTACAGAGCTACACAGCCAAGTGGGTTCACCTTAATAGTTCACCCAAAAATGAAAATGTTGTCCTCACTTACGCACCCTCAAGTTGTTCTAAACATGTATGGGTTTATTTCTTCTGTTCAACACAAACAAAGATATTTTAAAGATTTTAATATATATATATGTCCCTTTAAATTCTCTTATAGAGTGAATCACATTTTATTGAATTGGTTTGTTTGGATAGTTCTTACTGATTCAAGTTCTTTTGGTGCGTTTTTGGTCTTCTTTTACAGTGAAATATTTAGTTAAATGCTGCTGTTCTGGACACAGTTAATACATTATGATGTTTTATGATGTAATATATCTGTATAAGTTTAATGGTTGTCAACCTATTGGAGATTGTTCATTCATTCAAAAAATAGAGATATTGTAGCTTTTAAATTATGAATGAGTAGCTTGTATCTTGGCAAGCTACAGTTTCAAAGTATCTTTTTTTATGTTAATAATTATCTTAACATTATAATGAGGATCCCTAGGAAGATCAGTTTTTGAGTAATTTTATTTGCATACTGTGAATATTAATAATAATAATTATTAATATTTAAAAAAGAAGACTTTATGTTGCAATAAAAAAAAAAAAACATGTAGTTGATTTATGGCCTCGGGTGTGACATGTTGCGTATCTAGGCAACTGTATTCATGTTCCATTCTGTTGATTAAACTTTCAGCATGTTTTTTATGGGCAGCACATAAACAGGCCCCAGCAACATATCCAGACTCAACCAGACCTGGGAACATGAAGGTATCCTTTGTTAGAGAGGATGACTTGAAATGAGAAACAGCAATCTCGTAAATTCAAGGTCTTCAGAGACCTTCAGAGGCTGCCCTGATTATTGAGGTTGTAAATAAGGCCAGCACAGGCTGTAATTAATCCTGTGTCTTCCTCTTCTAGACAATGTGGAATTCGGTTTCATTTGAATGGAGCAAAATGATCATTTTCCATTGTCATTTTTCCACTGGGATATTTACACTCTTAGCTGGTTTATACATAATAGATCATGTACAGCCGGCTGGTCAAGATCGCGAAATAAACCCAGACAGGGTGATCAGAATTTGCAACAGGTTCGTTATAACCCTGAAGTTTCATTTGAGTTACATTCAATGACCAACTGGTTGTGCGTTATCTCACTTATTATACAGCTGCTTATCTAATAAATAAATACATGGAAATACATTAAATATTGTTCTGAATTGAAAATATTTTAAGTTTCACTAAGAAAAATAGTCCATTACTATGCAGAAAGCAAGTGTCATGGAAACAAGATGGTTGTGCAACAATGTTACAATATTAATTTATATCCTGTATTATATGTCCAACTTTCTATGGACCAGTTATTCAACATATTTGCAATGTTTCTGTCTTCCACTATTTTAAGTTTTCATTTATCCAAGTCTTTGTATCTCTCACTGGTTTATGTTAAATAAATACATAAATAGCCCATCTTGTTGGCATCTTATGCTTATGCATCTTATTACACTAACTCCGCCCACTAC